>NC_080670.1:207069045-207406545 GCF_030247195.1 Topomyia yanbarensis | reverse complement strand
GGTGACCTAGAACTGCAAAGTTAAGTTATTTGAGAGACATTTTAGCGAAATTTTTACCTTTTTTGCTTCCATCGGGGTATCGGTTTGAATCACAATTTGCTATGTGATCGCACGCCACAACCCGTAACTCCGGAACCGGAAGTCGGTTGGGGATAAAATTTAATAACCATTTACGGGGACGCAACATCTTTTATTTGAGACTAAGTTTGGTTGATTCGGTCTAGCCACCTCCGAGAAACCGATGTGACTGTTAATCTGAATTTGGATACTTCCGCCGGGGCTTCCGGAACCGATGATGGTGGCCAATGTGACCAAAGAGACTTTGAATGGCTGTTAATGACCTAGTACTACAAATCGAAGCAGTTGTGGTCACATTTTGGAAAAATTTTCACCATTATACATTCATTGCAGAATTTCTTAAAATCGACGTTTTCTGCGTGATCGTACTCATCACCCTGTAATTCCGGAACCGGAAGTCGGATCCATTAGAAATTCAATAGCAGCCTATGGGAACGTTGCACCTTTCATTTGGGACTAAGTTTGTAAAAATCGGTTAATCCATCTCTGAGAAAAGTGAGTGAGATTGTGTTCGCGTACACACACACACAGACGCACATACACACAGACATTTGCCGAACTCGACGAACTGAATCGAATGGTATATGTCACTCGGCCCTCCGGGCCTCCGTTAAAAAGTCGGTTTTCAGAGCAATTGCAATACCTTTCTATTGAGAAAGGCAAAAAGAAAAACGAAAATGTAAAAAAGGAAAGGTTAAATGCAATAACAATAAAAATTTAGCAGTGAAAATGAAGTGTCAATGATAAGAAAAGAAAATCAAATATAAAGGAATGAGAAAACTAAAAAGTAAGAGAAAGGAAAAACTAAATGAAAAAAACAGAAAGGTAAAAAATGGTAAGAAGAAAACTAGAAATGCGCTGAAGATAAAAGTGTAAAAAACGGAACAAAGATAAAAGCACATATGAACAAAACAACAAAGATGCATAACGTAAAAACAGTAAAAAACAGAAAGAAATTAAAGAAAGAAAAAATTAAAAAACAGGCGAGGTAGGAAGGACAAACCTAAAGGAGAAAAGAAAATAGGAGGCAGGAAGCGAGGGGAATAAAAATATAAAACAATCAAGAAAATAGACAGATAAAACAGAGGTTGAAAATAGGAAACAAAAACTTAGAGCAAAGAGAATTTAAAAAATAAAAGGAACAAGAACGCAGAAAACGGAACAGAAAGAAAAAGAAAAAGTATAAAAAGAAAGAAAACGGATAATAATGCAAAAAAGAAACAAAACCAGAAGCAAAAAAGAGAAGAGTAAACAATAATGAGAGAAAATCTAAAGAAAAAAAAGAAAAAATCAATTAATAAAGAGTAAAATCGATCAAAGAAAAACAAGTAAGAAAAATAAGGAAAACTAAAAGAAAGAGGAGAAATAGAGTAAAACCAATAAAGAAAAAGAAGCCGTATAACATTATTGAAGTAAATTAATAATGAAATGAAACATTTGTTATATCATTGCTTATTCATTGTTTCACAGAATTTATTCGAAATACACACTAAACTAAACCAGAAGAATGCAAGCTAGGGTCCGGCTCGATAGAAAACCTCGACTAAAATATTGAAAATGTATGAAATCAATATAATAATAAAACGAATGAAATGAACAAATTGAATAAAGTAAACATAAAATTAATCAAATGAGCAAGATGAATAGAGTGAGTAAAACAATTAAAATTAAAAGCATGAATAAAATTAATTTTTACAATTTTATTAAAATTGTTAAAATCAGTCTATCTTCTCATCTGGCCCAGAGCAATAGCTCCGATATAGCTATCACTGAAGCAAACACTCACTTTTACCTACCGCTTCGTTACTTAGCCACTTCTCAACGCTTCTGTTGAAATTGATTAACGCTGAACAAACACGTATTAGACCTACCACAGATATCCCCGAAGTTTACGCTAAAAACATGTGTAACCACCTATAAATGCCATCTGGAATAAGGCGATCACTTAAAACACGTTTAGCAAACGTTTGCAGATAGCTTTGCAGCCGAAATAAAACTATCAAACTACGTGTAGCAAATCAATTCGAAAGTTTACACAAGTTTTTAATTAAATTATTATGTTCCAGCCGCAATGTCTGTTATTTGTGGGACTACTAAAGATGAAAATGGACCCTATCGCCACGAATGTTGCCTTTATATAGTTACATCACGTGCGTAATTGTGTACTTCTAAACGCTAAGAAGATTAATCGAAGAAAGAAAGCTTCACTGTGAAGAACTGTATGGAATACGTCGTCGAATATGACAAGGTCGGGACTAAGCACTTCGTTTATATGGAATATGATTCAATCGAAGTAGATCTATACGAGCTAGCACCGCATATTCAAAGATTTATGAAAAATCGATGCAGTCATCACTAATGCAGTAAGACGAATGAACTGACGGCGTTCAAGTTGTATTTACTAATACCCAGTGTGAAAAAAATAGAAACAGAGCGAAGCTCTTTTAGCAGAAGGATGACGGGGATTGTCAGCAAAAGATTGCCATTTAAGCTCCGACATTCGAGTTGGTCATCGGAAAGGTTTCAATATCGGCTATTCCACTTGCTCATTTTTTTATCTTTCTACCCGTTACTACTACTTTTTATTTTTTTTATTTTGATTATAGAGGTTTTAATCCTGTGGTCACTCGCCAATTTTCGTGTTAGAGAAATCTCTTGGAAAAAGTTGTCACAAGATGTGCGGGGTTGGGAATCGAACCCAGGTGAGCTGCGAACAAGGCAATCGATTTATCATCTAAGCTATGCCCGTTCCCCAAAACTATTTCTTCAGTGTATGTTTTTTTATATTTTGAACTAAAAATTGTTCTATCTTCAAAAAAAATCACAAACTCGAGTGTAAAAAAAACTATCGAGGTATAACGATGCTCAATACCGCTTATAAGCCCCCTCCCGTGTTCTGTTTAGCAGACTGCGCCCGCTGGCTGAATCCTTTCTCAGCGAATACCAACCATCCATGTTTGAAGATTTCAAGACGGCGTACGATTCAGTGAAACGAAACGAGCTGTAGCATAACATATTATCACGCGATCTCACGTGCTTCTCGGTTTCGCAGACGACATCGACTAGTCTATGTCAAAACGGCAATAGAGTGTACCACAAAACAAGAAACAATTTGACTTTAAATAGATTACAAGGTTAACAACACTCATTCATAAGAAAATTGTTATCGGGGAATGCGGGATTCTGCAGCTGCTACTACTAGTAGTAAAAGTATAAGTTTCAGATAACAACTTCGGCTTTTAATAACTAATCACATCACCCCTCCTCTCGCCATTTTTCCATTCACTAAATGAGTTACTGTTATTGGTCTTTTCAATTAACTTCTGGCGTTTTATGTGCTGCTTCGATGGTTTATGCCTCTCATTACAGACAGGACTGACTTCTCTCACACAGTGGTGGGAGGGGGTGGAAAAAACGCGAGCTTCCAAGAAGTGTAATTTCGAGAAGAGCTGTCGATTAGGTTCGCCTACTTTCTGGTCGTTTTCTGTACCGTTGACGACGATGCAGGAGGGATGACTGGTGGTGTGACGAGTAAGGGACGAACATAAACAAGCTGGAACGCAAGGCCTGCTGTTGCTGCTGCTATCAGGCCGAACATTACCCGACGGATCTATTAATTGAATGAACCAACGAAGATTAATGGGTATTAGTCAGCGAATGATATAGATGCAGAAAATAGAAACAAAGAATGTTAAACGAAACGAAATGAGCTGATAAAAAACGCGTTCGTCAGTCGGTCAGTCAGTCAGTCAGTATCTTTGGCCAAATGCTATAAAACCATCGACTATAAACTGTGTACGTCCATAATACATCAAACCGGACACGTTTTGTGTGCCCCATAACCCATAACGTGCCAATTTAATTGGTAAACAACGAAGATGGCAATTGTGTGGTGAGAGAATCCACGAAAAATAGGTCGAGTCGCTGGTACATCAAACAAAAGCGTAGACGACGGCAACGAGGATGATCGTCCGTATGCCTTCACGCTCATTCTGCTATTTTGCAATACCATTACCGAGTCGCGGATGAAACAATTTCAAAAGCTGTACAAACTAGTCTAAGCAAACCCTTTAACGGTCAACCGTTGTTGGATGGACTCAATAAAGTTACTTTGGATCAAATGAAAATTAAGCGTCAAAATGTTTAGTCAAATTTAGATGCATAAAATAGTAAAACTTTGAACATAGTGACCATGCTTGAAAATTTCAGCTGAAAAGTAGAGTGAGATTTTATTTGTTGGTAACTCGTGGGGCACTAAACGGAAAAATATTTTCTTGACACTGTCCGGTTGAAAATGGTTACAGCAATCTTGTAGGACTAGTATAAGTAACGAGAAAATTGTTCTATTTTAATTTGTTGCTCCTAAGCCAATAGCAAATACCAATGTTAAGTTAGCTAAACAGAAGACGGGTGCGTAAACCAGAAGGTTCCGGTGCTGTGAATTCAATGGTTGATAGAAGCTAATCTATTTTTTTTCACTTGGCGCGGTCTTTTTAGACGCAGGCAATATTTGACAGCAAATTTAGCACTTGGAACGACCCCTAACAAATGTTGTCATTTCATTGAAGTCGAAGAACGCCAAAGGGTTACTCTTCTATTCGCCGCCTTGTTCACTAGTGAAACACTAACAAAAATCAATTTTGCAGAAAGAGGGAAATTTTCTATATCACACTTAGCGCCGAGGGTAAACAGTTCATATTTGCAGTTTGACAAGCTGACAGAAATGGAAGAGAGAAGGGGTGTTTCGACCAACAAACGTTCGCTTGTTTCGTTACTGCAAATATGTACCAAATTCATTGGTATGTGCCGGGGGAAAGGCTGGGCCCAAATGGAAATGTGTGATGAATAATTTATTCTGAGTTCTCCTTCATTCACGCGATCGTCTCTGGAATGCTATTTTTTGTTCGTTTTTTTTTCAAGACTCAGAAGATCAGTTGGCAAATCTGGTTTATTTCGGTTTTCATCTATCAGCTACTGTTTTTGTAGCTATGAGATATGAACTTCTGGAAGTGACGAACATAGAATTAAGAAACCAGAGAATATTGTATCAATCCAAAATCACATTTCCAGCTCTCTAATTATAATCCTCAGTTCATACGCTCTAAGAGATTTACTTCCATTTTATGAACCCCGAAGCCATCAATCTGTACTATTTAAGACAGCATGCATACCTTCAAATAAATGCTTCTGGATTGAAAGCGTTCTTGACAAATAACATGACAAGAAGCGGTCCCAAAGTATTACCCTGAGGAACTACCATACCTGGACCCTAGTGCCGTATGGTGACAGAGTTGTTAACTAAACAAATAACTATCTACACTGTCGTTACTTTTTCAACAACTTTGTTGATGACTTGGATTTTGTAGGCTTGTCTTGAATTTATCCTTTGTGGCGTGTTACAATACTTATTGATTCTCATTACATATACTTCATTTTTCTTTTTATTTGTTCACCTTTTTCATTTTACTGATTTCCTCTTTCCATTGCCAACTTGTAACGCTTCTTCTTTTTCTTGCTTGTTTCTTTTTCTTTATCATTTTTCTGTTTTTTGTTTGTTTTATGATTGTTTTCATGACCTGATTTTACCTTTTAGATTCTTCTAATTTCCCTTTCCCATTTTTCGTCTTTACATTTCTCAATATCTATTATCTTCTATCTTATACACTTTTCGACCTTTAAACCTATTTTTATTTTCTTTATATGTTTATATTACATTCCATATTTTCCTTTTCCATTTCTTAAACAAAAAGAAATGGTTTTGCTTTTTTCATGTTCATGTTTCATGTAGTGTTCTTTTCTTTCCTATTCATTTTTATTAAACCCCTTTTCATTTTCTATTCATTTTTATCGCTTATGAGAAAATTTGAATTTCTGTTCTTTTTCCGTGTACTTATTTCTTTTCTCCTTGTTTCTCCTTTCTGATGTTTCCTTACTGCTTTTCTCTTTTTACATTTCAATCTTTTTTGTCCATTCCTTGTTTTTCGTATGTCCGTTTTAATTTTTCTGTGCGATATTTTTTTTTTTCATTTTTCCTTTCAGCTTTTTTTTTATCGTATTGCTTTTCCCCTATTTCTCTACTTTTTTCATCTCTTCTGTTTTTAGTTTCGGGTGTTTTTTCTTCTTTTTCATTTTTTCCTTTTTTTTATTTTCCTCGTTTTCCTGTTGCATTTCTCTTTTTTTCGTGTTTTCCTTAACCCTTTTTTAATTTGTTCCATTTTTATGGTTTTTTTCTTTTATTTTTATTTTTTGATTTAGGATTTGTTCCATTTGTTTTCCCGTTTTGTTTATTTTGTATTGATTTTTTCACTTTCTTCTTTTTCCCTTCAGCCTTCTCGGTTTCTCTCTCCCCTTTTTATATTATATTATATTATATTATATTATATTATATTATATTATATTATATCTTATTTATTTTTTTTCTATTTACTTTTCTTTTCGCCTGTTTTCCTTCGTCCTTCTTTCTGCTTTTCCATTCATTTTTAAATTTCTTTTGTCACTTTTTCATTTTCCAATTTACTTTTTCGCTTCTCTTTTTCAGTGTAACCATTTTTGTCTTACTCCCTTTCTCGTTATCCTGTTGGATCCTTTTCTCTGTTTTAATTTCTCATTCTACTTCACTTCATTTACCTTTCACCCTTTCTTTGTTTTCTTTTCCACCCTCGTTTTGTTATTTGTTCCTTTTTCCTTATTTTTTATTTTCCGCTTTTATTTGTCCATTTTTTCATCTATTCTCTCTCCCTTATGTCCTTTTCTATCAACTTCTTCAATTTCACTTTTGTCTATTTCTTTTTCCTATTTGTCTCTTTTCAGCTGTTCCGTTTGACCGATTTCATTTTGCGCTTTTGTATTTTCTGTTAATATTCCAAGATTTCTTAAATTTTTTCCCTGTTGTGCTCTTTCGCTTTCCTTTTCCCTGATTATCTTCTGTTTTTGTTCTCTTTTTGGTCATCTTTTGACTTTTTTCTTTCCTTTTTTCCACATTGCCAAAACAAAATGAAAAAAGTAAGTAGAAAATGGAAAAAGTAAAAAGAGATGGACAAAAAGTATCAAAGAAGAAAGAAAAGGAAAAGACAGAAAAGAAACATAAATAAGCAAACAGGATAAATCAAAAAAAGGAAAACGATAAAGCAGTAAATTAACGTAATGAAGTGAGAAAAACGAAAAGATGTCATGGAATGAGGAAAATCAAGACAAATAAAAAATGAAAACCTCATTGAGGGACAAACATGAAAAAGTTAAGAAGAGCAAGAAATGCAAAAAAAAGCAAATTAAAAAGTATGAAATGGAAAAAGAGGAAAACGGAGAATGGATTAAATTAAAAGAAGTAGTAAATAGAAAAGTAAACAGTAAGAAAAGAGCAGACGGAAAAAGTAAAAGAAGGTAGAAATAAGGCTAATGAAAATTTAATGGATAGTAGAAAAAAGTAGAGGGAAAAACGGAAAAAAGACTACAGAAAAAAGAAAATGTGAAAAAGAAAAATGATAAATCGAAAAGAAAAAAAAGAAATAAAAAAGGAAAAGGAAAAAGGCAATAAGAAAAAGAATCAATAAAATATGTCAAAAATATCGAAAATTAATAATAAAAGAAAAAGAAAAAAGGAGACAACTGATCAATGAAAATAGAAAAGGAAATTTTAAGAACAAGAAAATATAGAAAAAGTGCGGTTAAAACACGGACTAACAGACATAACACTATGAGGAAATTTCTTACTGTTTTATTATTCTCCTTTTTTGTTTTCCTTGCTTTTCCGTATTCCTATTCCTATTAGCTTTTTCTTTGTCCCCTTTCTAAAACTTCTTTGTATCACGTTTTACGTTGTTTTAATTTATTCCACCAAACTGCTTTGTTTTTCTCTTTCCTATGCTCTATTTTTTTCTTTGCATTTTCTTTTATTTAATTTTGTAATTTTGCTCCCAATTTCATAAGTCCTTTTCCAGTTTATTTGCTCAATATCTCTTTATATTGTTCCTTTGTCCGTTTTCTACCTTTCCTCTTAATTATTTTTCTTTCTCTCCGATTGGTAATTTATTTTTATTTTTCTTAACATAATTTCATCATGTTTGATTTCAACCTTTTCTTATTATTTCTTCCAATCTCTGTTTAATTGTTATTTTATTATTATTTTTCTTCATTTTTCATTCTGTATTTTTTACTTTTCTTTACACATTTTTTATTTGTTTTTTCCCTCCATTCCCATTTTCTAAATTTTTCTTTTATTTGTTACTTTCACCCTTTTCTGTTCACTTTCCCCCCTTTCTGTTCATTTCCGTAACGATTTTTTCTTCAGATTCATCTTTCCGTTTTCCGTTTTTCTAGTGATCCTGTTATAATTTTTCATTCAGTTTTTCATTTATCTTTTACCCTTTATTTTCTTCTCCACTTTCTTACTCATGTTTGTTCCTTTTTTCTTTAGCCTTTTTCTTTATTTTCCTTTTTTATAAATCACTTATTGTAATGATTTTTTTATGTTTCCCTCATTCCCTTTTTATATTTACTTTTTCAGTTTCACTTCTATTTCCGTATGCCCCTTCTTACTTATTCCATTAGACCGGTTTAATGTATCTTTTTCTTCCTTTTCTGTTTTCTTCATTTTGTTACTTTTTTACTCTACCCCTTTCCATGCTTCAGTTACTTTTTTTCTTATTCTTATTGTTGTACTTTTTTGTTTGCCTCTTTCTAGTTAACCTTAATCCTTCTTCTACCAGAATTTAATCTCTCATTTTACATTTTTCTTTTCTCATTTTGTCTACATTACATTGAATTTCGTTACAAATTGGAGAGAAAATAGGAAGTGAAATATGAAAGAGTAAATAGAAAAGGAAAAAAGTATCAAAGTAAAAAAGGGAAAGGCAGAAGAGAAACGTCAATAAGCAAAATGGATCAACCTAAAACGGAAAAAAGTGAAACATCAGCTAGTAACAAAAAGGAAACAGTTAAGAGCAAGGAAAAATAGAAATGGAAACAAAACTAAATTGAAAAGCAGAAACTGGAAAACAGAAATGGAAAAAGAGGAAAACGAAGAATGGATAAAATTGAACAAAAGAAAAGTAGTAAATAATAAAGAAGACAGTAACAATTCTTTTTATGCTTTTGGTTAATTTTCATTTTTCGATTTTATTCTTTTAGTGTTCCAGCTTTCTTCTTTCTTTCATCCATTTTCCTTTTCTATTTTTTCTGTTTTTAGTTTCTTGTTCTTTCTTCCTTTTTTATTATTCTCCTTTTTGTTTTCGTTACTTTTCCCTATTCATATTAGCAAGTAATAAGGTAAACAGTAAGAATATAGTAGAAAAAATAATAAAAGAACGTATGAATAAGGATAATGGAAATTTAATAGATAGTAGAAGAAAAAAAATGGAAAAAAGCGGAAATTAGGACGAAAAAAATAAAGAAAATCTTAAAAAGAAAAATTATAAAACGAAAAGGGTCTTACCTATACGAAAACAGAAAGGAAACCGGCAATAAGGAGAGTCGATAAAAGATAAGAAAAATATCGAAATGAAATAAAATAATAGGAAAAAAAAGAAAAACTCATCAAGAAAAAATTAAAAAGGAAATGGTAAGGAATTAAGATAAGGAAAAAGTACAATTAAAGTTAAAAAAGAAGTAAAAATAAGGAAAGAATAAAGGGAAAATGAGAAAAAATAACAAAATAGTAAAAAAGGAAATAAAATGAACGAAAAAGGTAAGGAATAAGAAAAAGAGAACAGGCAAAACGAACACGGGAAACGGCTCTTTTCCTTTGTTTCTACTTTCCATGTTCTCTATTCATCCCCATTTTCCTACTTCTCAATTTTGCTTTTCATATTTTCTTTACTTTTTTTCATTTTCTTATAGCCTCCGCTTTCCTTGATTTCTTTCCCTATGTAGTTTATCCTCTTTTTATCCCGTTTTTGTCCTTTCTTCCATATTTTCAACCTAGCTCCTTGATTTTTCCAATATCTCTTTTGGTTTTCCTTTCTTATTTATTGAAACTACCTTTTCATCAATCATTCCGAATCCTCCTTTTTACAGATTTACTTATTCCAATTGAACTTTTCTTTTCCTTTGTTCCTTCTCCGATAGTTTTTTTTCCATTTCCCTTTTTTACTTTATTCTCCTTTTATTTTTATCTTTCACTTCTGTCCTTTCCTTTATCTTGTTACCCTTTCTTTGGCCTCTGTATCTTTTTCCATTAATTTTTTACTTATATTTACGTTTTATTTTCGTTTTTCCTAACCTCCTACTGTTTTATTTTCTCCCTTTCCTTCTTTGTATTCCCTTTTCTGTATCCCTTTATTCTTTTGCTATTTTTCCAACATTAGAAGTCGAGTTAATCAAGGCGCATGTGATCAAAGTAACCATTTGTTAGAAAAAACATCAAAATGGTAGTAGTAACCTTGTGCTTGTCAAAATAAATTCATTCGAACCTACCGTACGAAGGGAAATGTTGCAATCCCCCACCACAGTTTCCACCAGCAGGCTACATCTGTTTTCTGTTGCCCTACAAAAAAAAAATCCAGCTCCCGACGGCAAAACGGCCACCAACAACAACAGGTGCAAGTTGCTCAACCGATGAAATTCCGTTTTTGTAAACAATCCGCTGAATGTACCCCGCGAGGGCATCATACCGCGTACTGTTGCCCGGGCATTCGGACGAAACTTTTCCTTTCCAACTACTTGCCTACCTACCTACCTACGTTTACATAGGACGCTCAGTCAGTCAGCCCTTCGACAGGTGAGCTAGCGGCTAGCGGTTCAAACTTCAAACTTGCTTTCTTTATAGAAATTTCACGAGCTGAATCTCTAACCCTTTCCGATCCGATGGTCCGAACCGGGCGGGCGGGTTGGTAGGTGGTGGGCATTTTAAGTTTGAAATCGACCCACATTCGGTGGGTCCATCTGCGTCATTCGTCAGCGTTTCACTGGTCAGGAAAATTATCTTCTTGGAACTTGGTTGAATAATGTTGCTAGCTGTCAACACGAACGATATTTTTCAGTGCCGTGTCACCTTGAACTGTTCACTCGTCTTGGTTTTGAGTGATATCAACAAACACTTTTCCCGGCGATGGTTGCTTCGATCGAACTCATTGTCACTTGAAAATTACGGTGTTCAACCGACGCACGGGTTTGTTTTGAATTGTGAAGCTACAGTCAGAAGAAAGTTTTTAACCTGGACCAGTCGGACCATCACCATGCGGCGGACGTCATAATTCGATAATACGGGGCAGCGTGCGGTATGTGCCCTAAATATGTGGCGGTGCGAGTTCATCTTTCGTGACCGTGTGAGCCGCACGTTTTCCGCGGTCTAAAACTCTGACCGCTCTCTCAGTGGAGTGCGCTGTTTGGGTTTGAGTGGCGGAAAAAGTAGAAAGTGAATCAAATGACCCCTTCGGGGTCTGACATGTGTAATTACAATCGAGTTGGAAACGTTGGATCCAACGCTGCACACGGGGGGTTGAAAAAGGGAGTTTAAAGATTAGATGTCGTTGGTTTTGAATATCGGATTTCGGACGGGCTTAGAGGTTTCGAATCAAAACGCGGAAATTTTAGACCTGGAGAACACTTAATAAAATGTTTGAAAACGATAGAAAGGAAATTTTGTAAAGTTTCAATTTCCTTTAGTCTGTCTCTATACTACCTTTACTGCTATAATTGTTACCCCCAAAATATGTACCGCATAAAAACTAATTCTGTCAATTCTCTCTTTTCCTCCGCAGGGTCTCATTCGGCTCGTCCAAGGGCTCCATGGTGGAAACGTTGGTTTTCGAAACGCCAACCCCGCTGCCCGAGCATGCCGAGCGGGAGTTTTTCCACTCCCCAGCGGTGCTGGCCGGTGCCGGTACAACTGTCAACAATGTCCACCAGTACCATCATCATCACCATCTTCCTCACTATCACCATCATCCACAACAGTCGCATCAGCAACAACAACAACAACAACAATCGCAGGACAGTAGTCTAGTAGGCCTTGATGATAGTGGCATCGAGCTGCAGGAAGAGTAAGTACACCCCTGAATTGAACTGTCAGATAAAAAACAGTGCTGTCAGATCTTCACAATGAGCAACGTCGCGTGCTATAAAACACTTTTGCTTCGATCGTGCTCCTGAATGAAAAGCGATAGTTGCACGTATTTCCTATCGAAACCAAAACCGGACTCGTCGTCGTCCGCGCAGTGGCCGGCCGATGGTGGTGAGGGGAATAAACTTTCAAGTGGCGATTGTTTCCCTCGGAGATCAGGAAATTTGAACTTAAGCCGTGTAGCGGCGGACGAACGGCCGGAGTCACGGTAAGGTGAGGGCAGATTTCCCACCAGTCTAACATTTCTTGTTGCGTTCCCTGATGGCTGGGATGTGATCTCGGCTTCGATCAAACCACCGAGCCATGTCAGTTTCTGGGTCTTTCTGTGTACGTTTTGTATAGAGCAAAAAAAAAACTTTTACACCGAGAGTCAAGTGCTGCCATCACAGTTCAGTGCTCACGACGGTGCTCTTCGCGTCTCAGAGGGAACTTGCGAACGGCGGTAATTGGATCGGCAGGGTTGGGGGGAACAGAGACGTTGTAAAAGGGTTATTGCAGCCGGTCTGTGGATTCCATTCAACAATTAGCTTTTCTCTAGCCATAGTTTGGTTGTTATTATTGTTGTTGCTGTTGTTACTGTTGCCACTCACACAGCCTACTGCGAAAAGAATACGAGCGATGCGGCGAAGAGAAATAGTTTTAAATTGTTGCACCGGAACAGCATAATTTGCGTCTCTTGTGAATGGCCGCACTGCGGCTGCTTTCAACGGGAAGCGAAATTCGAGTGTGAAATATTTCAATCTTTGATATCTGGCGCACTGTTAGGGAAAGGCAATTTTTCTATCAGCTTGTTAGTTTTATTTTCAAATATTTTCGTCCTACTTACAATTTGAGTTGATGTCACATTGAAATCTGTGTTCGAGTCGATAAAAATATTTTTACCTTCTGTGACAGTTAAAACAGAAAAAAAACAAAAACTGAAATTTTTCAAAAATTGCTCATCTGTCAGGAAAAAGATAAAATATTTTATGGCAACCCTGCTTGTAACTAACCTTGACCGAATATTAATCAGTTGCCATCACATATGGCTTAATCATATCCGATAATTTCGCCATAAAAAATACTCAACACTTCATTTTTTCCGTAAGAACCAACCACGAGTCTCCTCGGCTCGAACTAATCGAGCATTTTATTGCACACAATCAGTTCTAGTATAAATCGCATCGTTCTTTTTTTGTTTTTGTTGCTTTTTTATTGCAAGACAAATTGTTAACCATTGCCTGGAACTAATCAAGCGGAGCAGTAAAAAAATAACATCATAATCCAAATACACACATAGCTATATACAACAGCGCGCCATAACACGCAATAAAACTAAACAACCGAATTCTCGCCTCGCCTCACTCACTTATCGAGGCCCTGCTTGCTTGCTGGTTCTGGATGGACGGACCCCGTAATTCATTGAGAGAGAGCCGAATTAACTAATCGCGTTGTTTTTTTTTTATTTATTTATTAGACTCATCCTGTGACAACGATTTTTTTCTTCGTGATTCAAAATTTTTCGCTCATGACGCGCTCACCATCATCTCGCACCCGTTCGGTGAGTCGTGAGTGAAAATTTTCTTACTCTCTCATTGATGTTTGTAACCCACCGTATCATCGCTCCCGTACTCTCAATCACTCTTCAATTCTCTCTCTCTCAGTTTCACGCTCTCGAATTTGAATTTATTCAAACAAAGTTTATTTTTAGGTTATGTTTTCATCACACTCGCACTCTTCTTCCTCCTCCTCCAGTGATTTTGTTATTTTTGTTTGCCAAGAATAATGTTTACAGCTCTATAGCTTTGCTCAATTTTGGCTTTAATAAGCTGTGGCCGAAAATTGCATCCGATTTGCGGACATATACAGAGCGCGCAGATACAACACACAAACACACTCCGCTGATCGGTTGGTTGCCGTTGGTTACTCACCGACAGAAATAGAATCGATCGCATTTATTTTTTTTGCCTTGGTTGCTTTGTGAATCAGTCAGTACATAAACAAACGCGGCTGGGAAAATGATTTATTCCAAGCGTTGTTTGATGCCAGTTGTTGTTTTTGTTATTGCAACTTTTATTGGTGCGGTTTTCTGTTTCAGCTAACTACATCTGCAAATTTCATTATACAGTTTCTGTTATTCTCTGTTTCTCTTTGGCCAATCCCGACGAAGAGTATCTTAATCTTCGTATATCTCTCACTCTGAGTTTCTATGGCAGAAAAAAAAATCGAACGTCATTTTTCTTCTCTCCCCTAATCGTATGAATACAAGAAAAGAGCAAGATGAGGTTTGCGAAGGAAAAAAATGACATAATCGCGTTAATATTGATTCGCGAATATCGCCGATGGCGGTGTAGTTGTGAGTGAATGTGACGCGAGTTCTAATGAATCTCACAGTCTCTCTCTCGCTTAAATTTACAAACTCATCGCGTGACATCGACCGACGCGGACGCCATCAACAAGCTCTCATCAAGAGTGCGATGTTTTTGTTTCGGTTCATTTAATCGCGCGCGAGAGTGGTGGAACTCACCGCGAGAAGCTGGTGAGTGGGTCAGGGAGTGAATGAATTGATGTGAACCCTTTCAAGCCGGACGGTTGTAGTTTAACTAATATTTTTAAATGAAATGAAAAATTTGTTACAAATCAAGGTAAATATTTTACTTCTAACTTAAGTGCATATGATTTTCAAACCACCAGTACAAACCTTAGGGGAGTGGGCGAAGCGTATTGGTAAATCGATTCCCTTGTACGCAGCGCACCTGGGTTCGAGTCCCGACCCCGCACATAGGGTTAGAAATTTTTCCTAAGAGATTTTTCTAACCCGAAGAGGCGAATGACATTAAGGTTAAAACCTCTATAATTGAAATTAAAAAAAAAGTACAAACCGACCATCCAACTATTCTTGTCGCTCTTGCGCGTAGCATTCATAGTAGAAACGTATGGATCATTCCACGTCAGATTTACAACCAACATTTCAATTGCTTCCATAATTTTTATTGCATTTTGAAGTAGAATACTTCTAACGTTTCAATATGGGGTCCCGTTTCAAAAATTTCAGTTAAGAAATTTTCCCAGTTTTGAAATGCGAATATCTTCCGTTCTACTGATCGAAATCGCAATATTTTTGCACCATCTGATCGGAAATTCGTGCACGTATTTCGTATCAAGTTTCAGAATTAGTGCGACTACTATAAATAAACCAAAACAAGGATTTTTAGAAAATCCTTCGAAAACAGCGAGGAAAATGCGAAATTTGCAAGCACATCTCACGCAGAGCCGTCAAAAAGGATCATCTAAGCGTTTCATTACATACGGTGTAACCCGTCAGGGTAACAATTTAGCACTGGGTGGAAATATACCTTTTTTGCGTATACACTCCGTAGAGTGTATTGTTTACGTTAAAGTTATGCTCACCGCTGTTCGATACCGTTCACATTTAGTTTGTAAATTTTTATATAGTTTCGCGTTTGTGAACGGTTTTGTGTAATCAGATAGGTGTAGTAAATGTTGTTTCATATTTCTGTATAAATAACATAGGGCTTAGGTAGGCCACCGCTCTTCTCTTGCTGCAATAAGTGTGCTGGATATGCTGCACATAGCGATGACAGCTATGCGGCGGTACTGTTTTTTTGGTGCTGGTTTTGGTGTTTGTTTTGGGTGAGTGGAAAAGGCGGCCATCGTGAAAAAGTTCGTTAGTTTCGGACCACGTTGCAGTTCGGTTTGTTTTCGGTAGTGACCGGTTTGTTTTTGGAAAGTCCAACCCGCCAAATAACGCGTGTGTGCGGAAGGAAATTCCCGCAAAAGTACCGGCTCGTGGTTCGAGAACTCTGGTCTGGTGTCGGGTCGCCGATTAGGGAAGCTAAGCGTTAAGGAGCCACTCGCTTCCCCGGCTAACCATAAAGGACCCAGAAGACGCCTTTCCGCTCTCGCTGTGAAGGATCAGCCGAACGAGCCTAGCTCTCCTTCACAGCTAAACGTCAAGGAGAGCGAAGCAGGGTGGCCAAAGGTGCTCCCTGGGAAGTACACTGCGGTGACTTCTGGGATCTCTCGCGGGGAGCGAGTAGATCCGGCGATAATTCGCCATCGTCGCTAGGGAGGTTCCAACAAAGGAGCTAAGCTCACCTCCCTAGCTAATTGTCAAGGACCGCTGCCGGAGCAGTCAAATCAAATCGGGAGAACTTGGCCGTTGCTGTCCCGGCCGGTCGGACGAGACCACCCACCTTTCCGCCCAGCAGTAGCAGATTAGCAGCAGCAGCAGCAGTGGAGAGAGTTGGAGGAAATAAACACGGTAAAATTAAATTTATTTGTTTTGTTTACCTTTTTTTTGTGTTGTGACGAAAATCCGAAATTCTGTAGAGGCACCTAGGCCGCCCTGAAAAGAAGGGTACGCCGGGCAAACAAGAACCCGAGTAGTGGGCAAACCCCTACTTACAACGGGAATGTTATATATACAGGTCACGCGAGCTTGTTTTGTACCAGTGGGTGCTCGCTTACCACACGAGCAACATGCTCGTCGGGACGGTACAATGAGCGGTATCAAGTTTGCGTTCCCGTACCAAGCGTCATCGCAAGGTTCTTCGTGATAAAATCCAGGGAATCACCAAATCCGCCATTCGGCGTCTGGCTCGTCGTGTTGGTGTAAAATGCATCTCCGATTTAATCTACGAATGCTGATGGTGTGCAGGAAAATGTCATCCGAGATGGCGTGACCTACCGCAATGGATGTCGTCTATACTCTGAAGCGGCATGGACGCACTTTGTATGGATTTGGAAGTTAAAAAGGTAGAACTCACTTGTATCATTATAAAAAAGGCCCTTTTAAGGGCCACCAAAATCATTTCAAAGTATAAGTTTGCATTTTCTGTTTCATGGACTGTTTCTCCCTGAAGATGAATTTGGGTTAAACCCTAAATTATGATTTATTTCAGTACGCAAATTGCAAATATAAGTCCTTGTACTTCGACTACATGGCACAGAGCATCAATCCTTCTTCGTACAATCCCAACCGTGTCCGTTTCCTAGATACTTCTGATTCTACTGTATTCTTCGACACATCCATGAAGGAAGAGATTCGTGGAATCCCAGACCATATACGCCCGCAGGTGATCCCCAATATATTTTATAATAAATTCCGAGAAGTCGACTGCGACAAAATGTTTTACACTGACGGATCAAATCTCGATGGGTCCACTGGCTTCGGTATCTTCAACAATACTATCACCGCTTCATTCAAGCTCAATGATCCCGCTTCAGTTTACGTCGCAGAGTTAGCTGCAATTCAGTACACCCTTGGGATCATCGACACTCTGCCCACAGATCACTACTTCATCGTTTCGGACAGCCTCAGCTCTATCGAGGCTCTTCGTGCGGTGAAGCCTAAAAAGCAACTCCCGTATTTTCTGGGGATGATACAGGAGTCCTTGTGTACGTTATCTGAAAAATCTTATCAGATTACCTTTGTTTGGGTCCCCTCTCATTGTTCTATCCCGGGCAATGAAAAGGCCGACTCATTAGCAAAGGCGGGCGCATTAAATGGTGACATATACGAAAGACCAATCTGCTTCAACGAATTTTTTAGTATTTGTCGTCAGAGGACGCTCAACAGTTGGCAAACCTCGTGGAGCAACGGGGAACTTGGACGATGGCTACATTCGATTATCCCAAAGGTATCAACGAAGCCTTGGTTCGGGGGGATGGATGTGGGTCGGGATTTTATTCGCGTAATGTCCCGACTTATGTCCAACCACTACACCTTAGATGCGCATTTGCGGCGTATTGGGCTTGCGGAGAGTAGTCTGTGCGCTTGTGACGAGGGCTATCACGACATCGAACACGTTGTCTGGGTATGCGCCGGGTATTGTGACGCCAGGTCTCAGTTAAAGGAATCCCTTCGGGCCCGAGGTAGACCACCCAATGTCCCAGTCCGAGATATGCTGGCAACTCGTGATTTCCCCTATATGTCCCTTATTTATACTTTCATAAAAACGATAAATATCCCAATTTAGCCCCTCTCTTTTATTTCTCGTTTTTAGAGTTTCCTCCTGCCTTGTGGAACCGATCAGCTCCAGAGTGCCACTTTGTAACCGCCGTCGCCCTTACCACTACGCCTGCATAGAAGGAAAGTGAAGCGAGAGCGACTCGAGGTCCGATGACTTTTGAAGGATTCCCCGCGGGTCCGAAGAATACCATCCGCCAATCCGGTACTCGACGACTTACTAGACTGAGGCGCAAATTTGCTTCGCTGATCCCCCTTCCCCCCCCCCCCCCCCCCCGTTCGAGCGAAAGTTGCAAGTTTTGCTCTTCTTTCCCTGTCTCTCCCCTGTCCTTGATACAACTGCTGCTACACTAATGCGGAAATAAGCCACCCTCTGAATATCTTGACCAAGCATAAGTTTTAGTTAAAAAATTCAAATTAGTATTCTGTATTCCTAGTTTTAAGATAGCTTTAATTTTTACTCTTTATTGAAACTCTTGTCCTCCATTTTGTAAATAGAATTTAATCCCTAGTTTTAAGATTTCTGTGAAATTTCTCATAAATTTGTTCCCCCTTTTGTGTACTAAACTACATTGTTAGTTTTACGATAACCGTAAAATATTTCGTAAAATACTATTACTCCCTCTCTTGTATATCAAAGTGAATCCCTTGTTTTAAATTTTTTCATAAAAAAAAAATCTTTTGGCCCTCTCTTGTATATTGAATCTTATTTCTAGTCTTAAGATAGCTGTAATTTTTTTCCTTTGTAAAAAAAAATATTTCAACATTGTAACCTCCTAGTTTTAAGATATCCAAAATGTAAAAACAAAAGCATTTGGCACCGCCAAGCTAACGCATTTGTGCCTATCAAATAAACGAAATGAATAAAATTGCAAATATGGCCAGAAACAAACTGGAGTAAAGTGGAAAACATTTTTACTAGGCGCATTCAAAAAAAGGTTTCAATTCTCAAACATTTTACCAAGGTGCCGTATTACATTACTCTCTTTACCCTGAGTGTTCGATAATCTCCGTATTGGAAACACAATTTCAATTTTGTTCTTTATCAAAAATATGTGGTCGTCCTGAAAAGGACGGTTTTTACAAGCGCATTTCTTTGGTAAGTCTCAGCGTTCGATTTATGCTTTCTTTTCGATCTTCTAGGGAAGCAGTACGGCTTGGATATTTGGCAACACACCGCCCTGAGCAATTGTCACTCCGGAGAGCAGTTTGTTCAAATTATCGTTGTTATGAATCGCCAGCTGCTGAAGACGTGGAATAATTCATCTTTTTGTTGTCACGGGCAGCATTTCCTTCCAATTTCAACACCTTAACAGCAAGGTATTCCATTACAGCTACTAAGTAAACGGCACTCCGAAGCGTTTAACACAATTTGCTTGTGTATCGACCAACGAAGAGGAGGAGTTACGAAGCACACATATTGAGGACAACACAGAAAAGGACGAGCTTACATTGCGCTGTAGTCAGGTATAAAAACTCAGCATGCTATTGCTCACGCTCAGTTCGTTTGCAGCATCGTAACTGTACGTCGGTCGAAATATCTCCGAAAGCCAGTGGAAGGGCCGGTAAGAAATCTGGCCTGACTCATTACAATAAGCGCTTGACAATAACCTCCCGCGAAATTCAAGCCGCCGTCCGTTTGCTGCTGTCAGAAGAGTTGGCCAAGCCATCTCAGATGAGACCAAAGCTGTTACCAAATACACCAGCTCCAAGTAAATTCCGAACACTGCCCAAACAAAAGGCCCTTTTCAGGGCCATCAATTTATCGACAAAGAATCGAATTGAAGTTTTGTTATTACAAGCATCAGAAAGTGGCTTGCCAAGAGCGTTGGATAGTAAGTGAGCCTCTTGTGAACAATATCGTCGACATGTCGTAGAATGGCACGAAATAAAAAGTTATCATTTGCGTGATTTGTTGACAGTTTCGTGTAATGATTCAATTTACCATAACATTCATTAAATGCTCTATTTAGGATTATCATATAGATAAATATGTTCGAATATTTTAGATTTCGATGTACGTGTATCGATATTTCGGTATTTCCTTTAGAAATAACGAAATAACTGCTTTTAATATAACCTATCAGAAGATCGTCAAAATTGTAGCATTTGTAAAACCAGTGTATTCTACTTCACTCCGGTTATGTCTCTGACATTACCCACCCATCTTTTTTAGCTAAAAATTATAAATACGTATTATTTGTTTAGGCTGTAAATGAAATTTTTCAAGTTATTAGTTTTTGAATTTCATAAGTTTATAAAATTGAAACGATTCGATATAAGGGCAAAAATATTAAATTAAAAAAATTAACGTTTTTAAATGATCTAACCGAAAAAAAATTACAAAAAAAATTTGTTTGACATATAGCTTATGAGATTTGCAATTATTTGAAACAAATTGATTTTTTTAAAAGTTGGACCATTTTTTTTTACTTATTATTTTCTTTAAATATTAAGAATCATGTTCGAAAACATTGTGTAAAAATTTGGGAGTGGATACGAAAATACTTTGCGAGATGTTTCAAATATTAACTTAAAACAAAGCAATTTTACACTAAACAACCAGTGATAACCGAATCTTCTCGATATAATTATAAATTATTTGAAAAAGCTAAAAAAAATTTCTGCTCATCCTTAAAAAAAGTTTGCTTCTAACATTTGCTGAATCCATAAATTACATAACAAAAACAAATATTACAAAAAATTCCAGTGAGATCAAGCGAAAACGCAACTTTTATTATTTAATGCTTTTTTCCACAAATCTAATAGTTTCTGGGTTATTAGGGATCGAAAAATGTTCAATTTTATAAAATTTATTAAATTCATAAAAATATTTTAAAAAGTTGAAAAACTCATAATTTGAAAAAAAAAAATATCAAATTCAGCCAAAGTAAAAAAAAATCGTGTCGCTAATTTTGAGCAAAAGAATGCAACAAATTGAACACGTCTAAAATTTTAGTTGTAAATCTGACATGGAATGACGCAAATTTAAGATTTTTTTGGTACTTTGGATACTAAATGTTCGAAGCAATTTTTTTTTCGAAAATCGCCCCGACTTTTTTTGATAACATAAGTATATTCAGAAGGTTATGTGAAAATTCCAGAATGGAACTCAAAGTATGTTACGAGATATTTCGATTATAACAGGCCTATCGCTGGGTGTTTAGTGTAAAATTGTCTTGTTTTAAGTTTATAATTGTAATATCTTACATAGTATTTTGATATCCACTCCCAAATTTTTACACAAGCTTTTTGACATGATTCCTAATATTAAAAGAAAATATTAAGTAAAACAAATGGCACAACTTAAAAAAAATCAATTTGTTTCAAATACACAAACAAGCTTATGAAACTTATAGGTTACATAACAAAAATTTTTTTTTCTGTTAATTTGAGCGAAAGAAGGCGCTATAATCTAGGCTTATTAGCCAGGGCAAGGTGTAAATACCTCTGTCGCATCCCAAAGGACCAAAGGAGTGATATTAACCTTCTTAGCAAAGTCTTTCCCAACGATTTATTATACATATCCCCTTCAAACTGAAACGGTCGGTACGGTTGTCCTCGTTTCTTCTTCCTTAAAGATTCAAAACAATTCGTTAATTAAATTATTCATTAAATGAATAATTTTATTGCCGTCTATTTTTGAAACATCTTCAAACCCAACTCTGCACAGTAGGCCTGGCCGATTTAATATTTGCGACATATGAAAATATGCTTCAAATATTAATATTTACAAGAAAAACATTACAGAGTAACTGCAGTGTTTTTCAGGATGCTTTTCAATACTGGCTGTGTAAGGGTTAGAATAGAAAAGAAATAGAAACAAAAAGTTTCTATAAATTGTTTTCGGTAAGCTCATTATATCAAATCCTTTCCGAGTTATCAGTGATTGAACAATGGTAAAGTTTAAAAACTAATAACTTGAAAAAAATATCAAATTCAGTCAAAATAAAAAATACATATTAATTATTTTTAGCTAAAGAAGGCAAGAAATTTATTTGGAAAGAGTCGAAATTTTGGTTGTAAATCTTACGTGAATGACCCGTATGTTGTTCGAATGTCCTTTGTACTTGGTAGCCAGTTCATTTCGCTTGCTAAATCCCCCAAAATCATGATACTGGTGCACATACATACTTAAAATTAGGTCAGGTTTTTTAATGTTTCAAAGTCTTCTTGTCAGTAGCTAGGCACTCAATCCAAATAACGACGCACAACTAGCGTATCTGGGTCGCTATCGCCGTAGCGCTGCACAGAATGCGGGTCCCGGACTATTTATGCAAGGTTCTGAGAAGTTACTTTTAGAACCGAGTACTGGTACTGTACAACGGAGTGTTAACACTGGAACTATCCAGGATAGTTGAGATTATCGGCTTTACAGATGACACTATCCTGACGATAACCGGCGAGACCCTCGAGAAAGTGAAGATGTTGACGGCAGAGACAATAGGCATCGTGGAAACCTGGATGGCTGATGTCAAGTTCCAGTGTCGTGATCGTCGGAGGCGGTACACCTCATTGCCGGGATGATCGCCATCTGCATCACTCTGGCTGAGGACGTGGAATGCTACTCGCGGAGGAAGGTACACCCACCGACTTATCCTAAATGTGTCTGCTTGGGTACATAGTAAACATGGAGAGGTGAACTTCTATTTGACGCAGTTTCTGTCCGGCCACCGATCCTTCTGGAAGTACCTGTGTCGGTTTGGACACGCTTCGTCACCCTTTTGCCCGGAGTGTGTGAACGTGCAAGAGACATCGGAACACGTAATCATCGAAGGCCCTAGGTTCGAAGGGGTATGCCTGGTGTGGCAGTTGACTATATCTTCGAAGAGATGTGCCACGACGAGCATGCCTGGAATGCTGTCAACAGAGTGGTTACAAGTATGCTCTCCGAGCCGCAGAGAAAGTAGCTGTAGGAACTCTATGTCGATGTACACTAGGTCCCCCGCCGAGGACCAGTAGAGTAGTACGCGATGTAGCAGTGGGTTCGGGTCGTCGGCGCGCCGGTAAACCGGACGTCAGACCTCATCGGCGTCGCCGGACCGACCTCGATAGATACCCTACCGAGTAGCTCGTATAGGCTAGATCCACTGCCGGGGATTATAGTGAGTAGATCGCGTCGAATAGGTAGTTGGGGTGCCAGTGAACCGGAAGCTACACTCCACCCGGAATCGCTGGACAGACCTCAGCACTAACTGGCTGAATACGCTAGATCAACCGCTGGAGACTAGATCGAGAGGAAACTAAATGACTCACGAACATCGGCATCGGGAAAAATCACAATAGGCTAAATTCACCACCGTAGTCTAACCGACTATATCGTGACAAAAATGGGAGCTAATTGGTTCAAGAAACAGACATCGCTACCGACAGAAATTCCGCTACCAGAGAACTCTTAGTCGGAGTAGGGTTGTTCACCGCCGGATAATATCCAAGTAAATTTCGATAAATGACTCAAGGAAGGGGGTGTCGGTGTCCTTTGGGGAACTTTCACTCGGAGTAGGGTGAATTCATTGCCAGGGACTATCCGAGTCGATCGTGAATGACTCACAGGAGCTAAATGGCTCATGAAATCAGCATCTAAACGGCTCACTGGGAAAAGATCAAAATGGCAACGTTATAGATACAGGCAAGAAGCAAGAGAAGAGTCGAGAGTTAAATTAAAACTCGAGCCATTTAATGGACGAAGAGAGACTCCGAGATATAGAAGAAGAAAAAGGTGCGACGAAAGGACAACGCGCACCCCCTTCCACCCACGAAGTAATACTTCACCGTACATGAAGAAGAAGGGCGAAAAAAGAGTAATGAGTGTTTTTAGTGGAAAGTGAGCCGTGAGGCACTACAGGCCAGGTTTTTAAAGCTTTTTAAACCTTACTATTAAAACAAATGTTACATTGGCAGGCCATTTTGTTCTATAAAAACCGCTGTTTCCATCTCGCCAGCCGGCTGAACTTCTTCTTCTTTAGTCATTATTTTTGGATCAATTATATGAAGAGAGTCACTCACGGAGATGTTTTCTAAAAGGTAGTAGAAGTAACATTTCTGTTTTGTGATGCGAACCGTATAACTTGGTATGAAAACCAATACCATAATTATCCGGGAATTCTACGTTCGGTATCTCAAATTCTCTTGAATCATACAAATTATTAGGCCTTGAATTGCTCTGAATAAGTTCTCCATGTCTCGTAGAAAAAGTTCTGGAGCCGATTTTATGTCGAATATCAATTAACAAAATTTGTACACACTCCTGGTTTCGAAAGGTGCAATGTTTGTAATATTTTCATCGAGCTCAAAATGGCAAAATGGCAGCCGCTATAAGATTGATCTTGGACAATAATTGTGATAATTATAATGAAAACTTTGGGTTATGTAACCATTCGTCGGAAGCTTGTATGCCAATGCACAATCAGAAATCAGACAGTGTCAAGCTGCTTCAGTAACTAGTTGAACCTATTCATCGACCTGAACAGCCAATCGAACTTCTAGCATCTTTGGGAATTCTTCCAAGCCTTTAATTTCGACAGTCGTACGATCAACTTCCGAAATTGGATTCCCATAGTTCAATGCTTGGAGCCAAACTGAATTCTTGTGTGTTGGCTCCATTTAACAATAGCACAGGTGTACTGCAGGCAGCAAACTGAGCCCTATGCTTTTTACGTTGTTTTTATTGATATAGCTGAAGTGCTAAAGTCCGTATTCAATCTCATATTTGCAGATGATTTCAACTTCTACTTGGGTATTCAAAAAAAAAACAGTTTAAAAACTGCCAAATGCTCCATGGTGAGGTTTCACAGTATCGATAGTGTTGATAGCGAATTGACCTGTAATTCTTGACCATAAACTCTACTTCAATTCTCATATGAGTAACATAATTGCGAAAGGAAATCGACAGTAGGGAACATTTCAACAGGTAATGTGATGCGTCCGAACTGTTGTCCCGTTTAAATTTCCGAGCAGCGAGAAGAATACGCAATACCTCGTTGTTATTGCCAAGATTCGATTGAACATCTTTCGGATTCTATGAACCTATTTCTTCGATGAATCGAACCTTTTCTTGTGCAGAAAATGGCTTTGAATTTGACGACTCTCCGAAGGCATTTGCAAACAGAATAAGAAGACTGCAACTTTATTCAGCTGTTTATTTGTAATATGTTTTAAAGCGTCTGGTAGGAGGATATCAACTCAAACGGACTTTTCCTCACATTTAGAATAAAAACCCCTATGATAGATAATCCAGCAAGTGAAATGAATAATGCAATAATGGAACATTGTGAAGCCTTCGGTTGTTTGACGTATCTTGTCCAAGTAGCTTCACTTAATTGTCGTCATTGTACTTGTCCACTCTAAAATTCCAAGTTGTTTCTGGATCCCTTTTCTTTAAGTCGTCCGTTGCATGTAGCTTTTGCATATTGTAAACTTGAAATTCGCATGCAGGCTGGTCGTTGATTCGCGACATTGTTTCACGAGGCTTTCATTTTTTATCGTTGCCTACCTCGCTAAGCGCTGGTAACTGGCGGTAAATGATTGCGATGCTTTTTCTGTGAAGTGTCAGGTCGTCAGGTCGTGTCGTTGTTGTTGCTAACTCCAGTGGGACACAGCCTTCTTTTTTCATTTATTTACCAAGGTGTCACTTCTGGTTTCAAGTCCAATCTTTCCCCATCTTTTCTTTCTTCACAAAGATGGCTTCTCAGCGATTCTTTTGGTATTTTGGTGTCGGATGCCACAGCAGTTTGCTATCTATTAGTATTCTGAGGTATGTTGCTTCCGTGGAAAATTCGATGGTAGTTTCAGTTTCAGTTTCTTTTTCCTTGAAAATAAAATCGTGGTGATATTTTTTAGGTTTGATGCAAAGACTCTCTCTTTTACGCCATTGGCGAATCCCAGACTTTCCAGCTCGTTGAAGAGTCCGTTCACTACCAGGGACCACAGAAGTGGTGACAGCACTTCGTCTGGAGGACAGCTTCTGGTGATTGGTCTTTAAGCTTTAGGTTGGTATACCGGCACACACACTAAGGTATAGTGTAACACTAAGATTCGTGGGGTAAGAGAATTGCCAGGCCATTTCTTAAAAAAACGACTGGCAATTCTGAAAATAATCCATCCAATTTCAAGGATTATTAGGAGTGCATCATAGTCGTAAATTACTTTCATGTATGACCGAATTGCATTATTGATTCTGACCACCAATATGTAGCTGCATGAGGACGGCCATGTGTGTTTGAGAGCATTTGATTCAGATTATTTCACCTATTGTTGAGACTAGAACCTCTTCTCTATCCAAGCCTGTACGTGGCAGTGTTCCCATGATTCAGAATTTGCCGATCATACTAACAGGATGAAATATTGGGAAACATTTCGCTTTATTAGTTTAAAATATGTTGTTTGTTTTGCTTTACTGAAATTGTAAGCCCTCAAACCATTTATTCCTCGGTATGGGTCGCATAACGCTTTGACTTAGGGATTGGATTGAAGTTCGGAAGGATAGGGCACGAAGCGGAGGGTATGGAAGATGTGATGGAAGTCCCTGGTTTTGCCCCGTAAAATGAGGCAAATTTGTACAGAACATTCGCTTATCAACAAGGCTTGCCACGAGGATGGCAAGCTAGGTGGCATTTGGATACCATGTTCCCAACCAAATGACCTAACATCCGTATCACAAAAGTTCGACTTAAATATGGCTACCCCTCAGTTACTCAGGAAAGTAGTACTGATATTTGGTTTTTGGTTATAGATTTGATATTTGGTTAGAAAATGTACGAAGCTAGAACCAGCGATGAATCAGTTTTTTTAATAACCTTTATTTTCCTAGTAACCGTTCCGTTGATTCGTTGGTTTTCATTCGTTATCGAGCGTTTAACCGAGTATCAAGAGTGATTCTTTCGCTCCAATGCCAGCTTGTTTTTATCTACCAGACCCCTTCCCCGTGTCTGGTATACTTTCGGCCCAAAAAGTAAACCGTTGAATAGTATTTTCAATGCGAGGGAACGGACGAAACGACACTCAGCCACGAAAGAAATTAAAACGATCTAATTAGATGCTATGCACATAGTCGTAAATTATTTGAAACAAGCCAACCATAATACTAGCAGCAATTTTTTTACACGAGACTATTGTGTGTACATTCTCTCTCGCAATGTGGAGATCGATGGTGTGGTCAGCGACGCTGGTTGGAGTATCAATATTTTGATGAAAGGCTGGTCTGAGCGCTCCAAGAATCCTGTCCTTCAATGAATTAAGTTAAGCAATTGCACTCAATGTCAAACTGCGATGGAAAATACTGCCTTTAAGGGTCTTTTCGCGTTTTTGCGCCGAATCTACTTTACCGAGCCACGTTGGTGTATTAGGAGCTCATCTACCTGTACGCCTGTTTGTATCGCGTGTCATGAAGTGTACGTACACGAGCTTCCTCGTAAGGACCCTAAGAGGTACAAAATAACAGCCATACAACAGTTAGAAGTCCTGCTACAAATCCGAAGATAATACCCCCTGGTTTCGAGAAATTAACATACAACCAGGAGTTTCCAGCACTTCTAGGAGTACTAAAAATGCAAAATACTCATATTTTAAAGACACAAAATCAGCCCAAAAAGGCATTACTTATTTCTTAATCGTGAACATCACGGCTCTTAAACCTCTGAAAAGCTTGGTATTTGCTGTTCTATTAAGGTTAAACAGAGAAACGGACAAAAATCGAAAACGAAAAAAAGCAGTTTTTTCCGCACCGTTTATTAGATCTTCATGGAAATCAATCAGCAGAACTGTATCCATATTCTACACAGGCTGAATGATTTTCATGAAGATCTAATAAACGGTGCGGAAAAAACTGCTATTTTTGTTTTCGATTTTCGTCCCATTGTTCATTCCTCCTTAAAAGAAAAATCATTTTTAAAACAGTTGACAAAATTCTCACCGATGGACATTTTGTAGCAGACTAGCTAATACCCATCGCGCGTTGCTGCGACTTTTAACGAAATAGGAGTAAAATTCCGAATTGCATATATTTGTTTCAAAGCGCCATCTAGAAGGCAGATAATCCCCAACGAATAGCACACAAACACACTTCATAACAAATGTCTGCTACGTATACTTTTTTACGGCAATCGGTTAAGCCGTTTGGGTGTCCATAAATCACATACATACAAACTTTGACTTTTATAGTAGTAATAAACTAATGTACTTTATATTTGAGATAGATCCACGAGTTTCAGAGCAGAGGTATTCTCAGATTTTAATTTGAACACGAGGATTTTAATGTCGACAATTGTTAAGACAAATTTTTGGTAATTTGTTGATACTAGGAAATAATTTAAAGCAAAGTGATAGCATTTTTGTGAAATGCTAAGGATAAATCCACATTTTTAAATTATTTTAGAATTTTTAGGACCATTTTCTGACTATTCATCTGAAACAACTTAAATTTAAACATTGAGAGAATTAATTAATAAACAGTTTTTACTCTGTTTCAACAAGGCTTCTTTTTTTTAAATTTTCGAAACAAATCGTTTAAATTATAATAAATTTCACAAGAGTAAATTGTTTCACCGGCATTCAAGCATGGATGCGAACCGTCAATGAACTTGAAATGTTAGCCGCATATGCACAAACATGTCTCTTTTTAACACCTAGCTGTTAAAAATCCGCTTGCCACTTACCATTTCGACCTCTTTTTTCTTGAACCCATTCCCAGTTTGTTTGATCAATTTCCAAACCCCCCGTGGTGAGTGACCGTCACCCAGCAATTCATTCCAGTGACTTCCGCGAAAGTCAAAATCACTCATTTGATTACCCTCCGGGCACTTTACCTTTCTCACGTGCGTCGCCTCTGCTGACCGACGCCCGCTTTGATGAATGAACACTCACGTCATCGCATCGTAGTTGCATCACCCCGCGGCGGTCGGTCGCACGCGAGTGCGTGAGCCAAAGAGAGTTGACGAGACGCGGCGAGAGTAGCGTTTCTCACATCACAAACACACACACGTACGATGCCAACCGAGATAGCAAATCGCAACTCAAACTGAAACACAAACCGCCATCATCATGCAGCCGCCCAGAGACAGGCAGTAGAACGGATTGTGTAGCGTCGCGCATGTTTTTCTACCGCCAGCCAGCCAGCCAGCGCCTGCTGCTGCTTCTCGCGCTTTTCTCTGCTCTGCTGATGCCGATGTCGACTCGAGTGAGCGCGGATGCGAAAAGTGTTCAACGAGAGTCAGTCAAGTCAGTAGTCGGCAAGCAACGTACGTTCTCAGTGAGTCGCGTTCGGTGCGCTTTGAATTCGAGTGGTTCTTTTGCTGTGCGGTCGGTAGCTTAGTGTGTAGATATAGGTACGAATCTTCCTTGTATATTTAATCAAACAACTGGAACGGTAGCACGGGTTTGTGAATGGTGTTGGGGAAAAGGCTGTAAAGTGAGAAGAAAGGTTACATTTTGAAAGTGTTTGATCGTTTTTTTCGGTGAAAAAGTTTGCATTTTACCTAGTGCTATCGGTAAAGAGAGAAAACAGCATCGTGACAGGCGTTGGTGGGTTGAAAAAATTGCACTCGCGGAGACCAGTGCAGCTGTGCTAGAAAAGAGTGAGTGAAACAGCAAACGTAGCCGAAGCGTAAGCGAACAGTGAGTTATTCTGATTAGACGAAAGTAAAAGTGTTTTTTATTTCGTTTTACCCCGCCTGCTTTGATTGTCCGGTATTCTGTGCTTTCCAATTGCGTATCGGGAGGATAGCTTCGAAACCGTATTGGTTTCGATTAGCATCGGTTGGTGTTTTTTCGCGTTATTCGTTTGTATCAATCTTGCATGCTGTTACAGAAAAATTGTTTATGAGGTGCGAGCTGTCGTCGGCAACAAGTGACTAGCTTAACGCACCCCTTCAAATTCAAGTGATAATTTTTCAGTCAAGCGGTAGGTACCACAAAATTCATACTTCAAACACGGTAATAGCCTGAGGGTTATACCGCAGCACCAGACTCTGCGCTGCTGTTGCTGCGTACTTTCAAGGTCACAAAGCGAACGGTCAGCCGGGGGAAAGATGGTGTGCCGTGCAGTATAGCTTGCAGGCGTAGAACGTAAACAAAGAACCATCAACTCAAATTGGGTTTGAACAGTTGCCAAGTAGGCGAACGAATCAGTTTTTTTTTTGGCAACACGCCTCAGAGGGCAAATAACTAACAGGCGGAAAAGATGCGCCTTCTCGCGTGCTACCTCCTAGGCTTTCCATCCTCCAGGATTCAGAAAAAGATTTATTGTTCTCGTTAACGCCATGTACGAGGGCTCCTCAGTGCTAATTGTCGAGTGTGCTGTGCGCATGTCATGACATTTTCGATAGTCTCCATAATCTCCACCCTTCCTCACGGTCAGTCCAAATACCGGCTCTTTCTCTCTCTCTTGCTGTGTGCGGTGCGCTCTGTCTCTTTTCCAATTGACCTACTGTGGACCAGATCAAAACAATTCGACGGCGTAGTAGCGTTCATGGCTGCTGCTTCCAGCAAACGAAAAATCAACCATTTGACCTTGTGCGTTGTTTGGTTTTGCCTATCTCGGAAATAATGAACCAGAGAAGCAAAAAAAATAACGACAAGCAAATTCCTCGATTGTGTTATTAGCAGCAGTAGCAGCCGCAAACGGAAGATACTTGAGACTGTTTGCTGCATGCGATTGATGGTGGAGAATGACATCATTCGCTTGTCGTTTGCATTTTTAAAAGAAAAATCGACGTCTGCTTGAAGCTTCATCGCAGGTTTACAAAATTTGCATCAAAGGAAACAAGGCACGTTCAATTGGCTTTGGAGGTGACCTTGCGTTGTCCGCGGAGGGGTTCCGCATGAGTAACCAAGAACTTTAATATTGGAGGTCACGAGGTAGACCAATTTACCAAGTAATACTGAATCAAATATTGACCCTCGATTTTAGAAACACCGATCGGTTGCCAAACTGTTCTTCAACCGAGGCGGTTCTGTTTCAGCTGCCAAGAACCGATTCATCGATCTTCACACAAGTATCTTCCCTCGGGGCGGAATGCTGCTTTATTTCGTTTGGGAAGTTATTTCCGGAAAATCGTAAAATTTATTGTGTGTCGGTTCGTCTCGCGGTGGGAGTACTTTAGCGATCGTTTCACGCTGGTAAACGATCCGTATCCAGACGGACGGGGTGCATCTTTATGTATGGGAGCCAATTTTCTTTTCATTTCTGGTTTAAGCTTAAAGTGCCATAAACGAACCTGTTTTTTAATGTGCTGGATTTTTACGGCTAAACCTTTCAAGTCTGGAAGACTGCTGCCAGCATCATTTTTTATTGCAATTTTAATATTGGAAATATTAAAAATAACAATTTTTGGTTTTCGTTTAGATGGATTGCAACTAGGATTTGGTTGCATTTAAGCCTTTAAAAACATCATGCTGATTTTTAACAAGTTAGAAGCTAATTACATTTCTTTTTTTTTATGCGGTTGGTAAGTTGCACTAACGATTCTCAACAACTGAATGGACGAAACTTCTCAAAATTGCTTGGAGAAACATTTTACAAACCATTTTTTTCAGGAAGGGTCCAAAATCAAGCGATGGTATTTCTAAAATGTTAACCTATACAGATTGAGCGAGTATGGACTTCAGTCAACCAGCAAAATAGTTGAAGATTATACTAAGTCGGACATTCGAAAAATACTGCGACGAGCCAAGCCGTAAAATTGCCGCCGTGCTACAACATCAGAAAATGCAAAACACCATTGTTGGATTGAAAATTATATTTTCAACTCAAAGCTCACCAGGGTCTAATGCTGATGTCCCAACAAACATTACCAACTTTGTTGCATCAAAACGAAGGAGCTTAAAAATAGGAGTTTATTCGTGAACAGAAGCGCACGTTTTAAGAATTTTCCAGATGTGTGCATCGATCGTCTGTTTCAAAACGATTGTGGTAGAAATATATAGAGAAAAAAGTCGGTTTACAGAGCAGTTGCAATACCTTTCTATTGAGAAAGGTAAACACGTTAATTGGAACGCCCGCCGAAACATTTTCATCCAGAATGATGGTCACAAGGATAATCAGTGTAATTCGGACCTGTCCAGAGAAGGTATGATCGATTTTTAATATTTTCTACATTATGTTCTAGTATTTTTTTCGTTTCAATTATCGATGTTTAACATTAGGGTTATCTGCCTCCTTTCTGATTTCGACGGGGATGGGGATCGAATCCAAGTGAGCTACGTATAAGGCGATCGATTTATCAACTAAACTATGCCCGTCCCGTGTACTAGCATTTTGTGATCAGGTTCTGTTATTTCGCGTTTTTTGGACAATGGGGTTGTAGAATTTTGATTAAATGATTCTTGGTTATTAGGGATTTAGAAATTTGCGAATATCGATTCAACGATTCAAGCGTTTAAAGATTTTTGGATTACAATATGCTTGGATCCTGCCATTTTAGAACCTTGTGATTCTGGAACTTCGTGGGATCTTGCAAATGTTTTTTAATATTGCGATTCTCAGGGATGGTAAGGTTGTGCAATTTTTGTAGAACTAGAATGCATCTGTTCTTTATGGTCGAACTGGGACTCTGGGACTAAAATTCTGGTAATCAGACATATTTTTTGATTCTCGATCAATGGTTCCAAAAATGCAAATCTTCTAAGTTTAGTTTAGTGGCTGTGTTTTCGGGAAGGAAATTCTGTGACTCTTATGTTCTGTGAATCTGGTACCCTGGAGTTTTTAAACTCATACAAATCGCTTTTATAAACAGGGCTCTATTAGATAACAAATCGAATTGGTTCTAATCTGATGTACGCTAGGATCGTTCACATTTGCGTTATTTTGTTTCCACTCATTTTGTTTCATTTACAACCGTTTGAGGAACGAACCTCTTTGTAGCTTCCACTCGTAGCCATTCACGAGCTATACGAAGATATTTGTACCTTCCGAGATGTATCATGGATAGCCAGGACAATAGGTATCGCCTAAGGCTGTTCGCAATGCCGTAATGTAACTTTGTTTAAAAATTACTAGCCATCGGATAATTTGGATCTGTCAAAATACATCTAGAACACGTAGCGTTGATTAAGCCACCTGTTCTAAATGTTGTTTATTTGATTTTGTCATTGTTTCTCACTTATGTGACACATATTATTTTTTCTGCTGTCAGTCGCCACACATCCTAATGAAAAAAAAAAACAATTAGAGCAGTGTTCTATTCATGTTTTAAATTATGGAAAATTTAAAACAAAAAAGGCGAGCTGTTTTGAATCTGATCCAAAAAAGTGCTCGAAAAATAGAACTGCATCTCAGTTTTAGTTGGTGATGTAAAATAGAACAGCCCATATATAATACATCAGCGTTGCGAACAGCCTAAATAAACTGCTGTCAGTTGTCGGATGCTCATCGGTCTGTGTTTGAGTCTAGTATTGTTATTTGAGTGACTACTGTTGTTGGTGGGCAGGTTCTGGTAGAGTGGCGGGTTGTTCTTCCAGTGATCGTAAAGGCATCAGGCAAGCGGTTCGTCTTGATTGGATGGGTAGATATCGCCGTCTGCCGGAGCAAGTGGTATACTATGCGTCATCTGGTTGTTTATCTAGAAAAGAGATCGTGACACTGCAATCTTGACGTTATGTTGCAGTTAGTTGGCTGGTTTGTAAATACTTTAACCATAAGGTCATTCGTATGATTGGCCAAGGAGGTCCTTAGAAGCAGCTGCCTTGTAAGGTTGTTCAAGGGTTGATACTTCGTTACGCAGGTTTTCTTTTCGAGTTTCTCGTCCAATCTTTGAATTTGGCAAATATTGAATTCTTGTTATCGTCCACAGGTTTTTGGGAGCCGGGAAACTGGATGACCCGGTATAGCGCATCGTTTTGTGTGTTTAGCATACTCTTTAGTGTTTTGACGCAGGGCAGATTAGTCGAACTCGTGAGGGCTTAGTCCTCCGCCAGTTTTAATTTAGACTATCTCTGTCTCCTTGAGATAGTTGGGCTAGTTGCAGTCTCTGGCCGAATAAAGCCCACTATCGCAGTCGCTATTTTCATAGTTTCGAAATTTCCTTGGGTTTCTGTAGTTCAGACATCATTTGGTTTCTACTGTCGTTCTCAAGCTTGTCGTAGCGGAGCACTGCATTGGTGAAGGGTAGTATTTGTGCACACCGTTTTTCACCAACTCATGATGAATTTGCTCCGGTAGATAGCAGTTAGAGAATGAGATAACCAGGTATCGAAAAAATGTATTTAGTCATTTTGATTATTCTGTAGACCTTCTCTACGCCCTGGTTTTAGACCAAGACAGGAACGTAGCCGTGTCAAGGTTTCTTGTGTCTAAGTCATAAATTATTCCTGCCATCTTATTAAGGTAAGGGCACGAAACTACTTGAACATTGAGGTCTTTGGTTGCTTTATACCGATTATTCTGGTGTAAAATTTCTTCAGTATGGTTCTCAAAACGTACCGTATACCTCTGGCCTCTGAATGCTTCTATCCACTTTATGAGTTCAGCTCCGATGGTTCTTTTCAGAGTGTCTAATGAGATTATGGGGGTATTTTTCGTGTGCGGTCGTCCAGGATTTTGTCGGGAGTCGATATTGAACATACTGCAGTTGTCTTCCCGATCTACCGAAAACTGCTTCGGGGAAACTCGAATACAGTCGAAGACTGGTGCAAGATGACTAGCGTGGCATCTTACAAATCGATGTGCGATTAACGGATGTCAGTTCGGGCATTATTTGTTAGTACCTGATGAAGCGAGTGTGGACAATCAATATTGTTTCAGATTATGTCGATAACCTGTGATGGAATGACAAACTGTGAATATCTTCTTTTACGTAGGTTCATCAACAACACTTGTCGAGAAAAGTTTAGTCGAGCAACGGGCGTAAAAGGTTCATTTTGTTTGAAAAGGAGAGGAAACCTATCTCGTTTGGACCCTTTTAAAGAGCTATAAAGTGGAAGTGCATATGAAATTTCTAAATAAATAGTCACAATTGCGAAGAAGCTACTGATCAGTCTTCGAAATTTAGCGCTGGCTGTTTCGAAGAAAATTAAGGAAACTGTTTACCAATTGGTGAAGAATCGCGATTTGACTTGTCCATTTATGAGTCTTACAATTGCGAGCGAACTTATGGTTACAGGAATGTCTGGAACATCGTTTGCATCAAAATTCATCGTTGAAGGAAAAGGTTAGGCTCATGCAACGGATAATGTCTGCCGATTATCAGTAAGGGCAGTTACTAACCCCATGAAACCGGAACTAGTAAGCCTCGTATGGGATGTAACAACAAAAGTAGACTATATTGCTCTAAACTTACCCACTGTTTTGTTTTCATTTCGACAATACCCGGTGGCAATATCCAGTAATATAAAGATGTTGCATAATCGTTTCTGACAAGTATAGTCAACGCTTTCGATAGCCTGAAAATTTCGGATGGGATTTCGGTAATTTTTGGAGCAACCACTCACAAGACATATGTTTGAAAACCAACCAAGGAAGGAATTATGGATTCAGTAGATTCGTGCCACTAGTCTCGTATGTATTGTTCTGCACGCTATGTATCTGTGAAAGGCCCCGTTCCTCATCGAAAGGCTCTAGTTTTGCATATATCTGATTCCAGAAAGGTGTCTTTCTTGCTTATTTGAACGCTACCAAGATTTTCTCCAATTATGATTGTCCAATTGTCACTTGAAGCTTGATGGTAATTCAATCAATTACAACCGATTTACGTATGGGTTTCTTTTCATGTTAACCGAAAGCCGCCATTTTGGCCATCAAACTGGTTTACATTACCATTCAATCAAGCTGTATCAAGAACCTGTATCCAGCTTAATCGGTCCATGGCTTTTGGCTGCAAGACACGAAGACTTCCTTCGAAGATTCCCTTCAACTTGGTAGACTCAGCTTGCTCGTTGTGCACCTATCCCCATAGAATAATCTTTATTGGTTTTTTTTATTCAATTCGTTTATTTGATAGGCACAAATGCGTTAGTTTTTACCGGGTTGTAATTCGCCATTCCGATGACATGCCCAGTCCACCAAAGTCACCCAACTTTCGCTGTGTTCTACAAGCAATTGTAACAATTTCGCGTTTTATGCGATATCTGCACCTCACCGTAGATCGTTCGCAATAGCTACCGTTTTCCGTTTAAAAGAGCTAAGAGCACGTTAGTTCTCCGTCAGCCTAGTATAGGTTTTGTGACCGTTCCCTTTTAAAAAGACACCCATTGATGATGGGTTAGATTACAAAAATCGTTTTAATCAATCATAAGTTTAGTTTACGCTTTTTTCGCCATAGTGAGACATGATTCTAGCATTTACTTCACATTTCTTGTAAAGCGACTCAAAAATTGCGATTCTGAGAGTCACCTGGGTGACGATTGTCACCTCACCTAAAGTGACTCTTAGGAATATGGGTGAGAAATGGGTCCCATATTTTTTGTGATATTCTCCCATCATTGCACCCGGACAATGATCGGTCTCCGTCTTAATCAGCTCCAATTAAAAGTCAACTAACTGGACTGATTGCTATCAGGGTAAAAACACTGATGTTTAAGAGTTTTCCTTCACAGAGGAAGGCAAATAACGAACAAGAACTACGCAAGTAAACGAAATAATTCAGAGATAAAAAGTGGGATGGGTCCGATAAGCCAGTTCGTAAGAAACGTCGCGGGGTTAGTTATGCGAGCTGACCCTAGCGAAGATGATGACGCGGGGTCAGATACTCGATAATTTGCTTAAATTGAAAGCTAACATCGATGTTATTTGCGCAAGCAATTAATTGTTTTTCTGACATTCTTGATGAAATGTCACTAGCAAGATAAATAAGTTAGTCACATTGATAACAATATATTTAGCTCAATCTGACTGATTATTGGAACCGGTGTGAGATGCTTTCATATAAATGAAAACAAAAACATAACCACAATTCTGAGACCTCATTTCAAAAGAATCGAATCGACTCTTCTCAGCAGCCACCTGGTTCATATCAAACTGAGTGCGTTTCGTCTGTATCATCCGTGGGGATTAGAGCGGGGGGGGAAATGTCCGAGAAAGTCGAAAACAAAAAGTCTAGTCGCAACTTCAGAAAAGGTACCGTTCTGATTTGAATTCCGGACACTTGAGTAGTTTTGAATTGAATACTTTACGGCGACGTCACAAATGAACTGAGTGTTCATTTTTGACAGTTCGCTTGTACTGTTTACATGGAATTAGAAAAATTCTTTACGATTTGCTTCGAGCGAATCTAGTCGTCCACAAATTTTTCCAAGTCCATGTAAACAGTACAAGCGAACTGTCAAGAAAAGTGAGGTTAACTGTGTCAGTAAAGAACCTAATACACTGGGTATTAACAAACGTATGCAGTCTAGGTTAATTTTTCTGTGACACCAGTCCTGTGTTCGTCAACTTTCTTTGAATTCAATAGAATGTTCGTTTAATAATGACTAAATTTAATTCTGATGTTAAGCATTAAATCACGAATTCTGTTCTACCGATTATTCGATTTCCGGACTCTCATTTTAGTGCAAGAAATGTTCAGGTTTAAGGACATTATACATGCGAGCCACAACATAGCTTCTACTCCGCACACACCCCTCTCCCCTGCCTGACCATGTATCTGACATGAGCAAATATAAAAATACGTTTTTCAATACACAAACCTTGCCTTTGTACCACGAAACTGCTACTTGAGGAAGCTAGAACATTTTCCGATGCAATCAATCCGAGTTTTTGACGGAACTTATTTTGTGCGAAAATATCATCCCTCTCCACTTGGGGTTTCTCTTCGAAACGCTTTTATTTTTCTTCTTCTCATTTTCAGAACACTTTTTCAAATGCACTGTAATCACACACCACTGAAAATACACCCGCGAAACTTTAATCGTTTACTAACTAAACTTCAAATTTTCTGCCAATGTGCAGATGACCGAAGGAAAATGTCCGAAAACTCTTATTTGTGCGTTTGAATTTTCACCTTAAATTCCATTTTTTCTCAATGTAAACAAGCGCGTCGGTGCCTAGCAACAAGCGTGCGTTGCTGGCTTCCACATATCTTCACCTTAAAATGGGAAACACGAAGGAAAAATGATCGTCTTCTGGATGACTTTTTCCATAGCCTACTATCCAGTCAGTCTAACAGTTGCACTCACCGAATGATTCTCGCATACTCATAGAATAGGTCTTATGTGTAAATGAGAGCCTCTCTAGGGAATGTTTTCAATAGGACCTAAGCAATAATCTTTGTTTACTTTCGGTACTGTAGTACGGCACTCCCATTTCCAATAATTTTGCATAAAATTAAGAAGCCATCGAACATGCGACCGAGTCATTAGTAGAAGAGATAATAAACAGAAAAGCACTCATTTGGAGAATCGTTTCAATAAGTTTACTAGAACTGGTAAAGAGTCGTTCATTGAGAAGATTGATGCCCATTTTTCAATCTAATGCGAATATTTTGAATTCAAAACAGTCACACATTCAACTCAGAACGGTAAAACCAAACCAACTAGCCTAGCTTCAGTGTACCGGAGCTACTACTCACAAAAGACGCAACCCGAAAAGAAAACAAAAACTTGTTGAACAATACCAGAACCCGAACTGGGAAGAAGCGTTGCGCGATTGGCGGAGAGCAATTACCTTTCACAATGCATAATAGAAATATACATAGCTCTGCTCCTCCTCCTCCTTCTCCTCTTGTGCTCTCGTTCGCACTCAAACCCCCCTTGGAAATGGGTAACTACTCGGGTGTCCCTACATCTGTTTGCCGTTTCTGCGTCAAGAACATCCCGTCGACGACCGCCGGCCGGCGGTTCGCCTCCAAACCAAAAACGTGGTCTATTTCTGGTACTGGCAACAGAATTATGGTTCGCGTCTGTTTATTTGTTGGTCTGACACGTACGGAAGGCCACACCTTCTTCCCCTAGCTGGCAGCACTGGTGCTTTTGGCCATGACTATTAAAGTAGTAGATTTAATGAATTCATGATCCATTATATGGACCATGTTATTTGTAAACAAGAGCCAATCAGGGAAGTTAAAATTCTGTTAGGTGGTGTTGTGCAACTTTTAATTAAGATTGGCCCAAAATAGTTTTGTGTTAACTGTGTTAACGATGGTTATCAAATTGATTTTCTTAACTGTCAAGATTGTTTCATATATCGAGTGTTACCAAGTAAGCCTGTGAACTGATTCAGATTGCTTAGATGCACGTCTTTGACAAGTTAGCAACAAGCTTTCCAAAAACAACAGATCAAATCGGAAAGGGCTTATTCAAGTACATCGCTAAGCACTTTCTAGTTAGTGGCTCAAAGGCGAACTGCTTAATTTTTATCACTTGCAACCTGAGCCTTTTTTTTAATTTCCACAGGCAAATTTACGACACCCATAAAGTGCGAAATCAAAATGCATAATTTGACAGTGTTGGCAACCGCAATAAGATTTTATCTCTTCACAAACCTTCGCGGATGACGCCATGTTTTGGTTTTGGTTGTGAAAAAACAATCACAAAAAAGCAGAAAGAAACTGCTAACTGGGGTAAGTGGAAGCGCTCTCGCTTCTTTGTAGTTAAAATTTGTCCCGTTGAGCGCCATCCATCGCCAACGTACACTTTTGTCTCAATTTCAACAACATTTTCCTATTTCAATATATCAACTTACCCCAATCGCCCCCCCGGTTTCCTTTTCATACAGCAGAGACATTATCAGCTGACCGAGCAAAAAACTGCATCGCCATGCCCCAACTTTACCGGGTAAAGTAGCACCTTCGGCAACCAACCAGCCAGCAGTAGGCCATGATGTCACCGAACCGGGCAAGCGAAGGCAAGCGCGCGCTTGTGCGGGGTGCGACAATATAGTGAGCTACGTAGCTGTATATGGAAATTCAAACAACCGGACTACTTCGTTGTTGCAGCCGCGGTCGCTTCACGCCGCCTGAAAGTGACGCAATCGGCAAATGGTTGCTTTGCGCGCTCTAATCACGATGGTGCTCGGTTGATGATGATGGTGATAAAGCCCTAATGCCATATACAAACGGTTTTATTTACCTGCTTCTTCTTCTTCTTCTTCTTCTTCGATGGTTGGAAGAGTTGGAATAATTTACACTGGGGCTTGTACGCGTCTGACATTTATAGTTGCATTGTAGAAAAAAATACTCCACTTTGAACAGAGAGTGTTCTTTTACTTTTTTTTTCTATATATCGTTAGATGGTATCCTTATCCGTACCTTGAAATTCATTGTTAATTCGGCTATTTTGAACAAAATTTTTTTTTCACAAACTGACAAGTAGCTCATCAAATGAAGAATTTGTTAAATTAAAGTTGGCTGCACGGTGCAGTTCAAAACGCTTATAAATGTAAACAAGCTCGCTGATCTGTCATTTTTATTTTCATCATGACCTATTCTGTTTGAAATCTGGAGTGACTTTTAGAGATGATAGTTGATCTGATCTTGTGCTTCTTTCAATCCTACAGGTATTATTTCAGCCCACTTGAGGTGAGTTCCTCTCGCAGACGGCATTTCTCTTATCGGTTTATAGCCGTCTCGTGTTTTACAACCTCTGGGCTTAACTCTTCTAGCGATAAGCGCGCACTTCCATGTCGATATCACCACGAGATTGACTCGTCCGTGCCAGACGACGACTGTCATAAAGCGCTTCGAAGTAGACAAAACAAATCAAGTCTCGTTTCAAGCCCTAGCAGATAGGACTAACCTCAATTCCGGACCGTTTCGTTGTTGCCAGTGCGACTAGTAAAACAATTCATAATAACATTCCACACGTCCAAACGATTCTAATCAAATTATCAACTATTCTGTACCTGTATCGTATTTCCGGAAATGAGTGTCCCAATATGGCGACAGGTAGACTAGCAGTCATTGACCACTAAATTCCTTAACGGCGGCGACTACAACGGTGACCGGTTCGCGTGTCAATACCAACCAGTGTTTTTTGTAGCATCCCCTAACCTCAGCAAGCCGGGTGGTCTTCACGCGGGCAGCGTCACGCCGTCTAAAAATTGTCCACTGCCTGGGTGACATAAGCTGCAGCGCGTTCTGCTTATTGCCGCATGATCAACCGCGAAGCAAGTGCACAGATGGCGTCGGTCGGTCGAAGGAGGCTGGTGCGTGGTTTCACTGGGTTACTATGACTATGATCAAGGATGAAGGTGATCCAGTGCAAGAAGTTGAGATTAAAGGGCAGTTTTTTAAGCTGAGATTCTACTTTATTACCGATTCTTATTTGCATTTGCTTCGTATTTAAAGTTTATCCAAAAACTGATTACGTGCAGCTAACGAAATATATTTCACTAGACAATCCGTTACTAATTGTCTTACGAAAAAAGTGACCCTGAAATACGATCCATGGGATTCCCGTTCTAGAATCCATCAAACTAATTCGAAATAAATCCATAAACTCTGACCGACAAAATCCGCTGCGAATCCTCTCGGTTTCCATTCCTAATTCGAAGTTGACATGAAGCCACTGAAAACGATAGGCATATTACGTGGGAACCTTCGCATTCCTAATTTGCGAGGATTACTTTGATTGATGATGGTTGACGAGTTGTTCAGCTTGGTGAGTGACTTTTGCTCAGGGATTGTAGGCGATAATGCTGTCATTTTTTTGCCACTCACACAAAAATTGAGTGTCATTTGCGGTTTCGACACTATGGAGGCGTGTGGCCTTCGATTGATTCGGGCATTGTCAGAAAACAAATCATTTTTGAGCTCAATAAAATGATACAATTTGCTGATTAGGTTTGACACGAGATTGATGGTCCCGTAAAAATGGATTTAGCGTTTGATAACTGTTTAAAATGTCTGGTAAAATAATGACGTAAGCTTGAACCGATACGCCAGTAAATAAATTCAAAGTTTATTCCACTTTTTTGCATCCACTGACCTAGATGACATCACACGCGCAACCATTTGTGAGTGAGAAAGTGTCATCGTGTGATGTCATTGCTTGTGACTGAATATCCACTTGTTTTATTTCGATGTTGCTGCACAAATGAAGGAAGAGGAGTGGCTGGATATATTACCAACTCAACCACTTCTATCACACAAAGCTGCGGGAAGTGAGTGGTGAAGGAATCAGCGCGTAAGGAGTTTTGTAGCTGAACTTCTTATCTTTGACCTCATCCGTGACAAATTGTTTGGTGACTGGCTGGTTACAAGAATGGGTCGGATGTTCTCCCTTGCTTATCGCATTTACGGGTCATGACTGTGAATTCGTCCTAATCGGCATTTGCTTCCTCGATAGTGGCACAGTTTTTAAAGTTTTGTAGTTGCCATTGTTGCCTGAATTCCAACTACAAATTCGGCAATTGTTTGGGCATCAGGAGAAGTTATTACTGGCAGGTAGAAGTCCGTCCTTGATAAGTGTGAAGCGTTGTCTGCGGAATAGCATTACCTTGTGTTTTGTATTGTATGAGCAGTTAGAAAGGCCGCATTCTTACCATACAATTACCATTGAAGCAGCCCTGAATAAATGTTGAGATTCCATTTCCCACTCATTTTGAAACATGAAACTTTCCATATCCATATCGCAAATAAGTGCTGCCAGATCGTGCAGTAGTATCTCGATTTTGCCGCAATATACATGTACCAGAATATTAGTTATAACGCGGTTACCTTCAGCGACATGTTGTAGGTTATTATGCAAAATGATTGTATTTATCTGGGCTAATATATTTAACAAAAGCATTACTAAGTGTCTGATATGATGAAACTGGATTAAGGTGACGTACTAAGATCTGGAAGCTTTCGAAAAATGTTCTACCACCAATATTCAGTCTAATACCAAAAGACTTACAGTCAGTCTTCCCAAATGAACACCGTACACAATGTTCACTCTGGTTCTGTGCTCATATTGAACCCACATTTTGTGTACGAACTCGAACACGTTATTTCGTACTAAAACATGTGCACATGTTCATCTGCATAACCGAACCCCATGTACTTACATGGTGTGCGTACACCTCGTGTACACACAGGTTCGTGGCACCAGTTTTCCCTTTCTCACTGTCATCATCGCTAGCGTTGACTCTTTTTGCCTTGTACGAATCGTTCTCGTGTACGCACCCGGTGTACGTACACGGATGTTTGAACTAGAGTTTGCACATCGTTCGCTTGTGTTCGATGTTCGAGGCGAACCTGTACATCGAGACGAAGCATGTTTGAGGTTGAACGTGTGCACGAAATTTTGTACACAGGTACAAGCTTGTCAATGTTCATGGGAAGTCTGCTTACAGTCAATGACCACGTTATTTGATCCCAATTTTTGCTTTTTAGATGCGTACCGTTTGACAGCAAACGATCACCACTTCAAGAATTAAAGTGACAGTTTATTCAGACAGTCCAGGTACTCTTCTGTGTCGTCCGTTTCGCTGGCGTAGGCAGAAGTGTCGAACTATGAAATTATTACTCTAAGTTGAAAAATAAATGCATAATTGATTTCTGCTTTTCTGTTAGAGTGCTTAAACAAGGGTTATATCGTTGAATTATTTCTATTAATCGCCCCTTGACGGATTCAAGCGAATTTGTCATTGTTAGCGAACCATAAGTGCGGAGAGATAGACTTTTACCTAACGCCGTTTCTATCAGGTCACGACTGCTTAAGAAATTATTTGCATCGATTCTATCATGCGGCTTCACCCTACTGCTCGTAGTGCGATGATGTAGAGGAAACGCCGGAGCACGTAGTCATCGACTGCACCAGATTCGAGGAATTGCTAAACGAGTTTCTCGTTCCAAGTGCAGAGAATGTCGTACAAGAGATGCCCAATGAAGAATGGACGTGGAAAATCGTCGGTAGAATAGTAACTCAAGTGGAGCTAGTGATCAGAGCTAACACTTCGAACAATACCGGTTACCGTGGAGTAGGCCAGATCCACCACTTAGGATTAGCTCGAGTAGTTCACTTACAGGACGCCACGCTCTACCAAGAAGCGCCGGACCTACCTCGTCACCTTACCGAGTAGTTCATGACTACGCTAGATCCATCGCTAGGGACTAGATCGAGTAGATTGCGACGGAGCGGGGAGCTAAACATTGATATCACCGAGGTACTGTCAGTCGGAGTAGACTAGTTTTACCGCCGTGAAATATCCAAGTAGATCTCGACAACGCTGGGAACTACATAGCTCCAGGAAACGGGTATCGGTATCGGGTGAAATTCAGCCACCATGAAACTCTCAGTCGGAGTAGACTGGATTCACCGCCGGGTATGGTCCAAGTAGATCTCACCAAAGTTGGAAGCTAAATGGCTCACCGGGACGGTAGCAAAATGAGAGCTAAATAGCATACGGAAATTTAGCCACTGAGATTTTCCCAGTGGTGCTCGGAGCTAAGTGATGGAGATTGACAGAAGACAAAAGGAAAGTCGGGAGCTAAATAGCTCAAAAGCTTCATAGATAAAAACAAGACTGACGAGAATTTTTGTTCAAATATAGTTTTTACAGATTTAGGTTGATGTTGTTCGGTGAAAATTAACAAAAAAAAACTCTGTAGTTAACGTTTCAGCTTACTTATTCTTCAGCCATCCTCAGAAATTTAAGCCCGTCGCTTCACGCTCGCGGGACTGTTCAAATAACACACCAATTTAATTAAATAAGGACTGGTGGTATCCAACAGGGAAAAACGATCGGAAATGGTGAGTGAAGCAAAGCAATCGCGAGTTGCGAGTTCGAGTCTCGCCTCTGGGTGGGGAATTTTTTTTTCACATGATTGCTTAGCTTCACTCACCATTTCCGATCGTTTTTCCCCGTTGGATACCACCAGTCCTAAATAAGGTATTGGCACTTAAGCCAAAAGACCAAAAAAATTGAATTATTAGTTTAATTCGAACGGGCGTGTTTGCTCCCGTCATACCTCTGTTCACTGGGCAAGGGACCAGAAATCGACAGTCTTCATTAGCTCTGTCACCCACTGAAGTACGATGGGTAATGAACTAAAAATTAGACACCAGACAATTATAAAACCCGGGCCTTGGTATCTAGCGGGGAAATTAAATAGATCAAAATGTGTGTTGGGGTGATCAGCTGCCGTTGTGTGTGATTCCTCGCTTTGCAGGCAGGGTACGATCACCGTCGCCAGTGGGATAATCATATGTTCTTTCTGGGATGTCACCATACCCAGGGATAGCATAAGGGTTAGTGCATTGGGCCGGAGTTTCAAAGGTTGCGAGTTCGAGTCTCGCCTCTGGGTGGGGAATTTTTTTTCACATGATTGCTTAGCTTCACTCACCATTTCCGATCGTTTTTCCCCGTTGGATACCACCAGTCCTAAATAAGGTATTGGCACTTAAGCCAAAAGACCAAAAAAATTGAATTATTAGTTTAATTAAATAAGTTTTTTGGGCGAAGCTGAAGTGTAGGATGTTTTCGAACAATTCTCTGGCGGAAATCGAAAAGGAACTTTTAATCACGCGACCATAGCGTTGACGAATATGCCAACATCTTTCTTTTCAATGGCAATGGCCAAAATTGCGGCCAACTACCACAGAGACTGGAGTTAACTTTGTGCTAGAACTGGCTGAACGCATCCGCACCACTCAAACTCCAGGATTTTGGGCTGCATCATTGTATAGTTAATGGGATACGCCTTAATGGACACGCGGAATGACTTTACTGATATGTCTACCTTCTCATCTCGAACAAAGCGCAGACATTTAACGTTCTAAATTACAGCTCCCATGGGTCACACTTTCTCATATCCCCTCCCCCTAAAAGTGTCACGTAATTTATTATTGGTCCCTTTGTAATAACAGAATTTTCTAATGGGAATTAAATTTTCTATTCCTAATTCTCGAAGCCAAAGAGAACGATGCACCAACACTACACCGTGGATAATACTGAGTTACTCATAGAGTATCTTGAAAACTTCGGAGGAATCAGTTAATTTGGGCGAGCATCCGCTTCATGCAATGAAACATGCATATCAGCGAAAGTAGTCCATTACCACCCTATTACACAATGTTGTTTATAGCATTGAAAAAGCATGTTCGCAAAAGCAATCAAGTCGTCGTTTTCGAGTCAATTTGGAAAGAGATACGAGGGGTATGGTTTCGTATGCAAAGAACTGAATACACGCAATGCTTAGCAACCGATTTCTGTGTTAATCATTAGGGCAAGTAAATATTAAGAAACTGTGTGTCTGCGGATGGCCTCAAGGTGATATGCTGTCACCACTTTTGTGTGTCCCCGATTTCCGTCATAAGTTTTGTTGATGATTGTCATATCACCGTTGTTTGCATTAACACACTTTCTACTTGATGAAGCAAGGTGTGACTTCATGACCAAATGTATTCTAGATTTCCAGGTTACTTGATCTTGAGACTTCAGTCTCCAATCTCCTTGAACGCAGATGTCTACCTCTGTTGCACACAGTCAGCGAGTGTGAAATTATTGTCAGGTAGTCTGAGGAACATAACTTCAGCTAGTCTCGCTTCCACCATTCGCGCACTGTATGTCTGCCAGATTTTATCAGTCTTTCAATGTTTGTAAACTTGGTACAGCGTCTGCGCCATTCTTCATTTTTTTTTTGCTGTGGCACCCAGTAGTGAGTATAAAATTGTTCTCTGAAATACACCGCAACGCCTATGTCTCTTGGCCGTACAGAAAAACAGGGAGTATCAGTGATTTGTATAGAGCAAGATTTAGGCACGTCTGTAAGCTACGGACCACTAGCTTACAACATAAAGCATAGAAAGTCCTATTCGCTGCCGCAACACGTCTTTTTTCCTCGCAGCTAACATCGCTTTCATATGTCACTAGAGTTCCAAGGTCAGGAATCAGAATATATTGGTTGGATTGACACGTTCCAAGATACATACTGTCGTCGACAAGCTTCTACTCTATCCCATCGACTTGCACACTGGAACAAAAACCGTTCATTCTCTACCAGCAGCCTTTGTATTTTATCTTGTCAGAGTTTATAGCCTATCCGATTATCGCATCCTCCCTTTTGAAAGGCACAAATACCTCTTCCACTGCTCTGCGATCGACGAAGATGGAACGGTACTGTTTGAATCTTCGTATCGTTCTTTCGAGTGCTATGTTAAACAATAGATTAAAGAGTATATTGCCGACATAATTTGCATGATGGCTCCGTTAACGACGTTTCACGTGTTTTCATCTCGACGCACTCTGTGGATGATGTTATTTGAGCTGCTGTCTTCACCTTTGATGGCAAGCTTCGCATAGCTTCGCCGGATCGTGAGAAGTCCCAAAACAACGTACTCCAGTGTCTCGTCTTCTTCGCAGGGAACCAACCGGACAACCGTACCAGAGTATTGAAGTGGATACGCTCGCCAGAAGTCCTTTTCACCGAATTATTCTGAGAAACATTTCTAAACGATATCTGCGAAAAGTTTGAATATTTATCATGAAATAGCTGAACTATAGTTTATAATGTAACCACTTGTTTTTACACGTACATTAATATTCGATTTTCAAACTGTACCCCCACATCACAAATAATGAAGTAGTTCTACGCCGAAAATGGAAAATTTTCGAAATTCTGTCGTAAAAATTATTCAAAACTTTTGAAATCTGGCAACCCTAATCATAAAAGACAATTATTGTTAGACTGAGTCCGTTGATTTTGATAATTCATTTGGATCCAAAACTCAGCTTCCGTTTTCCTTTTTCACTGAAATTTTCCAGTTTCAGGCCCCCCCCCCCTAAGCAAAACCACCCGAAGACGGCCCTGTCTACCCCACATGGTCCACTGTTTGCGAGGACTGGGAGGTAGGCAGGCAGGCAAGCCGTACTTAAAATCATTTACCACTTCAGGCTAGGGAGGGGACTATTCAACAGTCCCGCTTTTATTGCTTGATGCAGCATCTGGAGAAGCAAGTAAAAAGGAGAGTAAAATTTATCGCGTGTAATGTAACTGTTAAGCCGCGGTCGCTCTAACTCTGGACTGGACTGACTGACGGTCGGACGAGCGAACTCGAGACAGAAGAAGACGGATGTTCTGGTTAAAGAATAAACAGCTTTAGGGTATCGTCGTGAAACAACGCGTCCCAACTCCACGAAAGCGGATTGGAACGGGGGGGGGCGGAACTAATTCAATCCGATTCGAGCTGCGATCGGATCTTCCGTAGGGTGACGATCGATTTTCTTCTGCGAACAATGGGTAATTGTGTTTTTCGCGGGTACTTCCTTTCGCTATGCTCTTTTTGAACCCCATGCGCTGTGTTTACAAAGCAGAAAAAGCCGCTTGTGAACCTGCTGATGGCATGAGATTGATTAGATGTTCAGGTTATCCGCGAACATTGTTTGTTTAGAAAACTTTCTTCTCGCAAACGATGGTCGACGACGGAAGAATAAAAAAACGACTCTATTTTACCGACGTCAGTCGGTTTTCTTCACCACCGAATTGAGTTTTAAAATGCGATGGCCTACTGCGGCTACGTGCCGTTCTCGATATTTCAAAACAATTAACCACACCCGATAACAATAATTACAAATTTAATTCTCGTAAATAAGGTTTGCCTTGCTTCTTTCGTTAGTCGTTCTTGTGATGGTTGTATGTGTGAATTGGTAACGCGGTGGTACAAGTTGCTTCCACTTTTTTTACGATCATTGCTGCTATGCCTGTTGCCTGCTAGTGCCAGTGCCGGCCCCGACGATGGAGCAAACTACCGTTAAGGGGCGGTATCCCGTATCCGAATGGAATCACGTTCACGTAATAAATCGCAACGAGCTGTGTTGTTCTGTTAAGTGCACTGTATGTTATGTGCTTGCTTGCTGGATGATGCAGCTAGCAACAGACAATAAGTGAAAACCGACTCGGAACAGGTTGGTCGGTTGGTCTTAGTATGTTTGCTCAGCTGTAGAAAAAAAAACTTCTCACACGTGGCCGTCATGTGAAGATTTAAATCACTCAGCTTGGAGATGATCATTTGGTTGGGATTAGATTGGAGAGATTTTTAACCGAGTTCGAAGAAGAAAACGGGAAGATTGGGCATAATTCAACGGAAAAACGGCACTGCCTACTATGATTTGATTTGATTCGAAGTTCCGTTCGATGGGCAAGGCATCGATTGCAATCCATTTTTGATAGTTTCGGTCTTGGACGGCGTAAGGTGAAGCATAAATCAACAAATTAATTATTTCGAACGTGATTATTTGCCCTTACCATCTTTTCTCACAGATTCAGTCATCTTTTCAACTTCAACTTTTGGAAGATTGCTTTAATACAAAATCCAACTCGCTTACGGAAGGACTTCTGTGTTTTTAGAGAAGAAGAGCGAAGTTTGGCTCAATTTTATTGATATTCTCTTGAAGAAGCTTCAACACTACGGCCTGTCACCAAAAATGGAAAATAAAATGAAATAGATCAAATGTGTTGGGTGGCAGCTGCGGTTGTGTTTGATCTCGCTTTAGAGACAGGGTATGATCATAAGATAGCATAAGGGTTTGTGCGTAGGGCCGTAGTCCCAAGGGTTGCAGGGTCGAATGTTGCCTCTGGGGGAATTTTTTTAACATTATTGCTTTCGCTTAACTCACCATTTCGACCTGCTTTCCCCGCTGGATACCGCCAAAAAGTCAATTTTTTTGTTCAACTTACTATCTGAAAACCAGATGCATGCTTTGTCTGGCGATTTGATTTCAGATTAAGTTCCGTAATCCTTTCACAAGGTTTATATTTAATCCCCCTTCTCTAAAATCTTTACGTTCTAGGAACAATTTGGTCACCGTGACTGTTTGCTAAATTCCAGACCAGTGATCGTTGTGCAGAAATTCGATCCGAAAGGAGCGTGTGATCCCTGGAAACCTCAGAATGTTCGTGTATGAACAGTAGACTGTCAAGAAAAAAAACGAATCTTAGAAAACTCTGAGACGTGGCCCAGTCCCAACAGTGTCTTGTTGCATATGTAACCAGTTCTAAACCTATGATTAACCGGTCTGGAGAAAAAGAGACGAAACTAGCTTAAACACTTCACAATGATAGAATCGACCGGGGGGAAGAGGACTCCTGGTTTTTCTTTGGTGAAGGCCCAACGACAGTAGTTGTACAGTGCCAATTTCCCGGAAATGTTGCCAGTACCGACAACTGGTCTTGCCGTTGGGGATGGTGTACTTTTTCAACGAATCGAGTTCGGTGTCAGTATACAAGCAATCACAGTTTGGATACAACTGTCACAAAAAATCACGCTGGTGTCGATCTACGTCCCTTCCAGTACTCAATAGTGTCAAGAAAAGTTCGGTGCTTGTACTCGTCGATTTCAACGCTCACCATATTTAATGGGGTTCCAATAAATTACCACATTAGGCCAATTTTTCGCTGAAAAAAAAACGTTGTCGGAAGGACTAGCGATCCTTAACAACGGATCGCATACTCGAGTTGATCCAGCTTCCAGTACCAGGTCAGCAATCGACCTCGCAGTCTGCTCCGAATGTGTGGCCTAAATGTTCATTTGGTAAACGCTCCCCTGGACATCCACAACAGTGACCGATTCCCCGTAGTCGTTTCAATACCGGAATTGTAACACGTTTCAGCGAAAACGTGACATTAGATTGACGATCAAGCGGACTAGATAGCTTACGGACGACGTACTGCCAGTGCTATACGACCGGGTGTTGAAATTTCCATCGATCGTTTGATCACTGCAACAAACACTGCACTACCGTTGAAGTCATAAGGCCTAGGGCTGTTCCATGATGGTATCCAAAAGTAAAAGCAGCCATTAAAGAACGAAGAAAACATTCAGAACTCTGATACGATCATCACAAAGCTTGCAAGGATCGCAGGTGTAAGTTGCAAAGTCAGTTCCCAAATTCGGTGTTTTCGGTGAAAACTGTCGTGTTGGAACTATTTAACAGACCATGGCGTAGGGAAGTATACTCGCCCATCCTACTGGCGAACTGGAATCATCGTACCGATTCCAAGGCCAAACCCGAGTTACGCGATTCCGTCCAATCTGCAACTTTTCAGAGCGATTGCATAGTCTTTCTATATGAGAATGGCAGACACCTTCAAGTTTTTACCAACCGACGCCATTATGCCAAAGGTCCATTATGTCTAGCGTATTTATGTCTAAGGGAGTACACCCAAACTGATCCTACCAGGGGTGCTAAGAAAAACCGTAGACGCCTTTTTAGCAACGAATTGCATATGGGTGTGGCTTACGCGACAATTTATTGACATACCGTAAGGTGCTCTAGACCGTTCGACTGGTTTTGGACCAGGATAAGACTTGTTTGCATCATCCCACCATTCACAGCGCGACGGAGCATGACTCTACATTACTACAAGTTCTGGCAAATTTGATTACACTGCGATGTACGCGACATTTTCTAACATAATTGACGAAAGTTAGCACAGATTTCTAAAAAAAAACGCTTGGTCACTTCGAACTTGATGACGTACAACAGTTCTCTAGTTCCAGCAGTCAAGAAGTGTAGACATGTGGATGCAAGTGAATATTTTGATTTCGTGAAACCTTTCGACAAGGTTCTCCAAAAGTGCAACGAATAGGATTTCCTCCATGGGTGACCAGCTGACCGCAATCTTACCTCTCTGAACGATCTGCTTTTGAAAGAATTGACACCACGTGTTCAAGCGTGAAACGCCGACCGGAGTTCCTCGAGGAAGTCACCTAGAGCTACTTATCTTTCTTTGATTCATTAACGATACTCTGCTTTCGTACCAAGTCTGGAAAACAACCAAGTTTTGAGCGCTCGACAATTCTAAGGCGTTGCGAGTATACCCTTCAGGCCTGTGCTAACGAGAGGGTGGATGTCTTCGGTGACTTAGGAGAGTTATTCGACGGAAAACTTCGTTTCGCTTACCAAATTACAGCAACAAAGGCGATGACTTTCGCAACTTTGGGCTTTCCGAAAATGAAAAACTGTCGATTCCGTGGATTTTTACGCACTAAAATCTATATACTGCGCACTGGTTCGTAGCCTCTCGGATTAAGCGGTACGCGTATGGATGCCATACAACGCCATTCAAAGCAATTGGTTGAAGTGCGTTCATAGAAGCTTCGATTTGCTCTCAGAAAACTACCTTGGAATGACTCTATCCGTCTTCTGCCAATATGTTGTCGAACAATATTGACTGTCCCTACATTCGTTCGAAGATTAACTAGTTTGTTCCTCCTTGCAGCATAAGGAATAGTCCGCTTCCTTGGAACCGTACATCATACGCCAGAATAATACGGTAGATTATTCAATGCAAATTCACTGATACGTGATCGCACTCTTCAACTCATAACTCCGGTACCAGAAATCCAATGCAAGCGAAATTCGAAATATCGGTTATCAGTATCGCGTCAGCCGTTCCAGAGAAAGATGTGTGTATATAATTCAGGGTTTTAGTCTGTTCCGTTTCCGTCGGAGGCCATAATTGTCGAAGGGGGTTTGGACGTCATAGAGCCAGATTCACACATCAATTTAGAAAAGAGTTTATTAATTTTGTTTCAATCCTTTTCTTTTACAACATACGAATGGTAAATAAACAAAACAATTTTGTTTCATACGCTCAGGTTTTTTACTCGGTTTTTGGGCGCGGTATTTCTTCCGCGAGATTTTTACGCGGATGTTTGAATTTACGCGGTATCCATTAACGAGGTTTCCATCAACGCGGATTCCCAAATTCAGGCGGTCTTCATTTACGCGGATTTTAAAATTTATGCGGTTTTCATTTACACGGCCTGTATCCCGTAAAAAACCTGAATGAATAGATTGCAAGATGATACCGATTAATGTGGGAATTTCACTCTTGAACCCAAAACTCTGGAACCAGAGCTCCGATCCAAATTAAATTCAATAGCAGCCTATGGCGATATTGGTTTTTTCATTAATTGAACCTTATATTGTAGAAATTGGCGCATCCATTTCTGAGAAAAGCGAGCGACCTGGGCGAGATATACACGAGGCTGCAGCTAAGGAAGGTACAGAAGAACACAAGGCGCTGGAGGTGGGCAAAGTTATGATTGGACTGTCAAGAAGTGTTTAAGCTCTGGAGACTTGGCAGGAGCTTGCGTCGCGAGACTGGTCATCTTGCGAGAGACTGCACGCAGATTCATGATTTGTCTTCAAGATGACGGATGACTTCAAATGCCAAGAGGGCGATTGCAGACCAACCGTAATGGAGATGACACCGCACAGAAATTGTTGTGGCAGTTTACGACAGAAATTATGCGTGACTTCGCTTTGATTGCAGAGCCGTATCAAGTCCCACCTGACAACGGTAGGCGGATAGAACGGGAACGGAAAGGTACAAGTTATGGGCAGATTCCCCATTTAAGAAGTGGTAGAACGTTCATACGAAGGCTTCGAAATCGTCAAAATCAACGGCGCCTTCATGTATAGCTGTTACACACCTCCCCGGCGAACAGTGGAACAGTTTGGCCTAATGCTGGAGCAGTTAACCGAGCAGTTGATCGCTCGAAAGCCATTCGTTATTGGTGGTGTTTTCAATGTCTGGGCTGTGAAGTGGGCAGTAGAGTAACCAACATCAGAGGGTGTATCCTGCAGGTAGCTCTCACGAAGTTAGACATTACAATTGTTCCGTTAGCACTTTTCGAAGAGACGGGCGAGAGTCTATCATCGACGTCACGTTCTGAAGTCCTTCACAGACGGCGAACATGAACTGGAGAGTGTGCTAGAAGTATACCCATAGCGACTACCAGACCATTCGCTACCGTATGGTCTAATGGAACCCTGGTGTTGCACGGAGAAGGATGACCGGCGAGTGAAAGTGAACATGAAATTCTTCAACATAGAGTTCTTCGTTGAGACACTTCGTCCGGACCGCGAGACCGAGAATGTTGATGTGGCTGATCTACCAAGAAGGATTGGGACGCCACAATGCCGCGAAAACTGGAACCACGTAGTAGACGGCATCCATCTTACTATTGGAATGAGACATTGAGTGTTCTACGCGCGGCTTGTCTCAGAGCCAGAGGGCGGACTCAGAGAGCAGTATCGGAGTAAGGTAGAGAAAAGCGCAAGGCGGCGTTTCGAGAAGCTTGAGCCGCCTTAGAATGGGAAATCAAGCCTATCAAGGCACATTACCACAAGGAGCTGTGCCGGGAGGTAGACGCTAATCCCTGGGGGACGCGTAACGAGTCGTGCTGGCGATGAGGAAGGGCCCGTCGACGCCAGCAGAAATGTACCCGGGTAAGCTGAAGATCATCGTTGAAGGTCTCTTCATAAAGCATGATCCATCTACCTGGCCACACCAACACCGTACGACGAAGAAGAAGAAGAAGAAGCAAACACGGCCGATCGGCAAGTGACTAACGATGAACTAGCAGAAGTGTCGATGCGATTAAAATCAAAGAAAACTTCCAGTCCGGCCGAAATGCCAAACGTGGCACTGAGAGCTGCAATCCTGGCATATCCGGACATGTTCAGAATAGGTTCTGCAGAAGTGTTTAGATGAAGGCAGCTTCCCCGAAATGTGGAAGGTACAGAAGTTGGTGTTGCTATCAAAGCCAAGGACGCCACCGGGTGATCACTGCTAGATACGCTAGGAAAACTCCTGGAAAGCATCATCCTTAACAGGCTGACAAAACTAACGGAGGGTGTCCGAGGGCTGTCCAAGATGCAGTTCGGATTTCGCAAAGGAATATCAACAGTGGAGGCAACTCGGACAGTGTTAGAGAATGTCGAGAAGGTATCTAAACAGAGCTCTGGCTGGAATTCTGGCTAGCTGATTCCACCACTTTTCATTCGACCAATGTGTCGTCGCTGATAACTGCTTCCTTCAACTTCAGTTTCCGCTTCATTCTCACCTCTATTCCGTTGTATTGGACGGAACTGGGGACATTTCGATGGACTCAGCTCTCCTGGAATGAACTAGACTCCATTGTCGTTGTAGCACATCTTCGCTGTAATGGCTGCTGGCTAGGATAGGACTTAATAAAGGGTAGAAATGATTTGTGGAGGCATTTCCTTTCGCTTACTTTCGATTTAGTCTTATCCGTCGAAAAAGCTGGTTTTCTCGCCACAGGAACAGATCCCTTGCCAAATCATATTTTTTCTCGACTCTTTCCGCAAGCTTTGAAGAATTTGAACCCTGAAATGTTTTTGATGTCGACCTTCGCATAGGCTCATCGAGAGAAGTTTCTTCTGAAACTGGTCGTCTAACTTATGGACCCAGGTTTTGACCACTGTTCGTTGTTTGAAGCTTAGTTTGGTTTGTTTACTTGCTAGCAAGCATTAGTAGCCTTCGTCAGGGACAGATTTACCGAATAAACTTCAACCGCGGGTGATGATAAACGGTTCCCCATCCCGATACGTACGCTTCTTTTAGGGTAATACAGCAGAGTTGCCAGCTCTCGACTTGAAGCCGTTGAATTTTGAAAGTAACTGTGCTCAATTTAATTTCTTTTTTTTCTGCATGGTGAATATCTTAAAACCACAATGTCATTCAGCGGAATAGAATACAAAGCTTCTCATCTGAGAGATTTACGAACTCGTCCTTAGCCCCGGTACACGTTCTAGACGTGCTTCCTCGTAGCTCTGTGTATCATGATATCGCTTACAAATGGAATCGATCAAGTTCATATGTTTTGTATTTCCATATTTGGCCACTTTGGCAGTAAGATATTCCATAATTGCTGACAGGTAGACGGATGCTCGGCGTAATGACCCTTTCTCAGCAAACGATGGATTCGGCAGACAGGAAACTAGAGCCCGGCATGTACCGAGCGTGATTTGGGTTTTTGCTTAACCTTTCCTCCGTTACCGCGTCCAGACGTAGCGAGCGTATGTGTGGTGTAGTCAGCACAAGTGTAATACACAAATGATGCCACACTCGCATCGTACTTGATTCAGTTTTCGTTCGAGGCCAAAGGGGCTGGCCATCGAACGAAAAGAAAATGAACGCTCGCGTCCCTCGCACACTATATTCTGATTTGGTCACTAGAGCGGAATATTTCTTGTTTGATGTTACCCTGCTTGAATGAAAGAAACCTTGACGAATTATTTTCAGAATCGTCAAGTCTGTAGTTTGCTTAGCATTCGCCGTGACTATGACTAACCTCAGGGGCCATGGGGGCTCTGCTTCAAAATTTCAGGAAAATATAGGAGTGATAGTTTTTGAACGTTAAGAACCGACATTGTACTGAACGGACTTGCATAATTTTTACATCAATCGGTCCGAAAAATGTTCAGAAATTTTCTGTTAAATTACGAAGTACGTGTGAGTTGTATAAATAACCCAAAAACTGGTTTTCGAAAAAAAAACTTTTGGGAGCGGAAAAATCAAAATCTTCTAGTCTATTTCAGGCACAGCCATCAATATGACGCACCAACCGAATGCTGCTATTTTGTAAACTTAGAAATATAAGATCGTATATTTGTATATTGTAAATTTGTCTGTATTGTCATTCAAAGCTAGGTGTTAGACGGCGACGCAGCATCTGTTAAAGGGTCGGTTTAGCGAGGTGATAATTATAAACATTTGGACAGATACTGAATTTGGATTGTATTGTTCCATGCAAGTATCAGACGCCAATTGGAAACATTTTGTACCTGACAACAGCCCTTAACAGAGTTAGAAACACAATCTAAAGATTTTTTTTAAATCATTCCTTCACATTTATGTTCGAATGTTAAAAGCCAAACACCGAAAAAGAAACAATTTCCAAAATATCCAACCGCAGCTCGTTTGTGATTGGCTGTCGCCAATTTCATGAAACCTCTAGCCGCAATTCCTGAACTGAATATTTGAGCAGTCAGTTGAGGGTAGCTGTTTGAAGGAGACCAACGGAGCATTTAATCAGGAGACTGTAAAATAACCTGTCTAACTTACTGGGAACACAATTGTTGTGAGCTATGATATGGCTGCTAAATTGTGTGATTACGTTGAAGTTCATTTGAATTGAATTACCAGCACAGCATATCGACAAACGATGATTTTGACTAGGTTTTTATCAAAAACTACATATCAAGAAGACTGACTCGGAAAATTTGAAAATCTTTTCCTTCGCCAACTATGTTCCTTCTTTTCAATCTGCAACATTCTTGGAAGATATTGTTTGAATGTTATTGATGAAAAGCGCAAAGTGTGGCGATACTGGATGACGCATATTCGTTTGGTTATGCCTGTATTAGAAACAGAAAGAAATGAAAATGTACATGACACGACGACGACTGACAACGTTGTGAACCCTAATCAGGTCTTCTTTTTGTTATCACGGGCAGCGTTTCTTGCCAGCTTCAATACTTCGGTGGCAAGATATTCCATCACTGCTGCCAGGTAAACGGGTGCTCCGGCACCGACACGCTCGGCGTAGTGACCCTTTCTCGGCAAACGATGGATTCGACCGACAGGAAACTAGAGACCGGCACGAACCGAGCGTGATTTTATTTGATATTACATCATACGGACTACCCCTAGATTCACTTGAATTGCTAATTCTGTTCTTAAAAATAGATTTTGTTATGTCGAAGTCAACGGCAAAATAAACATTATTGAATGATTCGGCATCGGTTCTCGTAATCAGGTAGATGGCGCGGATCCCTCCATGGAAGCTTCCTCGATGGTTGGTTGGTATGGTTGCGCAGCAGACGACTAGGAACACTGATGTTTAAAGCTTGCAACAACATCGAGCAATTTGTGTTGCCTACCAATAAATCGAATACCAGCAGTCGTTGGAAGTTGATTGGTCGAGAAATCAATGTTTGAATGTCAATGATTCGGCATCGGTGGCGCGGATCCCTCCATGGAAGCTTCCTCGAGGCGTAACAAAGAAAGCTTTTCTGAGCCCTTTCAATTCGAAGCGACAGTGTGAATTGGAATGGAGTCCAGACAGGAGCTGCGTATTCTAATATGCTTTGTTCTAAAGAACAGAAAAGGTACCTTTAATGTGTATATATCGTTAAATTGAGACGGATGAATCCCACTACTTCAGCGGATGTCAGCAATATATGATCATTGAAGCGCATCATGTTGATGAATTTTACTCCTAGATCGCAGATGGTTTAAACGCAGTTTAAATGAAGGCACAGATCATTCACAAACAGTATAAAGACGAGCGGTCCCAGTATGCGGCCTTGGGAAACTCCAGAAGCTAGTTTGAAATATTCAGTCTAACATGCACGGAACGATCCGTCAGGTATGAATGCAGCCCAAGAAGGAAATCCGAGTCGTCTCAGCTTCTCAATGGCTAGATCATGTGGAACTTTGTCGAATGCTTTTGAGAAATCTATGTAAATCGCATCAACTTGCGCCATTTTTCGATCTCATGCATATGTTTGTTCACAAAATACATGATTAGTCGTTGTCGAGCGTTGCTTCACAAAACCATGCTGAAACTCAGAGATGATTGGTTGTGATGCGCGATACAAGGCCTTGTGAACTATGACTTCAAAAGCGTTTGCGATGCAGCTTAGGATGGAAATTCCACGAAAATTTTCTACGTTTTGAATATCTCCTGTTTTGTGGATTGGAATGACGAAAGCCGTTTTCCAGGCTACCGGTTTTTCGGATTTAGTTACAAAATTGTTTTCCAAGCAGATAATGCCAAAAAAAATTTTTTTTTCATTCAGTACAACAACAAATATTCGCGTTCAAAAAAACGATTGAAATTCCAGCCGAATATTTTGAAACGGAACTCCTATATTGAAACGTTAGAAGCATTAAAAGATTTAAAAGCTTAACTATAAATCATAAAGCATTTGGGAAACGGGTTTCAAGATTTTCGTCTTTTTCTAGTACATGAGAGCTAGCGAACGCACTTGTCATAAAAGACGCTATTGTAATTCCTCGCATTTGGATTAGAAGAGAATGGAAAAAGTCTACGAGAAGGAAGTTGTTTCTTCTAAACGAAAATTTCATTGTCCTAAAAAGGACAAGGATAATTATTTTGGCACGTTCCTACAACCAATTGGATGTCTTTCGGCATGTGTTCCTTGCACGTTATCTTCAAAACAAAACAAATAAAAGCAAACAAATCGGGCCTCACTGGTTTCTTATGGGGCTACTACAGCTGAAAGGAATCAGTTGCTCAGTCCTCTTAGATTTATGAACCGATTTGTACCTGGATAGCTCCGCGCACTGGTTTTGCACTTTGGAACTGCTCCCAAGTGCAAACCAATGAACTCCACTGCACCGGCGTGCTAGCATCGAAAATGATGAATGGATAGCGACGAATGTCTCACCACAGGTTGACGATTTGTGGCCGGTATCAATGCTTATCCGTGTCTGGGGAAGACACGACGACGGATAAACGAATGATGAAAAATTCAAACATGTCATGCCTTATAATCGTTGCGTGGTTTAACGTTGTAAAAAGGACTCCACTACCGATCACAATATTTTCCGCTACGCCTACTACGATAACGTCCTACAATTTAAAGTTTTATATCGACTGTAGATTTTTACTGGGGCTGAGATCTCTCTTCCATGGACATATTCTTTCCCCTATCATGTAAACATGAATCACTCAGCAGTCGGTGCGTTGTTCCGAATATTTGAATTTAAAATTCCTGACGGTCTCGAAGCAAAAACAGATGTTTACCATCCAACGAATTACGCAGTGTCTGCGAATAATAATAATAATAATAAAAAAAGAAAACCCATCGCAAACGGGGAGACGACTAGGGAAGACAGACCAGTACAATCAAACTCAATTAAAAGTTAACCTCGAGCTGCTGCTGGGTCGGTCGCCATGACACCCGTGTCGGTAGGTCCGGTGCTGATATCGAATTTATTCGTTTGACATTTGACTTCATCTTTTTCCCATTGTACGAATGAGCAAAACAGTAGTATGAGGAATCAAAATTACATTAGTCCCCCCCCTCCCTCACATTCGCGGTGATTGTGAATAGATCAGCTCCACGCACGGCCACGGGAATGGGAACAAAAACCATAGAAACGTGAAACTATGAAGACACTAAAAATAACACAATTCCGAAGCGTATGTTTGTCATTATGACGACCGGTCGACGACGCGTCCATGGAGAATTGCTGTTATTTCGGCCAAAATGGATAGTGAGTGAGTGAATTCTACATGTACATCATTGGTCCGTGTCCGAGAAGGACACTGACACTGGTAAACATGTAAATAAATCAAACCGAAGCTAGCTAGCTAGCAAGGGCCACAATCAACCAAAGCGCGCTAAGTGGTGACCTTCGACTGATTTGGCATTGGCAGTATTCATCATGGCGGTTGTCAAGGAGTGGTTGCTAGCGAAGCGAAAATGGGTGAATCAAGTGTTTTGATGTATAGAAGTTCGCAAGGCCTACTTCAATCGAAATATTAAATTTTATTTTCGCACAAGTTGTTGAAGGAGGTGATGTCATTTTCTCATCGTGATCATCATCATCATCATCGTCTTTATTATTGCTCAACATACACGCCAATTTTCTCGGCGCAATTTCTTCCTCTCAACGACGACGCCACCCTGTGCTAGTATAAACAAACGACTTATAAATACATACGGATCCGTATCTGATGTGCAAACTACTTACTTCGCTACATTCCCCCTCCTCCTTCGGAAGGGGGAGTGGTTGGTCAGTACTGGACTGACCAGGCGGCAGTTGTTTTCCGCTTCATCGCTATCCGTAACCGGTGTGGTACACGTGCGTACACACCTAATAAGCGCACGCTTCATCCCGACCGGTACCCAGCAGTAGGCGTCAGGGTGATACTAGGGTACGGTCGGATATTGTCGTCTTTGTTTCCTTTTTTTCAACCAGTTCGAATCAAGAGCATAATTTTCTTCGTTCCAGCAAATCTACCGGAATGTCTATTTTTACTTTGTTTATTTTTCTTCTCAGTTTTTTTTATCTCCTTCCCAAAAAAAATTATATCTCACGGTCGGTCGCTCGGTCAGTGGTCTGGCTTTGGTTCCAGGGGCGGCTGCTGCGGAAGCGACCCCCGTAACAAATGAACTAGCAAAGAAAACGCAGCCGGTGAAGTGATTTTCCAACGGAGCATTAAGAGTGGACCAGTAGTGTGCTGGGAGTCGCATCGGAATCGCGCGGATGAAGATTAGCAGGCGGTAGTGGCTGTGGAGAAATTTTACAGCGAAATCCGTGTGTTCTGTTTAATTCGTTTAGGTTTGATTGAGTGTGTTTTTTTCGAAGAGCTTCCCACGGGGCTTTCAATCAGTAGGCGGGTTAAATATTTATGCGATATTGTTTTCCGAGTGGTCACTTAATGGTGACAGTTTGAGTGTTTTTTGTCTTGTTAAATTTTGTAGTTGTGAGTTTTGGTTGAATAATGGCTGTGTAAGTTCCTTTGTCTTAGAAGTTGTTTGAAACGGAAGTAGAGAAAATTTGAAATTTATTCTGTAAAGTGTATTAAGGGACAAATTACAAAGTGCTTAATCCCTGGAAAAAACGGAAGAAGTTTTGCTGTTGGTAATTTGCGAGTTAAACAATACGCTACGAACACACTGAAATGAAACGCTTTGAACACTTTTTTGAAATATACCCAAGCTTTGTAAATTTTTCTTGAATTAGAGTAGTTTGTTGTTTGAGCATAAGACCGCAGCTGTTATTTGGAAGTTTTGCTGTGGTTAAATTGAAACTATTTCACAAATTGATAAAAAAAACTCAATTTTAGATACTTTTTCGCATCCGTGTATGCAAACCCACGCAACTTGCATGCAATAGCATAGCCTACTTGCATGCTCTAGGTTCTAACCACCAACCGAGCGTGCCGTGAATCGTTAATAAAACCGACGTAGAACAAAGCACGCGGTAGCCGCCATCCAGGCGCCATCAGTGAATCGATTTTTCACAACAGCAGGGAAACCGTTCTTTGTTCTCGCCTAGCGGGCTGACCTTTCTCGCTCGTCGACCGATATCCCTTTCTCAGTGGGTCACTCAGTCACTGGGTCTGCGATGAAAAGTGATGAGAAGAGGATGGACAACATTCACTAACAGATTTTTTTTTCTTTCTCTTCTTCCTTTTTTCCCTTTCAGAGTCGAACGTTCCAAGGTGCGTGTATCGTTTTTCCAAAGCAGTAAACCGCAATCGATAAGCCCGCCCGAATCGCTCCTCTTCGGGGGCGGTCATAATCTGATCCACTTTGGTGGACCCGGAAGTGGTGGTGGCGGTGGAGGTGGCTATGATAATAACAACTCCCTGCTAGACTCGTCCTACATCAGCTCGGCGGCACTCAATCAGCAGTACGATTCGTTGCTCGCCGGGAATCACCATTATCTCGAGCAGCACCCCGCGTACAATCCGGACGATCCCGGTAGCATGGCGGCAGTGATGGCCTACGATCAGCAGATGAGGTGAGTGACAGGGGGGGGGGGGATAGATAGTTTGAAAGGCTTTCGAACAAATCGCAGGAGGCGTTGTTGATTCTAGTTTTATCTGGCTGCGTTGGTCTTGTTCCGATTTGACGTTTTATTTTGAAGAAAAACAAACGATTTCTTGGCTTAAGTTGGGGGTGATTGTGTGAGATCTCAGTTGGCGTATTTTAAATGGCAGATATCTCACTTGTTATTTATTCTATGCTTAAAATCGGTCAGATCAGTTGTGAAATTCGTTTAAATTTTCGAAACTTCTCTCAGAACTTCTCGAAAAACGTTTAACCAGAAGCTATCCCATCAGTTCAGCTTTAAAAGCGGTTACTAACCACTAAATTTATTCAACAAATTGCCTAACAACTCATCCAGAGTAACTAAACATTTTCTATCCAACCTTTCAAAAGCAACACAAAGAAACGTAAACATTTATCCCCTTTCGGCTTGAGATGCCCCAATCTTCCCGCCCGCGTACTCTACCCTAGCAGAGAAGAGTGAGTGTCAACAAATCCACCCGGGGAATAGAAAGGGTAGACTTGAAAAACTCGTGTACCATTCATCCATCGACGGCTACACCAAAAGCCGATCTAAGCTATGCTGTGACACGACGACGACGACGAAAGCATCAACGGTTGATGACCCTCTAGAACTTCTCCTGTTTGAAAAAAAAAAAGCAAAGAGGCGGATTCTATTGAAAGCAGCGTGATGGTGGGAGCAGTTCAAGAGTTCATTATTCTATTTTCACGGTGCCTGATGAGGAACATGATGCTGCTGCTGATGATGATGATGATGATTATGTTGGCGATATACCAGTTGAGGAAACACTTCCTCACTAGGTCTGTGGGCTTGAAATTCTTTCCTTTTGTACAGAGTTGTGCAAAGTGCATTGAATCATCGTGGCGAAACGAGGGTGGAGAGGGGGACTGTTTACTCATAGCCAACCCAAGCCGAAAGGATGCCCGGTGTGTCTAGTGAGGTGCAAAAAGAAAACCGGCAAATGAACGGATATAATGAGGACATTTGGCAGAAGTAGCTGCCGTCTAGGAATGAAGAGTGTGTGTGTGTGAAATGGATATGAAATATAATGAGCTACGATAAAAAAGGTGTTCGTTGAGTGAAGAAACAAATCGATTAAAGCTGCTAAGGGAAAACTAACCTTTGAACAATTTTTCTTGTTTGCGATAGTGGTTTTTGATTTTTGGTAATCTGTTCGAATTTTGATTCAAATATTATAAGTGCTAAACGATTTGATCTTTTTCCAGTGATTGCTTACAAACAAAATTATCCGACCATAGGTACAATACCACCGGCAGCGATGAAATCATTGGACGATGACGAAATTATTGAAAAGGAATTGAACGAATGCCTCCAAATATCTACGAAAGGATTTCACCATCGAGGAAAATTCACCCAAACTGACGAATTGCGCACATTGGATTAAAAGGATCGTCATTTGACCTTTTTTTCCAACCTAATATTCTAAAACAACCTATTTTTGAAGAAAAAAGTACACAATTCCGGAGCAGCACAAAGGCTAACTAGGCAGGAGCTTAAAATTGCACACGTTTAAACGATAAAACCCTTTTTAAAGTAAGTATTTTTCCCATCCTTTATCATAATATAATGACAAAAAATGAAAATTTATCTCACAACAGTGTCCAGTCTCCCCCAGATCTTGAAAAGGTTTCCAATTTTTTTTTTTAAATTTGTATATTTTACATTATATTCACCTCAACTTCCATCTTGTTCATTCTCAGCCGTCATTATCTCAAAACAGTGTCCAGTCTCCCCCAGATCTTGAAAAGGTTTCCAATTGCTTTTTATTTTGTAGACTTTATATTATATTTACCTCAACTTCCATCTTGTTCATTCTCAGCCGTCATAAGAGTTTCAATTATTTTGAATTCTGCTTAGAGTGCCCTACTCCTCTAAGAGTCGATTTTATAGACCTGCTGATTGAAATCATGACTCGCAAAAAAATCCCGCGGTCTGTCGAACGATATCTGAATTAGTAAATGATTGTTGTTTCGAGAGTCGCAGGATACAGTCCAATCAAGAAACCAGATGATGGTCCAGACCGTAAGGCGCAGGTTTCATAAGCTGATTGTCGGTCTGAGTCACAGCTAGATAGGATTCTTGGTCGTCAGTAGCCTTGCGATGCTTTGTTCACTAAGAATCGGCTTTGCACTTCTGCAGAACCGGACAAGGGTGCTGGAGACAATGCTCAAATCCACGATGGAAAAGGGGCTCCATCTGGCACAGCATTGTGACATACGGTAGACTCGATTTTGTTAGCTGTCCCGTTTTTAAACCCTACGACGTATTGTGAGCGTGTAAGTCTCTAAGTACCGCAGTTAGTCGAAGGACATGATAATGCACTAATTTGGGTAGGAGATAGTTCTGGTAACCGATATTAGATCAGTGTTGAATTGAGCGGGGATCGACGGTATGTCAGCCCCGTTGTAGTGTCCGATGACTTGTGAAATATTCGCCCAACTGAAAGATATGGAACAGAACCAGAAGGAAGGTCGGTGTCCTCCCCGATGTGTGTTTATTGGAATGCGAGCAACATCAAGTTGTCCTCTAGGGCCGTTCAAGTTCCACTGGGCGGCAAAGGTGCATTGGCTATCCCGTAGTCGTTTCGCATCGGTAACGATCGTCAATCCATGATGCTAGATCCGTGACGGCACTTATGTGTGCAAGGTATATTAGAGAGTGACAGTATTAATCATATTTGTCGACCATTTATCGAGAAATTGTTCATAACAGTGCCACGATACAGGCGTTATTGATAGTAGCATGAGCTACATTTCGCAAACGTTTGCGACTGTATCGCCCTTTATAATATCCAAGCCGTATGGAGGACATTCAGCAAACTTGTGAATCAACCCGAGCGCCATTCCTGATACTTAGCGATTTCAATGCCCATCACACATCCTGCAGATCTACCGATAGCAATCAACGTGCATTGGTATAGCTGCGATAGTGGGACACTACGCCGTTACGTGGAACAATATCAACTGCGCTTTCGCGAGGGGTGACTACACGTCAGTCCTAGACCTGTCAATCACATCAAACACGCTAGCCGGACTGGTCAACAGTCAGCAACTACAGCAGCAGCGATCACCTTCCTATGCAGTTGACCTACGATAGCCACTAGGCCAAATAATTTGAGATACCTACGAGAGGGCAGCCGAAGCTCTCATAAACCCCCTGCGAAATCGAAAGCATCGTGTTCCGAGCAGCCGCATTGAGCACGACGCAATCCAGCTACAACCCTCCTGGCAGAGGCGTCCACTGGTAGAATCCCAGGGTGGCCGCAAGCATTCGAACCCGAAGAAAAGCCCTTTGCTTGCTACTAAAAACCTCCCCTGGCAGCCCATCCAGGAACAGAAAAGCTAGAGACTTCCGACAAACCAGAAACATCATCGGAACAGCTAAAAACAGCTGGAAAAATTTTCTGGACGGAATCTCCCCCGACGCCGGCATAGCAGAACTGTGGAAAGATGGGAATGCACTCAGCTAAAAAGGGGGTAAAACAGTCTCACATTGGAAGCAGACATAATACCAACAGCTAACGCGCGGGATATGCCAGGAATCCTCGGAAATTTTTTCCAATTTCTATCGGCCGAGTCGACCCTTCCCACTTCCTTCTTAAGCAAAAGGACAGCGATGAGAATCCCTCACTCTTCTTATCAAATCCTGGTGAGCCTTACAATCAACTATTCTCAGGAAGCGAATTGGCTCTCGCAATCTCCACTGGAAAAGGCAACTCAAACTATTCACACCTAAAACACCTACCACAGCGCGGAAAACGGACCCTGTTCAACATTGAACAAACAAAAATGGAATACCTCGATAGACATCTCAAAAGCATACAACTCCGTCTGGAGGGGAAAGGTGCTGTGATAAATAGAGACATGGGGCTTCGATGCAAACATAGGACTATTCATAAAAAAGAAACTTACGAAACAGAAAATTTGGAGACAACATCGGCGACACAACTTCAAGGCTCTTCTCAGAGACAACCAAATATTTACCTACGTCTACGCCGACGACATAATAAGTACTGTAGCCGGAATATCCTTCAAGCAAGAAATGTCAGCCGCAAGCACCATCCGCGAACCACCTCAGTCAAACAATACTACAACATCAGAAAAGCTGGAGTCCTATTTTCAACGGCGTAGAAGCCATCAGTCTCAGGCACAACAACTCAATTACTACACTGGTGCCAACTTTTAACCGTGCGATCAGATTTGTGTCCAATTTACTCCCAAGCAAACCAGCCAAAGTCTACGTAGAAGCTGCACATAACTTGCCTTTTGCTGACACACCACCATAGTCATTTTTAACCGAGCCCTGGGCTACTTGAAAAAAAAACTACGGCAAAGGCTGCAGCCTACTATAAAAGGCGAAAGAGCTACACAGCACAGGCACCAGAGAAGAGTAACCACAAATCGCAGGACTGCACTCAGCCCTTAAATACCCTGGTGTAAGTACAGCATATTAGCCCCCCAACGGGCCAACTTCCAACCGGAAGCCACCAGCGGGGACTTTCGCGAACTGATCTATACCAAATTCCACAGCCACCACCACATTTGTACCGACAGATCCAAGACAGCCATAGAGTTGAGCTGTAGAATCAACGGCTCTCCGTCTACAGCCACGTGCTCAATTTTCTCCGCCGAAGTAGCCGCAATCGCCTGGAGCCTAATAGCCAAACCATCAAGCAAGCCAACGGTAGTCTTCTCCGACTACCTGTCGGTAATCACCATCCACCAATGCAGAAACAACCGCCAATTCATTGTCCAAGCCACCGAGCGACATCAAAGTAACCGTCTGTTGGGCATTGGTTCATTGCGACATCCAGGGTAACGAGGCAAAAGACCGACTAGCAGCCATGGGTCGATCCAGGACTCCCCTTTCACAGGAAACTACAAAAGATATAATAAAAACAATCACTACCACAGCACTTCACCAGTATCTGGGCATCCTCGTGGGGACACGCCCAGAAGATAATAGCGCCAAAAGGGGGCGGATCGGACAGAGGAGCAAGAAAAGACAAAAGTGTGCTATCCCGATTAAGTTCGTTGACCCACATATACAAACGTTCACTACCCACTACTGCTTGCTACCAATCGCTGGAAGTGGAAAGTGAAGTCATTTGACAACGATATCTTTGTGGAAGTACTTCAGGCAGCATTCGACTCTTCTAACATGAACGCAGAAGAGTTAATAGAAACGCTAGCAAGAGCATGCGATACTACAATGCGTTACTATGTTTTAATTGCCGCAAGGTTCTACTGTATCGATTTTGTTGGCTATTTTCGGCAAATTTGAGATTAAGAGAAACGAAAGCAATGAAATTGAAAGACGGATAGGTATTCTAGAGCGAATCAGTTATAAACTTAGAACGGAAAACTAGAACTAGGCAGGCTCATATGGGCATGATCGAAAGGAAATGTGAAGAATTCTTTGCCTTATGCAGAGTAGGAGTTGGGCGTTGCGCCCAAGTCTACCGCATGGTCTATGGTAGAACATAACTCATCATCATGTTTTACCGCCGACGCCGGCAAAAAATTCTTCACAAATCCTCGCCTAGAACGACCATGCGATCATTCTTCTCCCTTTCTGCTAGCATCAAGCCGTGACGTATGCATTCAATCGACACCAAGCTATCGGTGTCGCACCGATCCTATTGTGATTGAACTACTTATTGATTTTTTCGTTCCGCACACACGGATGGCTGATAGCAATTAATGACACAGCTCAGCTAGCAGAAATCGAATTTTTATCTACTTTTTTACCAACTAGTTTATATGTTACTATGTCTTAATTGCCGCAAGGTTCTACTGTATCGATTTTGTTGGCTATTTTCGGCTGTGCCATTAATTGCTATCAGCCATCCGTGTGTGCGGAACGAAAAAATCAATAAGTAGTTCAATCACAATAGGATCGGTGCGACACCGATAGCTTGGTGTCGATTGAATGCATACGTCACGGCTTGATGCTAGCAGAAAGGGAGAAGAATGATCGCATGGTCGTTCTAGGCGAGGATTCGTGAAGAATTTTTTGCTGGCGTCGGCGGTAAAACATGATGATGAGTTATGTTCTACCATAGACCATGCGGTAGACTTGGGTGCAACGCCCAACTCCTACTCTGCATAAGGCAAAGAATTCTTCACATTTCCTTTCGATCATGCCCATATGAGCCTGCCTAGTTCTAGTTTTCCGTTCTAAGTTTATAACTGATTCGCTCTAGAATACCTATCCGTCTTTCAATTTCATTGCTTTCGTTTCTCTTAATCTCAAATTTGCCGAAAATAGCCAACAAAATCGATACGATACTACAATGCCAAGAAACCTAGAGCCAAGGAACAGACGGCGTCCAGCATACTAGTGGAGTGAAGATCTCGGAGCCATCCGCGCTATCTGACTTAGAGCCAGAAGATACGCTTAGAGAGCTAACACCGAAGCTAACAGGGAGGAGTGTAATATACTGTTGCGTGTCGCAAGGGCCGCATTGAAACGTGCGCGATAAAGCGAAGCAAATCGATTTGCTTTGAAGAGTTGTGCCAAGGTTCTGACGCCAACCCGTAGGGCAACGCATACTATGTGATGATCAGGAAGATCAGAGGTCCCATGATGCCTCTGGAAATATGTCCTGATCAACTGAAGGTTTTCGTAGAAGGGCTCTTTTCGGAGCACGATCCAATGATATGGTCGATTATACCGTATGGTACAGAGGGGCAATGCAGAAGTGATGCAAGTCTTTAACGAGGAACTCGTCGCACTAGCCAAGGATTTAAAGGTGATGAAATCCCCAACATCGCATTGAAAACAGCGATCCATACAATCTTGGATGTGCTCTGAGAAGTATTTCAAAAGCTTCTAGATGAGGGCCAGTTCCCTGACAAATGGAAGACACAGAAGTTATTGCTTCTGCCTAAACCAGGTAAGACCCCCCCCCTGCCGAAGATCAACCGTCGTATAGACCAATATGCCTGCTTGATACGCTCGGAGTGGATTGTCCTTAACAGGTTGACAACATTTAGGGAAAGCGATAACTGATTGTCGAAAAACCAGTTCGGATTCCGGAAGGGCAAGTCTACGGTGGACGCTCTTCGTACATTGATCGAGAGAGAGAGAGACGATACGGCGCGCAAATGCCGTGATAACGACAGACGTCAAAAATGCGTTCAATAGCGCAAACTGGGAAGCTGTTGCGGAATCTGCACAAAATGAGCGTCCCTGTGTAGAATTTTAAGGAGTTATTTTCAGAACCACGTCCTGATCTATGAGGCAAACAGGGGACAGAAATCGGTTAGAATTACGGCAGGCGGCCCGTAAGGGTCTATCCTGGGTCCAACACTTTCGAACGGGATATTTAACGGCATGCTAACGCTTAAGCTATCTAGAAGTGTTAAGATCGTCGGGTTCGCAGACGATATCGTAATAACGGTATTGGTAAAAGCGCCGGAAGAAGTGAAAATGTAGGCGATGAAGGTGATCGACAGGATGGGAAACTGGATACAAAAAGTGAAGTTGTAGACAACCCACCACAAAACGGAGGTCTTAAAGCGAGCGCTGAATCAGTTGGGCGTAATGATCGATGACCGACTTAACTTCAACACCCATGTCGATCATGCCTGCGAGAAGGCGACCAAAGCTACAAATGCTTTGGTCAGAATTATGTCTATTCTGAGATATGAAGGACCTGTCTGGGTTGCAACGCTGGAGTCGCGGCGGAATCGGGTAAAGCTGAGTAGTACCTTCTGGCTCACGGCCACGCGGATCGCGAGCGCGTACAGGACTACCTCATCAGAGGCAGTGGAAGATAATGAATGATATAAGCGAAGGAGGACCAGAGGAAAACGGAAAACACTGAGAGCTGACTCGATGGCCAAATGGCAGCAAGATTGGGACTCGTCCTGTTCCTGTCCGGTCCGGTATTACCTACATCGGTTCGAACACGTGGTGTCACCCTTTTGTCCAGAGTCATAAACATCCAGAAAATAGCATTGCATGTGGTTCTCCTCCGTCCTAGATACCTTCACTTAACGTAGAGAATACTGTGGCAGAGATGTGATGAGACGAAGGCACATGGAATGCTGTTAGCAGAGTAGTGACAGTAGTATTACGATGAAAAAGGTGTTCGTTGGACAAAGAAACACAAATCGATTAAAGACCGATCTACTAGCTAAGGTTGATAGGCTGCCACTGGATCTGATCCCACCTTGTACACCACGAGGTCGTTGTTCAAGTTGGTGACAGCATGTCTGAATTCTATTCTAATAATTTCTCAAGGTCGTACACTAGGTCCGCTAATATTTTCATTGTTTGTGAATGATGTGGTTTTCGTTCTAATGCGTAGTAGGAAGCAGTTTTTCGCCGCTGTTTAAAAAAAATTCTTTTTAGCAAAGAAACCGATTGCCACGAGCTACAGAGTATGTTCAATTCAACTGCGACACTGCTGTTACTCAGCTACAACGCGTCGACCACCTAAAAATCTATGTGTTATTCTAATTAGTTGGAGTATTACTCTACTCGTCAAATCTCAATATGGAACGTCACCTTGATTCGAAGAACGATGGCACTTCTGCTTCATACAAACCAATCTCTCGCTGGCAAAAGTCGAAACATTCCGGTTATTTGTTTGTTTACCTTCCAAACCCACGCCGTTCTCAATGTAGGAAATTGCCTTCAAACATTTTTAAACATCTTAGTTTTCTTTTTTCGTTGTAAAGATGCTGTCATCACCATGCGGAATGTTTGCATTTTTAATTTAACGCTAGTTGTGCTGCTGTTTGTGTTGTTGTTTTTGTTGTTGTTTGAACATCTATCGAGCGAAATCTACTGTGGATCGCTATCGCTGATCCCACACAAGCGATGCAGAATGTGTTCATGTGATTATCACGTCCGCCTCGTTTTTTTTGATATTTTATTTGCTCTCTCAAATAGGGAACTCTTCTGCACAGAGTGTGAATGACAGACAGCGTGAGTGTGCACTATTGTGAGTGCCTAAACGCTTCTTGTTTTAGTGTGCCTACTATGTATCTGTTCTGCGCAGAAAAAGTGCGCACCTACCGGTTGGTAGAGAACAAAACACACGTACATGACCTATCCGTTTTCCATGTGAAGGGTAATGATCCTAATATCGCCATATTTTTATATATATTTTTATATATTGAGTTCGAATTTATTTGAGCTTGAATACGAGATAAGAAACGTGTCTTGCAACTCCTGATGGTATTTTTATGAATGAATCTAGGATGTTTAAAGACCATTTTCCGTAGAACCTAAGTACATTGAGAGCCTTTGTTTACTTTTTCGTCCGACTGCAACCGTTTCACTTCATTGTTGGATTGGTTCTTTCAGAATATCTGTTCAAGATTTAATATTGAATCGATCGATTACAGAAATTCTTTACTACCCTCTCACCTCACCTTAATCCGGTACTGTCCAGCCGACCAATAAACCATCCTCAAATCGGCATTCTCATCACCTACGGTCATCAAACTCCGCTGTCTCAGCGAGAACAGGTTCTCAAACAACGAAAAAAAAAGAGAGTGAGTGATTTTTTTTCTCTCCGCGAAATCTCCTTTCGACCTAAAGCAAAGATTTTCCCTCCCCCAAACAAATCCAATCGATGGGTGCGAGTGTCCCGCAACCATACACTATCCCGACTGCTGGGGGTGGGTGGTAGCAAATTTTCCTCAACCATGCTGCCTGTAGCTGAGTACGTACGTACGTTTGTATGCGCATGCATACGGTCTCATTTTCCCGATTTCGGTCAGAGTATGGGGAAGCAGAACTCGAACTTGAATATTTGCGCTCTCACGAGTCACTCGAAGGTGGTCCCGCAGTTTGCGCTATTCGGTCACCTAGAGACGCAAAGTTTGTTCATTATACACGTTCAACAACGGCAAAGGCCTACTACTAGCTACCCTACCTACTGTGTCCGATTGGTTTCATCGTCGTCGTTTTTTCTCTGTTCTGTCAGTCCGCTAGTTGTCATCGTGGTGTCGTCGCGCTATCGCTAGTTCTTGGGGACAGATCTCCGGTTCCATCGGTAAAAAAAGAAGCAGAATTTTGACCTATTCGCCGGACATCGCCTTCCATTTTGTGGGGGAGCCGATGGCTGAACGGTTGTGTTTCCATTAAATTTTCGGCACAAATCGGTGTCTGTCCGTGTGTGTGTGTGTATGTGTGCACTCATTTATCCTAATTTAATTTGTGTGCTGCAGGGTAGCAGGGAAAGAGTGAGAGAGTGAGTGCAGGAAAATAGCAGAAAACGAATTAAAGTTAAAAATATACGGTAGATTTTTCCCTTCCGTTCGAGACGACGACGACGACAGTCAGTGGTGGAAAACCGAAAAAGTGGTACACACACCGAAATTTCGGTGGAATTTTCAAGCGGAAGAGCAGTGTGTGTTGAAGGTCGGTGTGTGGAACGTTGAAACGAAAGGCGGAGAAGTGCGTGCAAAATTTTGCTCCCGTGCTCTGATGGCAGAAGAAAGAAGAAAATGAAAAGTCGATGGGAAAACTGCATCTGTCAAGTGTCTTTTTTCTTTTGACCGCGGATGGCCCAGAATAACAAACTTCAAGAGAGCGTTTCTTTCTTCGTGAAAGAATAGAAAGCCAGTGTAACAAGTTCTAGTCTCAGTAGGCGGAAAAATATCCGAATTTTGATTTAAAGCAACTGGTGTAGGTGGTGGAAAAGTGAATCGAGGCGTGGAAAAATCGAAAGTGATTACAGAAAAAAAGAACGCAAAAGAGAAGCCCTTTCTTGAAACGAGGGATTTTGTTTCTGCTGGCTGTGCGTGTTTGTGTGTGTGTTTATGTTTCTTATTTACCCCCACACGCTGGTGGGTGGCGCCCTCCGACTGACCGAGCTGTGAGGATTGAAGGGTGGTTCACCCCGGTTTTGTTCGCCTCGCTACGTTGGTCACTTGTTTTGACCTAGATTCAGAACGAGAACCCACCCGTCAAAGCAAGCCTATAGTGTGGTCAGTGCACTTCTCTGCACTGCTTCTGCTTGATAGTGTTTATGGTTTTTCTTCAGGCGGGGGGCCGCTCTAAACATGGACTCTGTTGACTGATTTGTGTGTTTTTTTTTCGTTTCGGAAGCAATGGATAGCGTGTTAATTACTGGCAAACAGATACAGAGTCTCTTGGTGTTGCTGATAGAGTTGTTTTCGTTGGATATTGCGTGCGGTTTGGTAATATGGAATTAATGGAATGGAAGATTCCACATCGATAAAACTTCTGCGTCCGTTTGTAGTTCGAGTTGGCACAGTGGGTTGAGCTACAAGAATATAGAAAACTGTAGAAAAAAGTTTTAATGGAAGAACTGTTTCAGTCTTTCAACCCTACCGAACATTTCAAGTCTAGTTAAATTTGTTAGGAAAATTAGTTTCGCATTCGCATGAGATTAGTGATCAAGCTTGTAGATCTTAAGTTTTTTAGATAACCGTGGCACTCAGTACCTATTTTAATTTTTTGTGCTAGTCTGGATGAGTTTGTGCACCGTCTCCATGATTTATCAAAAGATCACTGGTTACGCGTGTAGATCTAATCTTCTCAATTAAACGGTATGTCCGCCTCCATAAACTACCAAGGGGTCACCTGTTACGTTTGTAGAATTTGGGACATGTAATCAAGGAAGATCCTGGACAACCTAAACCTTATTTAAATTTACGTGTTTTATTCGTGAGTTTGTACTATATCCATAAAGGGCTCAGAGGCCCACTGATTGCGTTCGTCGATTGTAAGGCCTTTACTTTAGTATGTTCTTGGATAATTACAATTATTGCATGCAAATCATACTTTCACGATAAGTTTGAGCTGCATACACAAGCTTCCACCGGATCATTGATTAGTCCTGTAGATCTTAATACCTACGAGTTACTGAATAAGTCGGAATCTCTTCTAAAACGATATTTGATCATAATCATCAACATCGAGAACTTTGCTAATTTTTAGCTTACCTTATCTTGGGCTGCTTCTCTTCTATCTCCCTATACACTAGCGTGCCCAAAAATGAAGCACGGCCTCCATACTCCGTTGTTTCGAGTCGATTTCTTGTTTCACCAGGAGTGTTTGGTTCAATTCTGAGCTACATCGATGAAGTCCAGCTATACCGGACCAACATCATGAAGTTTGCATAAGATTTTTTTTGACAATCTATATGAAAAAATTACTTGTTCACACTTTTGCAACTAGGTGCCACTCCAGGTATCCACATATAGCTGGAATTGAGATTCGGAAGGATACTTTGATCGCCCACAGCTTGGTCGAAGGCAGCTTATCGATCCAACAGCCCCTGGAGAAGTTATTAAACATTGTATTGGACAGGGCTTAACAGATTATAGCTCTAGTCCAGAAGCCAATTGTCATATACTTATGTTATTTGCTAGAAAATTGCTACGTTTAACTGAATAGTGTGTTCGAATGAACTTCTCTTTCCTTTAAAAAGCTAGTGTTGGCGCCTTCTGTATCCGGTAAAATGTCGAACAATTTTTTTAAATATCTATGCATCTTATTTACTAAAATTATGTAGAACATACCACTCAGTTAGACTCAGTCATGTCTTCTCAAAACAAATTAGTGTCGAAAATTGGTTTCGGAACGGTCGCCATGTGCTGTTAGATCCTATCTCAGACACCACTTCGTTAGGACTTTAATAACTTCTCCGAATGCTTTTAGATCGATTAGTGAAGTTCTGATACAAATAGTGTGACATAGTAGGAAAACTGAGGACAAGTGAATTTTCTCCATATATGTTCCCATACAAAGGACATTGATACGGTAGTTATAATTGGCTCCAAATTGGACCAGATATTCCTGGTGGGATAAAAAAGCGGTTCAGGTGTAGACCGATTTAGTTTTTCTCAAGTCGTTTTTTTGTGGGCAGTCTATAGTGTACACCGCCCGAAGATGCGTCATCCTCAATTGCACACAGCCAGCGAGCGCGGGGTATGTCACAAAGTCCAGGTTCCTTGTTAAAAATAAAAATATCAAAAATATCAGGTCTCTTCTGGCATTCGCGTTATATGCCCATCCATCTGAGTGCTTTCATGTTTCATCAGCTTTATGATGACAGCTTATCAAACGTCTGTCCATTTACCTCTATCTATTGTGTCACTAAAAATTGAGCACAGAACTCTTCTCGCAAACACGCCCAGTGCTCGATGGCCTGTTTCTCCAACGAGTATGCCTCACGTTCTACTGGGTAACAGAGAGTGTCAGGGACTTGTGTGGAGCAAGTTTTGTGGTCTTTCGTAGGCAACCGGACTTTAGCTGACTACGGAAACCTTACAAATGTCTACTCGCAGTCGGTTAATTTCATTATCACATATCGCTAGTGTTCCGAGATGTATGAACTCCATTTCCACCTCAGAACCAACACCGTGCAGACTTTCACGCACTCTACCATGTACTTTGTCTTGTCATAGTTTTTAATCCATTCCATTCTCTTAGTCTCCTTTTAAAGGCAAAAATGCATCTTCCTCTGCTCTGCAATCAACTCCTGAGATGTCGAAGCCAAAAGTTACACAATGAATAATAGATCAGAGTGATCATCGCTCTGCTTTGATCTATCTAACGTAACGAATGAGTAGCATGTCTGTCCAGGTATTTAAACGCTTGATTTAGTTCCACCCCCGTCATACAAATAAGTGTAATTAGTTTTGTCGGAAAGCCATATTTATACAATATCTGAAACAGTTCATTTCGTTTCACTGAATCGTACGCTGCCTTGAAATCTGCCAACAGATGATGAGAGCGCAAGCGAAATGCTTTAATATTCGCCGACAAAGGATTCGAAAAACGTGCGCAGTCTGCTAAACAGAACACGGAAGAGTACTTTGAAGTCGGCATTGAGGATCGTTATCGGTTGTTAATTCACTCGATTTTTTGACCCTTCTTGTAGATAGAGCATATGCGGCCATCCAACCAATCCGATTGCATTTCTGCTTCCATCCGATCGTCCTGATCACACAGTGGATTGCTTCGTACAGCCGGTCACTCCCGATTTTTAAAAGTGCGGCCGGGATTCCGTCCTTCTCGGCGACCTTGTTGTAAGTGCATCCACGGTTTGTCTACCCTCCCCAATCCTCATTATGTTTGTGGCATCTCTTTTGTTTTATGCTTGCAAAGAGACCTGGCCAGAGCATGAAAAAATTGACATCCCTGACATTCAATTCATACCCGCCGTGATGAATGAAATGTTTAGTTCGTATCCCTCGTCATTCGTTCTCCCGACACGGCGCATTCAGGTTCGGATATGTTTGGTTTCAGAAGCAAACTGATTGAGCAAAAGTGCACCAGATATAGATTACACAGCTCACTTATCTTCGAAAATGTAGAAGATGACAACTTCTACTTTCAAACTCTCCACGTAATAACAAATGAATGCTTTGCTTGGTGAAGGAATTTATATTTCCTCCACATTCGACTCTGCATGAAATTTAGGTCAGTGAGGGAGAAATAGGTAACTGATTTATTTTGAAATTTTGAAGCACTGCTACATCCCTTAGACTTCAATCAGTTCCACAATAATTCTCCCTGTAACTGTAACCTCCAACTTCTCAGGCGACCAATACTCCTTATGTTCTGCTCCATTTGACCCAGCCACCGTGAACGCTGCACTCCTCTTCTTCGTATTGTACCTAACGGATTGGAGGTGGAAGCCTGCTTATTGGGGCTGTCCAGCATTCTTACAACCTGCTCCGTTCATTGTACCCTTCCAGCTAAGGCTACCCTTCGGATACTTGGTTCACCATAGAGTCGCGCAAATACTTGGTTCACCCCTTTACTCCTCACGTCGTTCTCATGTGCACCGTCGAAAATCGTTCTTAACACCCTTCTTTCGAATACTTTGACGGCTTGCAGGTCATCCTCGAGTATTGTCCACGTTTCAACGTTTCACGGCCGTAGAGAAACACCGGTCTAATCAGCGACATGTGCGTGGCTCACTTCGTGCGGTGGTGAACCATGGTGGATCTACGTTTTATGGAGCCCATCGTAAACACGTTTTCCTGACAGAATGAGCCTTCTGATTTTCCGACTGGTGTTATTGTCCGCAGTCATCAAATAAAGCCTTAGTAGTTGAACTCGTTAACCACCGTAAACTCGTCGCTGTCGATCGTAATACTACCCAAGAAGCCGTTACTATCCATCATTCTTCATAGCTTTAAACGGACTACCGTGTCACATGCGGCATTTTTGTTGAACTGTCGTTGATTTAATCGGATTTGATAACTACCAAAAATGCCTTTACCAACAGTCATAGACGTCGGAAAAGGATCTAGGATAACGCCTTTTGTTGGCGGCATTTGAAACTGTGATCACCCTGTAGTTTTCATAGTCTGCGAGATGACTCCCTTTTTTCCACACCTCCGATTGCTGTATCTGTATCGCGGATCCTTCCGATTTTTCGATGCATGGATTTCGTCAGTTTCTCCGGACCCAACTTAAAGAGTTGCATTCCCAGACCATCCTTACCTTTTGCTTTGTTCTTCATAAGCTGTTGGGTAGCCTCCAAACCTTGTTCATAGTATGTATTGATACATCTCTGACTGCCAAGGTATTGAAATAATCGTCCTCTTCAAAACATCCGGTTATCCGCCTGTGCACCGTTCAGATGTTGTTAAGTTATCGTAGAGCTGTCTTCACCTTTCGATTACCTCACGTTCGTCCGTCAAGATCCCACCTTCCTCGTCGTTACACAATTCGACCAGCGACAAAAAGCCGTTACAAAAGTCACGCAACTTCTTGCAAAAAGCACGCGTTTTTTGAGAACGATACTGCAGCGCCATCTCTTCTTTTTCCTACTCTTCCAGGTAGTGGTTCTGACCCCGAAAGGGTCGTGTCTGCTATTTAAGATTCTCCCGGTACGATTCCACGTTTTGTCTGGTGGTTTGATCCAGCACTCTTCCAGTCCAATATCTCTTGGTACTGTCCATCGAACCAATCGTTCCGTCGACTCCTCTGCACGTGGCTCTCCCTAGCATTGCTTATCACCGCTAGTCTGTGGCGACGTCAGCCTCCCTCAGTCAGCCCAGGTTATACTGTGGCGGGCAACGGTACCTTACGTCAAAAATGCACGAAAAGAGCTGTTCATTAATCAGAACGTGGTCGATTTGAGTCTCTGGTAGCTGAGGTGATCTCCAGGTTTATCTATGCAGGAGGCTATGTTGGAAGAAGGTGCTATTTATGATCGTGTTTTTGGAGGTGACAAAGTTAATGAGTCTTTGAGCCGTTCTCACCAAACGAACTTGCTGGTGAGCTCTGAACCTTCCAATAACCGGTCTGAAACCCACCTTCTAGCCAACCTGAGCACTAAAATTGCCGACGACCATTTTGACGTCATGATTTGGGCAGTGATTCGTTTCATATTTACACTCCAACTGCGCGTAAAATTTGTCTTTGCCGTCATCGCTACTTCCGCTATGCTATGCACATTTACTATGCTGATGTTGAAGAGCCGGCCTTTGATCCTCAACCGGGGCACATTCTGTCGCTGATCGGCCACCACCGGTCGGTCATAAGCTTTTGTATTTCTCCACCACTATGAAAGCTGCTCCCAGCTCGTGTGGTATGCGGTGTCGTTCTTGCGAAAGACACTCACCGTAGACCCCTTCCAATACACCTCCTGCGGCGCTACAATGTGCAGTTTGCGGTCTCTGACTGTATCGTATACCGGAGCTCCCGACGACGTTGAGGGACATGCATTTCACGAGTTTCCAATCCATAGCTCTCGATTTCGTTTATTTAAAGACTTTCGTAGTACTGTCGCATCATTTTCGAACGTACATGAATATTGATGAATGAAAAAAAAAAGGAAAAAAAATCTCACTGATTGCCAGTCATGGGGAAGATGTACTTTACATCGCTACTCACCTTCTTCTTAAGGGACATGAAATAGCCGGTCACCCGCCAGTCATTGTCGTCGAGCGTCAGGTACGTCTTGTCGTCCCTGATCACGTTGCGCTTACCATGGAAGCCATCTTTAACGAGCAAATCCAGACGCTGCTTTGGGTGGTCGCTTGCGCGTCCGACTTTCGCTTCCTCATGACCATTTCCATTTAGGTGAAATACTTTTTGATCGTCTAACCGGTCACAGCGACGTCCCGACCCAATAATCGGACGGATTTCGCCATTTGCCTTCCGACCGCCGATTCAGTGCTTGCTGCACCTTCCGGGCACGCAAAATCTTCAAGCAGCCGAAACCCAGCTTGCGTTTGAAAGTCTAACCATTCTTCAGGAGCGCCTGGATATTGTATATGAGCACTCGGCTGTGTCCGGTCAACACACCCGACACTACTTGGATTCTTATATTTTTCTTTCCGGCTGACCCTAAGTGACAGGGCGGCCTAGGTGCTTCTACCAGAGTTTTGATCTTCGTACATAAGCAAACAAAGTAAACAAAGCAAATAAATGATTATTTTTACCGTGTTTATTTCCTCCTACTCTCGCTTGCTGCATGTGGTGGCAGGAAGACGACGTTTTCTTCCGATCAGCCGAGTGAGGTTGGTTCCTTTGTTGGAACATCCCTAGCGTCGATGGCGGATTATCGCCGGATCTACCCGTTCCCCCTGAGAGATCCCAGAAGTGACCGCAGTGTGTCTTTTCAGGAGTGCACTTTTGTCCCCTCTGCTTAGCGCTCATTGACTGTTAACTGCGAAGGATTACCCGGATAGTTTGGCTGATCGTCTACAGCAAGGGCGGAAAGGAGTCTTCTGGGGCCTTTATAATTAGCCGGGGAAGCGAGTGGTTTCGATGGCCACCTCAAAGTTAGACCAAAGCAATAACCGACAAACCGTCTTCCGCAAAAGGAACACGGAAGTCGGCTTTATCCAATTGCATCATCTGTGGCACACAGTACTACTAATGCTCAATATGTTAGACCAACATTTCGTGTGAAAAACAACCTAAACACGTCATTGAAATAGACATCGCTGGAATCAAGTTGTCCGGGTATATGAAAGATGATGAAATAGAATGACGACTACTCCCAGCAAATTTGCATGACTTCAAACTTTACACAACCCCTTGACAAGACCATAAAGCTGGCACGTGCCAAATTTCACAACCAAGAAAACACCGTAAAATAGTCTAAGGGTCGATTTCTTCATTCTCGCATTGGCGCTCAAGCCAGGTTTAAACGTACTGGTGAACCTGCTTTAAAAGTTAAACGAGGGTGAAGAGATCGACCCTAAATAGCCCATAAATTCACCAAACCTTGGTTTTTATGTTGGGGTTTAAACACGTTCTTCTCAGATATTGCCTACGAAAACAAAACAAAATTGAACTGAAATTTTATTTTTTTATGTATTGAGGATAGATTCCGACAAACAATTTCTGTAATCAGACGGCTAGCCATAGAAAACCCAGTAAGGAATACACAGGGCTGTAGCGTGGTCTTCTGTCAGCACTTTGGTGTTAACTTTGCCCCTTACAGACCCCCAGACTTATTATTTCTTCAGACAATGGGCATACAGAGCAAAATACATTGATAGAAATGTTTATTCAATTTTGAAGTACGCATGACTTTTATAAAAAATGCGGAAACCAATTTTCATAAAATCTTGAAACCTGCAGAGAAAACCGAAATTTCGCTGCTATTTCTAGTAAAGCCTTCAATATGGAACACCATCACTAAAGTTTGGTGAATTTTTAAATTTGAGTTGACAACAGATTTGTTCTAAATACCATTCAAAGTCAGGTGCTCAAAGGTGATGGACAGAGCAGTGTTACTGGAAACGTTTTGAAATCAGTTGACGCTAGGTATTTGAAGGGGACGGACGGAGGAATGTTCCGGGAAATTAGGGAATTAAACCCGTCTCTATGATACAGCAACCCGAAGTATTTATTAGAACATATGTTCCTTCAACAACCGTAAAACTTATATCCAAAGGTTGGAAATTAAGCAAACAAATGACGTTACTGGCGACACGTATTTTGTGAAGGAAAACAGCATCTACGTACCCGTTCACAAAGTTGAGATCGACGGTGCGATCATCGATTCAAGTTTGCAATGCTTAGTGCCATTAAAGCTCGGGGTTGGCTATTGCAAGGACTGCTTGTTTCAGTGAGCGAAGATTTTGAATGGCAATTGCACTGGACGGGGTAAAATCGTGTGTTTCTTCAAACTCGTAACGGGTGACCTATGGCGGGACTGCTTTGCGTTTTATCACGTCTTCTGCCACAAGGATTGTCTGCCGCTGTTCAGTTTTTATGTACCGCGCGTCGTACATTGCAGCATGGCACTAAATATAAGCAAATTGGCAATTGTAGCAATAAGGCTTAGTGTGACCATTGCGCAGAGAATCATAAGGATGACTCTTGCGTTGGGAATGCTGAAAAATGTACCGATTGTGGGGAGAGTCCACATGATCTATTGCTATTCCCCGCGAACATAAATACTAAAAAGAACTTCGCCGGGTACCACAGGAAAATTTCAGTGCTTCCGGGAACACAAAACATCTCATGACATTTAAACCAAAGATTTAACCTAGTACAGGGCTGGTTGAGCCTAGTTTAGGCACCCGCAACTCTATAAGATCATCTAACTCCTGTCGGCACCGAGGACACCTCAATTCTCACTGTGCGGAATGGAATTGTCTTCTCGGTGATAATTGATCTAGCTTGCGTTTGTAAAACTTAGAAAAAGAGCGCTTAAATTTTCAATAGTTTTCGCTATTTTTACTTAGAAGTTTTTGCCGTTTAAATTTTTGTGTTGGACAACTCAAACATGGTCGTCGTAAATCTGAACGGGAATAACAAAGCCGTAGCGTGGTCTTTGGGGCCTTTGATGGAGTCTCAGTATGGGCTTCTTTTTCACTTAGACTTTAGAACAAGTTTGTGTGCACCTAGAAATGGCCCATTTATCCTGACTTATTTTATGAAGCAGATCAAGATTTCGCCCCCCCTCCCCTTTATTGCCGGAGGTTCGTTTCTGGTCTTTCGTGAATGGGAAGGGTAAGTAAGCAAGCCTACAGTTTGAGATCCTAGTAGGACATGTCCTCCTTAGCGAAGCCAAGTCGCGCATCTCAACCGAACAGCATGAATTTTCATCTGGTAGATCTACAACTATAAATTTAACTCAGTTTACCTCACAGTGTAATTGAAACTTCAAAAAAGTTGCATAAGTAGACATCGTGTATACTGAAAGCGGAATTCGATTATGTCGATCATTCACTGCTACTAGCAAAGATTGAGCGACTGGGAGCGTCACCAAATTTCAGTCCCGTCTTCGTAAAATTAGAAAACAGTAAGTCATATAGCTTAACCAATCATTCGGGAGTACCACAAGGAAGCAATCTTAGGCCTTTGTTGTTCATTCTTTTTTAATGACGTCTGCTTTGTTATCCCGGCGGTTTGCAAACTTGTCTACGCTGACGACTTGAAGCCTTTTCTCAGTATACGATCCATAGCTGACTATATAGAGCTGCAGAAATAACTAGATGCCTTCTGTAATTGGCGCAGTCGTAACTTGTTAACTGTCAGTGTTTCCAAATGCTCTGTGATTTTTTTCACACGTAAAAAAAACAATTTTTCTGGGATTACACGATGAATGGAGAATCGCTCAAGAGAATGTTGATTGTTGAATACCTTGGTGTTCAAATGGATTTTCAATTGTCTTTTATAGATCACTATTCGCAAATCATAGAATAGGCAAATAGAAGCAGAATTTTATGGAGTTTACTGATCCGTACTGCTTGTGAGCATTGTATTTTTCGCTTGTCCGTTCCGTGTTGGAAACCAATACTATTATCTGGTGCCGACGTCTAGATTAACAGAATAGAAGCTGTGCAAGCCAGGTTTGTCCGTTTTGCTTTAAAACTTTCACCGTGGCGTGATCCTGTGGAACCTCCGCCTTATATTGATCGTTGTCGCCTCTTAGACATGGAACAACACAGCGCAGTGATCTGCTCCGCCTGCCGTTCAACAGGCAACTGAGCTTGCCCGGCCAAATCCGTTCTTTAAATGATCGGTGTTAAGTCAGACCGGACTAAGTCGCAAAACATCAAAAAATGAGTTAATGATAGCACTGGATAAAGAATTTCTTCATCTACATTCCGCTTTTACCGGATTTGAAATATGAAACAATGAACAAGAATTATGGCAAAAAATATTTTCCAATTATAATGCAAAGGATGCTGCGATTCAAACTTTAAACGCGTTTTTCTCGAAATCAATGCACTGTCACTTAGTCCGGTCTGACCTAACATCGACCAAATAGTCGATGATAACGTCATTCATAAAAGCGTAGCGCGCTAGGCACACAAATCTGTCGTGCCGGACTTGGGAAGCGCTATCTTTTGTGTGTAAATGCGCGATATTTTGACTAGCTTGTGCATTTTTTCAATTTTTAATGCCATGATATCAAAAACCTTCGTGTTTATCTATTGGAATCTATTCTTAGAAGTATTTCGGGCGATATGTGTAAAAAATTTGAAAATTTATCGTGAGATGGCTGAATTATATGCGTTTAAAATTGGACCACTTTTCGTTACATACCATTTTTGTAGAATTTGCAAAGTGCACCCCCATATCAAAAACAAAGACGTAGTCCTACGTCAAAATCTTAGTTTCCATTTTGACATGATTCGATTCACCCAAACAGTTTCCTTGACAAAGTCACGTCTGATATACGATCCTCGTAAGACGGCAAATTTCAAATCGCAGTAGGCCGCAGCTTCTCACACGCCATCCAAGCAAAACAGTGCAAAAATAAGCAGTGTTTGTTTTGACTTTCGCTCGCTGTTCGGTCCGTGTCAAAATCATTGATGTGCCCTAAATCCATTCTCCGATTAGTCGTGAATGTTCAAAACGAATCAAAACTCAGTACTTTCGGTACCATGACAACCAATGTAGATGTCGTGTTTGCTACGTAAGAAGCTTTAATTGTCACCGTTTCGGTTTCAATTCAGTACTGAACAATTTCGAAACTGTCGAAATCTGTTTTTCGCATGGCCGCAAAATTTCGCAAAGTTACCGTTACCCACTGATCTGTTTTGGGGGTACACGTATGTACACTGTTTTCGTAAGCTCACCAAACAATCAGAACAATTTCCGCTTCGTACCCATTTCTGCTATGTACGTACGTACGTACGTACGTACAAGTACATACAGGCAGGTGGCAATTGCATAACCCATTGCCAATGTCCGTAAATCGCACTCCCATCGTATAATATTAATCGGTTCACATCATCATCAGAGGCACCACACAGAAGAGCATCTCGGAACGAGCGGAACTGCGCGCGATATGTTCTATAATGGGCTGATGATGTAAACTCCACTCGCGAAAAAAAATATAATAATCCAAACACCCAGCATCGCAATCGGCGGTGAGAGTCAGAGGGAGAGATAGATGTGCTAAAGTGTCATTCCGCGGTCCGGATCGGTTTGCACGAATGGGAATGTATTCTAAAGTGATGTTCCGATATTTTGACGACTCTTGATCATACGATCCAGGAAAGAAAAACAACAACCATTTTATGACGTAATTTGATCAGTTTTCAACGCTTGCTACGACTTGTTTATGGGCGTGCCTCCCTAGACGTGCTACATTGTACTATGCTAATCGCGGTACAGTTAGCACTTCTAACATAGTGCGGTGAAATAGACTGTTCCGTTTGTCACAAATCTATGGGTAGAGAAATCGGCAAACTCAATTAAGTTCATTGTTGGGGAGACCTTGAACTATTCAATTTAAATTCACCCCTCAAATCATGCGCGAATGTGACAAAATTAAGAACCTATTGCTAAGTTTGTCTAATATTTTTGTTCTCAAATGTAGGGTATATTAACTCAGGTAAAAATCCGTTTTTGATAACAATAATGAGGCTGAACTCAAATTAACCCAAATATGAGTTTAAATAACCTTTTATTTGTGTTGTTTTATTCTTCCGTGTAGATGTAATTCCATCGAACACATGCATTGACACGACCCGATCCGGTACAGCTTCTTCCCACAGTTCCATCGGTTCGTTGTCGTCCAGCACTCACTTTTAAGTTTGAACCCACCGATTACAACAACCCTTCGAGTCCCTGTATACTGCAGACGGAACGTGTTAACCGGTGTCTGTTGCATACATGCAGGGAGATACGATTGGTTGGCTATTCTCGCTCTTCGGCACGGCCTACTGAACTGCAAGTGAAGGGACTTTTACACTCTGTCAGGTGTCAGGTAGGGGGGTGTTTGGTCTATTCCAAGAGTGGTGCTAGGAAAATCTGTCTGATGAGACGGTTAGACAGTTTCTAGTGTAAGGCGGTCAATGGTTTTGATGGTTATGGCAGATGTTGTGTGCGATGGTCGCGAAAATTAATCGTTAGCTCCTTTATATCTCCCTAATTTATGCATGAAGGTTGCACAGGTTTTTTTAGTTTCTCCGCGTCAGTAGTTCATTTTTAAATTAAGTTTCTAGTAGGGGAAAAATCAGCAGTTAGCTTCTGACGAAGAGAATTCAATACACGAAAATCCATCCGATTAGTAAGAAAAAGTAAACGAAAGGCTCTCTATCGAACATTAGACCATTTGAAAAAAAAATCTGGAAATGATTTTTATGCTCCACCTACCTCTTATTTGACGTGTAAATTTTTCAGTGTAGGACACGCGTCTTGAGTAGAATGCTTCGCCATGCACTCGCCTACTAGGACACTCACCGAACGAATGATGTTCCGAACTCTATAACACTCATAGTGACATTTCTGCTATATAAACAATAAGAAATAAGTGCTCGAACAAAGTGAAACTCGAATCTAATTACAAATCAAACAAACGAGAACCGTATACAAAAAACCATGGTTAACTCAACCGTCACAACCCCCTCGCAGTCCCACGGTGGTGCACTGTACTACGTCGTTGAGGTACCCCGGGACGAGTACCTCAAGGAGTGTGCCGCTCAGGCTCATGCCGCAGCCAATGCCGGAGGCTATCCGAATCCGAGCTATCAGGCACAGTACGCTGCCCACCATCAGCAGTTCCAGAATGTGCACAATACCACGATACTGGCCCGGTTGAACAGGTACAATGGATCGGTTTGCTGTCGGAGCTTATTTCCTTTTAATATTAACTGAAATATTTAAAATTCAATCAAGTTTGAATTAGTTCAACGAGAAAAAACGTTGACAGATAAGGATGCAATTTTCCTGCTTCGACCTAATGGAATGACTGCGACAAGTTAGGGAAATGTTACCGACAATAAGTTTGTTTGTATATTTCCGGTTTTCGTTTCATTTCCTTTCCCCCCCAAAAGAGCTTTTACTTTTCAATCAAGAAACGCGTGCCAACGGTAAATTGAATTTTCTTTCTCAGACTCCATTTCCGTTTCCCGCTCAATGGTCTCCAGCTATCTGTCGATCTGTTTATCTGCCTTTATATATCTACTTTCGTAAACTTCCAGGAAATGAAGTAAATTACTGACTGTTTTGTGCTTGTTGCTTGCACCTTACTTAGTCGTCCCAGTCAACAAATTTTGAATATATTTTTTACTAAATGAAGATGATTAAATTTCTGAGGGATTTTTGACTTATATCAACTTAATTCTCAAGTAAATTTTAATATTCATTAAACAATATTTAAATATCTAATCGAATTTTTTTCTTTCATATTTTCAGCACCGAATCAGGATGGGACAATCCGTTTCGACCCGGTGGAGATCTGTCGCGGGAAGCAGACGAAATTGTCAATCTCATCAAAGGTACATACATTCACTGTTTTATATTCTATGAACTTTTCGGTTGGGAGGAATACCTGTCACCGATGGAGATAGTTTCACAGAACGAACGAATCATTTTCCGGGGAACCATTTTGTTTTGTTACACCTGCACTGGAACTACAAGTAACGAATATGTGAAATGAATTGAATATTCCTGGAACGATTGGGACTGTGCTGGTCGTGACTAAATTGGTTGTGGTACAATTGGAAATTTACCGACATATTATTCGAACCTACAGTTTTAAATATTCTTATTTTCAGTAATAACTTCTTCAAACATTTCCGTGCACTGGAACACATTTCCCGGGTGGATCGGATTTAAGAGTTGCAGAGAAACGGATAATGTTTAGGATATTGAAAATATTGAGAATAAACTGAGTCGCTCGGATCGTCAGATTACCAGATATTGCGGTTCCACAAGAAGCAGCCGGTAAGCAACTGAAACAAGAAACATCTTTGAACCAACACACTGCTTCCGCAAATGAAAATTCAGGTCACAATGGCGGATTTTAAGAGAAAGCTACGAAAGTGCTCAGGAGAGCCAATTTTAGCGTTCTTTAATGCATACGCAACCACATTCAATCGGCAGAGATTGCACACAACGGCAAGTATTTTGAAGAGCCAAAAATAATTTATCAACGACTAGATGTAATCTTCGCATACAGGCTACGGATTAAAAAAGACAATCATAAGTGCTTTCTGGCTTTCATTTTCAGCTTCGCGATTCGGAATATTGCGAGATAAAGAAAGATCTACGGCTATCAGAAAACTGATTCCCCTGTCTGTAACTCGTAAGATACTCCTGTTTCAGTTGCTCTAAATGCTCCTCGACAGTGGTGCTCTTAAGGCCATTTTGAAGTTTTCCTCGGGAATAACTGTAGACCGCTATGCAGTCTCTAATTTAAGACGGCTTCGGGCACTAATATGTCGAAGACAATTGGACATGGTTATCACAGCTTTAGCTTATTGAGACCATAACAAGCAGTGGCGATTGAATCCTTCGAAAGTGGGTTATGTTGTCAGAAGGCATTTTTCTTGCTGGTAACCACAACGCAAGAGTGCCTCCTAGTGATTATATCCGGCACCAGATTGAGATCTACGATTTTTGCTTATACGCAAGCCTCCACATTTGCCGTATGCCACCAGGGGGAATGAATTGTAAGACCCCAGGAGGATGAAATCGTAAACATTGGACAAAGGGTTCAAAAGAGTCAAACGAAAATCGTGGGAGTGGAAGATCGGACGATCAAAGGTGATTGTGTTCTTCAGTGATTGGAAGGAGGCAAACAGGTTAGTAGTATGTCAAAATCTGACTGAAGCGTCTCAGAGCTTTGTGACCGTCAAAGAAGTTATAATAGGAATAAAAGAGGAAATACAGTTAAGTTAATCGGGAATATTAAATCAGATAAGGATATATTGAAAGTGTACCGACTGCAGCGCACGGCAGAACCGGGAAAAAGAGTGCCGATCAGAAAACCTAGAGTAGTGCTCAGAAGCAGTTCGCGTAGCTATATTATCATCTGTTCAATTATAACCAAGGTGGCACCAGTCCGTTACTATTAGGAACGTCATGTGAATGAATCAGGACCTGAATAACCAAATTAAATGAGTTGTGCACACTGAAAGGACAATCGCAGACCGTTGAACGTTAAATGTCCAGAACGAAGCAAAAAAAAATGACATCAATAAACTAATGGCAACCAATTCCACCTTTCAAGAAGCTTGAGACGAATTTAGAGATGTAAGTAATGGATACAACCTGAAACGAAATAAGACGAATCTATGATAGCTTCGTAAACATGTTGAAGAAATCCTGCAACTCAAATGGAGAACACAGTATCTGTCAACCGCAAGGTCAAACAAGTAGCGGAGCAGTGGAACAAAATGCCAAAAAGCAGACACTACCGAAAAATATACTATTAATGTTACCAAAACATCTTAAATCAGTAGCAATGGAAAAGATATCGTAAACGGTTTTGCAGAGATACTGTACACAAGTGAAAAAAGTAAGATCAAGTGCTAGGTAGTGCTTGATGGTGACGTGCTTGAAGTGGTAGAAGAATTCGTTTTCTTGTACTTTACGTACACTTGTGACTTGCGAAAGCGATGTTTCATGTGAGGTAAAAAGGCGTATTGCAGCTACCAACAGGGCCTCTTACGATCTACGTAACCAGTTGCAGAGAAACTGACGATATTTAGGATGTTGAAAATATTGAGAATAAACAGTCGCTCGGATTACCAAATATTGCGGTTCCACGAGAAGATTTCCGCTCTTTACTAGCAGCCGGTAAGCAACTGAAGGAAGCAAAATCTACAAACCAAGACACAACTTTGACCATTTTTGTTGCAGATGAAAATCCAGGTCACAATGGTAAATTTTAAGTTGAAACGTCGGAAGTACTAAAGCGTTCTTTACGGCATACACGATCGTATTCAATCGGCTGGGGTGCCGAAAATCCGTTTCTGCCCTGACTGTTACTCGTGAATACACTCAGACGAACATCCAAAGCCCTTTCTTCCAGTGAACTGTAGTCGACCCGGAAAGGAGGAAAGAAAGTCTTCCAAAACGATTTCGACAATTTATGTTACTTCCAGCTGACCCCAACCGCTGACACTCGCCCTCGCTTTTCGAATGAAACTGTATGACAGCAAATCGCACCGGGCTCTGGAACAAGACAACTTCATTACAGTTGGACGCTGTATTACCAGAACGTCGGCTGTCTCGCAGAGTCAAGCACGGTTTAGCCCAACCAAGATAGTCGCTAATCCGTGTTTCTTCGCCTATCGAAATGCAGACCACCGTAGCATCGCTGTTTTTATATCAGGGTTTGGTAGGGATCACCTACTCAATAGCAATGCTGTCGATCAAGTCGGCGGACAACTTGGAAAAAAGAAAAAAAAGTTTCGGGAATTCTCATCGAAATGGATGGAGGCCAACCTGTCAATTTGACAGGTATTTTTACACACTCCTGAAAAGAAAGGTCAGTCGTCGCTCAAAATGATTCCAGAACGCCCCTAGCAGGTGCAAGTACGTCAGGTGTTTCGAAAGCACAGCCGTTACTTCTGTCTTTAGAAGGAAACATGTCAGAAAACTGAATTCTTAGAGCGAAAATGGGAACATTATTGGAAAGCTATAGATATGGTTACTTTGCCGGTCAGTGATAAAGAAGGGAATGTGAGTTTTTTGTTGGCTGTAACCGGAGAGCCAACAATAATGAGTTCTTCAACTTTGAGCTGACTGCACAACAGCTAACCGATGAGGAGACAGCGTTTTCCGTGATGAAGGGCAAGGTTAATTCCAAAAGGAACATGTTCAAAGACGGCCTCCATTATCGTTTAGAAAACGACAGATGATTTCAGCTCCAGGTCAAAAGCATTTGCTAAATTAGTCAAACCAGGAATACTAGAGCATGAGCTTCTCGCTTATAAGATTGTAACAGCTAATAGACGCCGGCACAAATACAGCCATCAGAACCGTCACAACTTCATCTACAAAGTTTTGCTTGAACTCCAATGTATTGTAAGTATAGAGCCGCAGTGGAAATATGAGCGCGTGTAACGTGGTCAAAGGTTTACTAAAAAATAAAAGATGAAGAGGGAAAACCTATCTCGCACATCTGACAGCGATGTACGCTTATTCGAATATAAGCAGTATTCTTGATCGATGTGTAACTCTGAGGTCACAGATATACGACTAGACGAGTCGCAGCTTATTCTCCGACACAAAAAATAGTCTTGAGCAAGTGACAATACCATGCCGATACTTGGCCAAAAAGTTTCTTGTGCTTCAAGTAGTAGATGTCGGCCATTGCCAACTATTGTCGCAGGAAGCTTCCCGAGAGATAGGACTCGTTGGGCTTCACAACTGAATCAGATACTAAAAAATCTATCGCAAAAAGGTTCAGATCATCAAGAAGAAATATTCATCGAATATGGCAAACTTCCAGGAATAGTTATTTTGGAACTGGATCATACCGTAAAACGCATTGCGATGAGAGACAAACTGAATCAAAAAATAGAATCTCGAGAAGGACGGTTCATCTGAATAAGGCGCTCATGAGACCGATTCTGTAATTCGTGACATTGCACGAAATACTGCCGTAGTTGGGCAAGGCAATATTTTTTTCTACAAAAGACGCTAATAAAGGTTTCTGGCGCGTATGATTGAACGAGCAAAATAGTAAACAACACTCTGAACTTTTCTTGGGCGTTACCGAGTTGTATGAAGTTATGTAAGGGTTTGAAGCACGTCAAGAGAATCGCAGACGGTATGTTGATGTACGGCATCGGAGATCAATCGAAGATGGATACTATTCGCGCATATTTAAGATTATCGGATCGGAAAGAAGCTCACAGGTTCATTGGTATGGTGGCTTGAGTCGTTTTATTTGTAATTTGAGCGCAGATTTTAACAATTTACGAATGCTTATACCGGAGACACAGTTTTGGAGGTGGACATCTGTAGAAAAAAGTCAGTTTGATCAGGTAAAACGACTAGTGTCGGACATAAAAAAACCCACGATATGATGACGTTAACGAAAATTACACTATCGAATGCGGTGTTAGCTGCATTGTGTCCTTGGAGTAGCTGTATTCCAACGAGATGCTTCAAGGACGCTGAACTCAACGGAAAAGAATTATGCCCAGATCGAAAAAGGATAGGATTTGCATGTGCTCGATTCGATCAAGCAATCCGGAAGTAACGGTAAAAATTAACCGTAAGCCACATAATTTCGCGTCTTTTGCATCATATTTTGCTAAACCTTCAGTGATACAATCTCTCCCTTGAGTTTGTCACGGGAAAGAATAATATTACGCGTCGCGTGCAACGATGCTGAATGCGGAATCTTGTGATGAGTTTAGGAAGCAGAACATTTTCAGGATATTCGAAGTATTTCGGAGACGTCCTCCGAAAACGCCTATAACCAGGGCTTCAGGCGGAAAAATATGCCTATTCTGAGAAAACTCGGTCACTTTCCCCCAGGCAAATTATTCCTAGACTTCCCCAGATAGTGGTACAAATTACCAAAAAAATGTACCGTGATACAGGTTCTTAAAGATTCCCGTTCCATCGGCCTCCTCAGCTGCTACGGTTAGATTCTCGTCGAGAGATCCTGGTTCTTTCTAAGCTGCTCGACTAGCGCAAATATGCCTTACTTTAAGAAACAGGTTTTGGAGTATACATCACTCAAACACGGAACGACGGTCTTCACATTGACATCGCAGCAATCGATCTGGCGAAGACGTATAACACTGTCTGGCGAAAAAAAATCCTCTGCAGCACCCACTACCGAGCCACTGACAGACCATTCAACGGCCAGTTTCTGAGATACAGGAAGCAGCCTGTCTTATTAGGCAAGTTTCTTGATCGAACCGGTACATTTGGTCTTCACTTTCGCTGAAGTTGGAAGGACAGAAAACCAAATACGTCTGATCAGCAACCGTCCCAGTTGTGGCTTGTAGTCTCGATAGTAGATCTTGCTATGAATAAGAGCCCCTCCGGGTGGTGAAGAGCTAGTTCATGCTGACAAAAAACAGTGAAACAGCAAGCACGAATACTTGGGGGATCCCGTTTTCTTCAGTGAAGATTCTAGATTCCTACACGAAATGTGCGTTCGTGGAGATAGTCCTTTATGAAGCTGCCTAAGTTTCCGGTAACTCCCCAGTTGGCCAGCTGTCGAAGAACTTCCTCTCGGCTAACCGTGTTGTATGCTTTGGCGATGTCTGAAATAGCCATATCTGCGTGTTGGTCGTTGGCTAGAGTTTAACGAAATGTCTCTCCAAAAGCACCAAGCTGGGATCTGGGCCCCGCTCATTTGCGGAAGACAAACTGGCGCTGGTCCAGGTGGTGATTCTCCTCCAAGAAAGTCACAAGGAGCTCATTGACCATCCGTTGCATAATCTTTCCGAGACACGCAAGTAGGTTTATAGGACGGAAGTCGTTCAGGGATCGGGGTCCTTCCCCTCTCTTGGGGATAGGAATTACTAAGGCCATTTTCCAAGATGGTGGAATAGGTTGGCCATCCCAGATACGGTACAGACATTCCAGTAAAATTGATCACGACGGGTGGAGCGTGTCGCAGTAAGGGGTATCCGACCTCATCGTATCCAGCAGTTGGTCCATGGCGAGGGCTGCTGTCAATTGTTGAAATTTTGCTCACTGTCTAAAGGAAATGATATCTGGATTTTACCTCGTTTTTGGAGGCGTGCCAGGAAGGTTCGTCAGTAATTTCCTGCAGGTCAGTCGTAGTGTTCCCGTTGACAACAAATGAGAAGCCATCTTGCCTTCTCTTGCTATTGAGAGCATCGACTCTCCTCCACAATTCAGATGTAGTCGATTCGGGTGAGATGCCTTCGAGAAAGGCGTTCCAGCTCTGGCGATACGGAAGTTTATTGCTCTCTGTACGCCTAGTGGGTGATCTAAAGGTGTCCTTGTTCAGAGATCTTAGGGCCGTGCGGCGATCTCTGATAGCCACTTTGACCCCCGAATTCCACCAATGTGCGGGTCGAGGAGAGGGCTTGCCACTAGTTCGAGGTATATTATTTTCGGTTGCAAGGGCGAAGATTTCCATTAACTGGTCGGGGGTGTACGGTGAGTCTTGCTCTTGGGCGTCGGAAATTGCGTCTTCGTATCCGTTCCAGTCTGCATGGTCGTATATCCAGCGGCGACAACGGGTAGTAGTTGGTTGGAGAATGGACGTGCAACAGATGAAAATGGATCAAGGAGGACACGCCACCTGCATGTCCCCGCGAAATCGGATGAGCAGATGGATAAATCCAGAATCGACATGTATTGGCTTTGGTGTCGGCGTTCAGATGTTCGTATTTCTTGATGGGGTTGCGGGATTTTCTCAGGCGGTCGACGTTAGTCTCTCTCTTTCATTCTGTTGAACCGGCTGGGTTCCGTTTGATAAGATGATCCGGTTGGAATCTGCGTCGGGGGTGTAGGTTCAGCGAACTCTCTTTTTTATTGGTTTTGTTCTCGTTAGGACAATTTTATCCGGGTTTAGGGTCACGGGAACCACTGTCGAGCATTTCGGGATTGCAATTCGGCAAGGGTGACTTGACACTGTTTTTGTAGCTTCGCGTCTTGTTATTTGACATACTTGATCTCCTTGTCCTTCTCATCCTCTGTCGGTTGTTGTTTGACCTGTTTCAATTGTCGGATTTCCTAACGGAAGAGTTGGATGGTTTTGTCCCGGTTGTCGGGTTTGGGTTCTTCGCAGACTGCATTGGAAAAATTCATGTCGGAGGTTTTCTTAGCTAGCAACTCCCTTGCTTCGGGGAATGTCAGGTTTATTTTGGCGTTGCTTTTGATGACGTTTTCTTCTTCCAGATACTTCGGGTATTTTCGGAAGCGAGTTTGGTGTTCTAGGCCACAATTTACGCATTTGCTGGTGTTGACAGAAAGATCTTCTTTTCTGGATTCGTAGGCTTGGCTACAATAGGCTATAAACCGCCTGATTCGGGCAGGACCGACTACCGTGTCCGAAGCATCCGCAGTTGTAACTTATAGTGGGTACTAGTTAGTAAGGGCGTATGTTGGTACGAAGAAGTCCGAGGTAAATGCTTTCTGGGAGATTGGAACCAGCGAAAGAGAGAACAATGAGTGGCGTGTTCCTCGGGAAGTTGTCGACCATTGTGGTGATCCTACGGATCCGAACTACGCCTTGGTCTTGCAGTTCTATTAGTAAGTCACTTTCACTCATGTTGATTGTATCAGGGTCATAGATAGCTCCTTGCACTATATTAAGGATGGGATGAGACATAACCTTAACTTTTTGACCATTTGCCAGCTCCTCTATGGACAGTAGGGCGTTGTAAACCTTTCTAGAGGTAGTACGGAACACATATCTAGATTCTTTGGTGGCAGTGACCAGTTTGGTCGGGTTGGCTTAAAGGACATCTCGCACCCGACGCATGATCAAGAACGGGTCCGATGGCAAGCGTTGTTCTTCTTGTCCGCCTTCATCTGCAGGGTTTGTCGATCGATCACATCCCCGAAGTTTATGTAACTCTCGACGAGCTTGGGTCTGCCAGGCAAGTCCCGCTTATGTCCACTGTCAGAAGAGATGTCATCACTTGAACCCTGAATCGCTCGGGCTGGTTTGAAAGTACTGCAGAAATCCCGGACTCTTGGAAGGGACGGGTAAACACCGGATCTATATTTTCTAATTGTAATGAATATATTATTATTTCTGAAGTGCAATGTTACTTTATCAAAATACGGTGAATGACCGTCGAGGTTAGAGCCAAACAACTAAACAACTTTGATCCTGTGGAAATAATTTCGTCGGATCAGAAAGAACCAGTCAGCGATCGAAGCACGTCGGAACCAAGGAAGATTTGATGAAGACGAATTTCGCGCTAAATTGTATTCAGAGTTGCCAGCACCCTCTCAGATTTTAATAAAACTTTCTGTACATGACCTGCATCAGTACTCATTTGACCAAATAACGGTACTGCAAAACTAAGGCCTTAAAGCAGTCTAGTTGTGAAGAGTAGTTCTAGTAATATTATCATTTGTACAAATCAAAGTTAAACAGCATCAAGTGCTGTGCAAACATAAACAATCCGAGGTGTAATCGTAATAATTTACGTTCGGAAGTCGCCATATTGGATTTCAACATGGCGTCAGACTTAAATTTCTGGCACCTTCCGAAAATAGTCAGTCAGTCTAGATTCTAGACTGCGAACTCTGCACTCTTCATACTGGATTCTGGACACGGGTTCCGGCCTCCATATTCTGCGCTATGGACTCTGAACTATGGTCTCTGGTGTCTGGAATCTGGAATTCGAGCTCTAGACTCTAGACTCTGGAATCTGCACTCGGGACTCTGAATTCTGGACTCTTGGTTCTCCCCTCGCGACTCCGGACTCTGGTCTCTGGACTATGGACGCTGATTCTGGACTCTTCACTCTCCTCGCTGGATGATAGATTCTCAGCGCTGGCCTCGAATTCCTGTACTATGCACTCTGGACACTGAACCATGGTCTCTGGTAGCTGGGGTCTTGATCCTTCACTCTGGAATCTGAACTCTAGATTCTGGACTCGGAATTTTAGGCTCTGCACTCGGGTCTCTGGATTCCGGACTGTGGGCTCTCTCCTCGGGACTCTGGATTCTGGTCCTTGGGCTCTGAACTAGAGACAGCAGGCTCAGTATTTTGGGTTGAGGATTCTGGTCTCTGGATTCTGGTCTCTGAACTCGTGACACTGAGCTCAGTATTCTGGGTTGAGGAACTCTGGTCTCAGAATTCTCATCTCTGGCTTTAGATTCTGGACTGTGAACTCTGGACTCTGCATTCTTAACTCTGCATTCTGAGCTCTCGCCTCGCGATTCTGTGCTATGGACTCTGGACTGTAGACTGTGGTCTCTGAGCTATGGGTTCTGGGTCTTGATTCTGGACTTTGGACTCTGAACTGAGGACTGTAAACTCTGGACTATGCACTTTGCACTCGGGACTCTGGATTCTGGACTCCGGACTCTGGGCTCTCTCCTCGGGAATCGGGGTTCTGGTCGCTGGAATATAGAATCTGGACTCTGAGCTCTGGACTCTAAACTTTGGTCTCACTATTTTGGGTTAGGGGCTGTGGACTTTGGGCTCTGGATTATGTGCTGAGGACTCTGGGCTCAGTATTTTGGGATAAGAACTCTAGACTATGGTTTCTGGTCTCTACGCTCTGGACTCTAGGTTTTGGACTCTGAGCTCTGCCTTCGGAACTCTGGGCTCTGATCGCTGCGCTATGGACTCGACTCTCCATTCTCGACACTGACCTCTGGATTCTGAACTCTAGACTCGCCACAGTATTTTGAGTTAAGGACTCGCGACTCTGGATTCTGGTCTCTCTCCTAGGGACTCTGGGTTATGGCATCTGGAGTCTGGGTTCTCTCCTCGGGATTCTGGGTTCTGGTCTCTGGGCTATGGACCCTGAACTTTAGATTCTGGACTCTTCACTCTCATCGTTGGATGATAGACTCTTAGCACTGGCCTCGAATTTCTGTACTATGCACTTTGGACTCTGAACCATGGTCTCTGATATCTAGGGTCTTGATCCTTCACACTCTGGAATCTGAACTCTAGACTCTCGACTCGGAACTTTAGGCTCTGCACTCGGGTCTCTGGATTCCGGACTGTGGGCTCTCTCCTCGGGACTCTGGATTCTGACCCCTGGGCTCTGAACTAGAGACAGTAGGCTCAGTATTTTGGGTTGAGGGCTCTGGTCTCTGGACTTTGGTCTCTGGGCTTTGAGCTTGTGACACTGAGCTCAGTATCTTGGGTTGAGGACTCTGGTCTCTGAACTCTGGCCTCAGGATTCTCGTCTCTGGACTCTGAGCTCTAGATTCTGGACTTTTAACTCTGGACTCTACATTCTTAACTCTCTATGCTGAGCTCTCGCCTCGAGGTTCTGCGCTATAAACTCTGGACTCCAGACTCTGAGCTATGGGCTCTGGGTCTTGATTCTGGACTCTGAACTGTGGACTCTGGACTCTAAAACCTGGACTACGCACTTTGAACTCCGTACTCTGGATTCTGGACTGCGGACTCTGGGCTCTCTCCTCGAGACTCTGGGTTCTGGTCGCTGAGTTATGGAATTTAAACTCTGGAATTTAAAATCTGGACTCTAAACTCTGGTCTCACTATTTTAGGTTAGGGTCTCTGGACTTTGGGCTCTAGATTATGTGCTGAGGACTATGGGTTTTTGGGTTTTGAACTCTAGACTCTGGTTTCTGATGTCAAGGCTCCGGACTCTAGTTTTTGGACTCTAGGCTCTGACATCTGAACTCTGAACTCTGGCCTCTGAACTCTGCACTTGGAAGTCTGGATTCTGGAGTCTGAGCTCTACCTTCGGAACTCTAGGCTCTGATCGGTGCGCTATGAATTCTGGACTCTGCATTCTCGACACTGAACTCTGGATTCTGAACTCTAGACTCGTCTCAGTATTTTGGGTTAAGGACTCACGACTCTGGATTCTGGTCTCTCTCCTAGGAACTCTGGACTCTGGGCTATGGCATCTGGAGTCTGGGTTCTCCTCTCGAGACTCTGGGTTTTGGTCACTGGACTGGAATCTAAACTCTGGAATATCGAATCTGAACTCTGGATTCTGGACTCTGAGCTCTGGAATCTGGACTCTAAACCCTGGTCTCACTATTTTGGGTTAGGGTCTCTGGACTTTGGGCTCTTGATTATGTGCTGAGGACTCTGGGCTCAGTATTTCGGGATAAGACTCTAGACTATGGTTTCTGGTCTCTAGTCTCTCGACCCTAGGTTTTGGACTCTGGGCTCTGACATCTGAACTCTAAACTCTGGGATCTGAACTTTGCGCCGTGGACTCTGAACTCTGCACTCGGAAATCTGGATTCCAGAATCTGAGCTCTGCTTTCGGAACTCTGGGTTCCGATCGCTGCGCTATGGACTCTGGACTCTGGATTCTGAACTCTAGACTCGCCTCAGTATTTTAGGTTATGGACTAGCGACTCTGGATTCTGGTCTTTCTCCTAGGGACCCTGGGCTATGGCATCTGGAGTCTGGATTCACTCCTCGAGCCTCTGGCTTCTGGTCACTGGGCTATGGAATATCGAATCTGGATTCTGGACTCTGAGCTCTGGAATCTGGACTCTAAACTATGGTCTTACTATTTTGGGTTAGGGGCTCTGGATTATGTGCTGAGGACGCTGACATTTGAACTCTAAACTTTGGGCTCTGAACTCTGCGCCTTGGACTCTGAACTCTGCACTTGGAAGTCTGGATTCTGAACTCTGAGCTCTGCCTATAGACTCTGGACATTCTCGACACTGAACTCTGGATTCTGAACTCTAGACTCGCCTCAGTATTTTTGGTTGAGGACTCTGACTCTGGATTCTGATCTCTCTCCTAGGGACTGGGCTATGGCATCTGGAGTGTGGGTTCTGGTCTCTGGGCTATGGACCCTGAATAAAAATACACTGAAAAAAATTTAAATTTTTTTCCTTGATAGCCTATCTTGGAACAAAATTTCAACTCTGAATACGATTTAGCGTGAAATTCGTCAAACTAGTCCGACATGTAATTCCTGTTAGAAATGATTCGTTTCGTCCAACGCGCACCTGCTATCTAATCATTTACTAATGCCCACTTTCAATTGCTCTTCCCAGGTGGCAAACCAATCACCCCAACCGGTGACCAGAACCTACTGAATGGCAGTGCACCAAAGGACAGCCACCAATCGATGGAAAACGGTGGCAGCACGGTAGTGGATGGCGTTGCGACCAAGATCGATGTACGTATCAAAGTACCATTAAACGGTTGTCACCCAATTTAAACACAATTCATTTTTTTAGTCAACGCAACTCCAGAGCCAACCGAATGGTATGAAATCTCCCCAGAAGGACGATGCGAACGCCACCACCACCACCACCGGTGGTCCGACCGGTGGCGGCGGGGTTTCACCACAGAAAAATGGCGGTACCACAGCGGCGGCGGCAACGCAACCGACTAGCCAGCAGACCCAGGTCAGCAATCAGGTGATACCGGGACCCCAGTCGGCGTCACATGTGGTCATCGATGAGAAAAAGAAGAAAAAGTGCACCTGCTGTGTTATACAGTAATCGAATGTGAGGAATGCGATGACGGAATAGTTGGGTTGGGTGAACCACAGGACAAAGTTTTTGGACCGGAGGTTTTTTTTTATGATTTTAAAACTATTGTTTTTATGTCTTTAGAGTACTATTTTTTCTGTTCATTTTTTACGTTAAAGTGACTAGATTTTACACACATTCTCATTAGTAACTGACAGGAGGAAGGTGGTTTGAAGCAGCGTAGAAGAAAGCATGCTAAGAAGAGTATATCATTGTTTTATACTTCCGTGAGTGTATCTAAATTATTTTACCTAGAGCAAGAGTCAAACGTCGTTCGTTCGCAAAGAATTATATTGTATATTGTAAGAAAGGAAGTTGAGTGCCGAGAGATAGAGAGAGAACGTGCGCACGTGTGAGTAAACGAATACAGTCTAGATTAGGCATCTCTGTGTATCTGTAAAACCGTATGTAACAGTTAATTGTAAAATAGGACAAATAGTAGTGCTTCGGGGGCCTCCGAACGATAGTCGAACTAAAAAACGATTAGATCAGTCCCAGGGAATGGGACGGCTAAGGTCGGAGGTTTCCTAAAAAACTTTGTTTTATACTTAGGATTTTAAATTAAAGAACTCAGTTTCTTTACTATTATTTATATGCATATATACTATTCACTTGGAAAAGCAACTTCAGAATATTATAATCATGAAATTGTTTTATGCAAGACTAGGTTTAGTCGACCTTTCGACACACAAAAATATCGAAAAGGGCAAATTCGGACGGAGATTGACGCTGGGAAGTGGCATTTTGTAGGTCATTTTCTACAATCAATTTAGACAAACGGATAACCGAATTGATTTGACAGATTCTGTGTGCATTTACGGACCAGTTAAGTCCGATCGGAATGCAAAAAAAAAAACGTGCCACTTTCCAGTTTGGAAGCGACCTTTTTTAGCTTTTTTTTGTCGCATTTTGCAGTCAAAAACGTGGCAAATCTGTACATGTTTACAAACAACCCCGAATTGAGATGAAATTGGTTGCTGTATAGCCTGACCCAAGCGAACGAAGCTTAAAACACATCTCTTTGTTGATGATTTGTTGTAGCACAGAGAAAACTAGTTTAGGAGAAAACTGGGCTCTAGAGCGATATTCGACTCCTAATTCCCCCTGAATATTTATTTGGGTAAAACAATAGAAGCTGTGCATATGTTTGAAAGGTTACCTTGCGAACGCAGTAGGCTTGGCGTTTGACCATCCTCACACAGAAAAGCGCGTGTTGGTTCGGGCTGACAGAACTCAGACAAGACAAACTATTTAGCAAAATAATAAACAAAAAAAAAATCGTTCATAAACAGAACCACGTGATTATTGTTAGTTGAATCAAAATAAAAGAAAATGTTTAAAATTTGTCGAAATAGTTTAAACAAACCGAGCATGCTTTATGTGCTATCCGTGGAAAAAAAACTAAACAGGAAAACAAACCCGAACAAGTAGGAAACAGTTTCATGCGCTCGCCGCCCGCACGCCGCAGCCACTTCGATAGCTAAGCAACACACACACACATAGCAAAAACAATATTTGGAACTTTTTCTTGAAAACAATAGACAAACAAAAAAATAACGAAATAAAAGTAGAAGAACAACTACGCGGAAGAAGAAACAACAGAATACACAGTTTTAGCAAATCGTAAACTCTCTTCTAGCATTATGAACTGTAACTATTAAGCGTAAAACATACACACAGACACATGCATAAGAATCACAAAACAAAACATCAGCGACTAATTCTACTTGAGCCGACGAATATCTAGTGAATCATTGGGGAAGCATTGGAACGGAGAAAACAAAACCTATTTAAGAGCAACTATAAGATCATATTTATTGAAAAGCATCAAACAGAAAATAACAAAACAAAACACAAAAAAAAATCACAAAGAAAAGTAATCGTATATATTTTCGTACTAAACAAAATCAATCAAACAAAGAAGGTGTGAAGAAAGGTTGGAAAGGTCAACAACAACAACAACAGTGACACGAGTAGATTGATTCGAATGGCATCCTACTTCCTGCTTAGGGGGAAATACGGATCATATATGTGTACAGATTAATTTGATAATGGCCACAAGATCGCAGATCAGTTCGTTTTTTTTCGACGGAGCTGAAGAAGTGTTGGCACTTTCCGTTCAACACACACACAAACAAACATGCAGATAAGAAAGAAGAAGAAAATGTATTAGCGCATAACACAAACGAGGATCGAGTCGAAAAAACCCGAACGAAATGTTTGACCTACACGTTGACACACAGAAACATACACACACACGTATGTATAGACATGTGTGGGTGTGCTGCCGGTAGCGGCAGCAAATGAGAAGATGAGTGGGACAGGAACCTAAAAACAGTTTAAAAACAAATACAAAAAGGTAATCTAAAAAAGGATATAAAGAAATCTGAAAGGAAATAAATGAAATAAAAAATATGGATTTGAGGTTGAAACTACTTGGAAGCTATTGTAGTTGTGAAAGCATAGTTTTGCGAGGCTTGTGGATATCATTTGACTGGAATGACGACGGTGAGTTGTGTTATTTATTTATTCAATCAAACTAATGGATGTCTTACTGTTGTAGGTTGAGAGAGCCGTCCCTGCTTCTTGCTTAACAGAACTAACTCACCAGGTTCTAGACCGACTAACCGATCCTTATCGTACAGGATTACTGCTACGATCCTACTGACATTACTAATCGAGGCTCGAACATACGGTTGGCAGATCAGACAGCTTGTAGAGATAATAAACGAACGGCGTCGATTTCAATTAGACGTTGAGAGTAAATCTTCTCTTTCTCGGGGCATTTTTGTGTATCGATAACTGGTGCGAGGAAGTGCGCGTGTATGATGGAAAGGCTTACTGTTGAAAGTAACGATTCGTGGTTCTATTGCCAGTGTTTGATGTACAGGATCGCTGCAGGAGAACTCTAGAAACAAGGGAACCTTTCATGTTCCCGACGAATTTCTAACGAACCATAAGTACCAACCATTCTCACTGTGGAGAATCAGTTGAACGAGTTTATTTACGATCGCTCAAAACAACTGCTAGCGATTGGCGACTTTTTAGTGCAAAAGCTCTGATTCTCAGAGCGAAACGGGACGACAACCGTTAGCAGTTTTATGCGACCATAAGTAATGTTTGATTTTTGGACATACCGTTTTTTATGGCGGTCACGGCGTCTGTCATATGCTGTTGAGCGAAATGCTAAACGTTAACCAAGCCATTTCTACGATCTTGCTAATCACTAAGAATCTTTCCTGGTTGGGCATCGAACAAACGAGTAGAACTGAATGCAAATTATTATGATCACTCGAACAAAACAAAGCTGTCGCCGAGACTACAAACAAATTCACGCTGCGCTGTTATACCGTACTACGGGAGCCCTCGAGTGCTCCAACGCAGTCGTGCTACCAACCAGTGACCAGCTTAGTCGTCCCGGCCCTGCGTACGGAGGTCGTGAGGGGGTCTTCCGAACTCCCTTCTCCGGCGAGTATTTTGCTATGACGATACGCTTCCTGAACGCTTTTTGATTTCTAGCTTACCATCGAGTACACTAGCTTCGAACAAAATGACGGGACACCTGACTGGTGTTAATGGTTTGCGGTTGTGCAACCAATACACCAGAGGGCTAAGAATGAAAATCGAGGACGTGTACTTGGCTGCAGCTGACAGCGACTACTATATGTACACTCTGACAAAAACTTGGTTTGATGATCGTATTACATCTGGCCAGCTCTTCGAGATTGGCCACACGATTTATTGTGTAGATCGATGCGATAGCAACAGCATTCACGGTTGCGGCGGAGGAGTTTTGGAATTTGTTGTGGACAGTTCATCATGCATCGAAGCTGTTTGGGCGAAGATTATCACGTCGATGAAGTGCTACTTTATTCGTGCTGTTTACATTCCGCCAGAAAAACATCTTGACTGCAATATTATGCAGCTCCATCTAGACTATATAAAACGCATTTCTTCTCAGGCAAATGCAAACGATGCGATGATAGTGTTTGGTGATTTCAACCAACCAGGACTTATGTGGGTAGCTTCTGGGTGTGGATACGCTTACCCTAGCCCGTCATCCACGACAACTAATTCTGCCAGCCGTTTACTACTGGATGGGATGGCTTTCTACTGACTGAATCAAATAAGTACGATCTCCAACCACCAATATCGTTTTCTTGATCTCGTATTCGTGAATTGTATTGCTCTGCCTGAGTGAAGCTTATAGTCTGATCGTTCCTTTGGATAACTATCATCCCGCATTAGAAATAACAATTTCTACCAGTAGTACCCTGTAATACGAAGAAGCTTTAGCAGTGGATCGTCGTAATTTTCGCAAAACTAATCTAGCTACAGTGCGCCTCTCCCTGCTGCTGATCAACAGGAGTGTACTACATGATCATATGGATGTAGATGCTGCCGTTTACCTTTACAACCGACTACCCCTAGGAAGCTTCCATGGTCTAACGCCATGCTTCGGAATATAAAACGTACTCGTGCCAAAGCTCTTCGTGCGTACACCAATCAACGATGTCCTTTTCTCAAGCGTTTCTTTGCAATAGCCAGTAATGAGTATCGCAGTTACAATAAACTGCTGTACAAAGGATATGTGAATTGCATCCAACAAAACTTACGAAGAAGTCTGAAAGGGCTTCTGGTCTTTGACATGAAAAGAAAAGAAACTGGCCTTCCTTCTAAGACGGTTTACAATGACAAAATAGCGACAACGACTGCGGCAAAATGCTCACTATTTGCCCGTTACCTCTCGAGTGTTTTCATCACTGATGTGCCATCTGCTATCGAGCTCGAAAATGCGGCTCGTGATGGTCCCGTTGATGTTGTGGACATGGATGTATTTACAATTTCAGAACAATCGGTTCTCTCGGCAATTCGGAAAGCTAAATCGTCGTGTGCTCCAGGACTAGGTGCTATGCCCTCTGCTGTTCTGAAACAATGTTCCGATATTTGACCAAGCAAATCGTCTACGGTTTTATGTTCAAAATATCCAACGAATTCCGGGATCCTTTATGTTTCAAAGCGTTATATTGTTGGCAGGTCCGTTCATAGTTGGAAATCTCAAATATCGTCTGGTGCCCCTACCATGCAACTTGGAGCCAAAGAATTGAAGCCGTTGAGCGCAGTTTCATACGATATGCGGTACGTCAATTGCCTTGGAATGATCCGCTGAATTTGCCACCATACGAAGACCGCTGTTGATTATTAGGACTACACATCTTAAAAGATCGTAGACACGCCTCGCGAGCTATCTTCGTATCTAAGCTTCTTCCGACTGAGTATGATGTTCCCGATCTTCTATCACAAATTAACCTGTACGCACCAACCCGTGTCCTTCGATATTAGTAATGATCCGTCGCTTCAACGATTTTACCTACATCGTCGACTTCGTCATTAGTTCTGCACAGTTTCGAAACCGTTTGTTGCCACTTTAGGTTAATTATTTATTGTTTAGTTATAGTACTCAGTGTAAGTTGGACTTAAATTGTTTATATACAAATCACTACCACTGTCCCCTGTCATACTACGCATGCAGTCATCGCAAAAATGACCTGCTAAAGGAACTGCAAGACCAAAGCGTAGTGCGGATCCGTAGGATTCCAAAATGGTCGGCAATAGCCCAAATTACGTAGTCATCTCTTTCGCTGATTCTAGTCTCCCGGAAAGTATTTTCCTCGAACTGCTGTGTACCAACAAACCCCGTTACTTCCAAGCGACCATGATGTGGTAAAATGGCGGACGATTCGGAAACAATAGTGCCGGGTAACACAAATGCTCTCCCGGCGGATATCGATTCGAATCCGTGATTCTTCTAAGCAAGTAATGCCCTGCTTTATGAAACATAAAACTGCCAACTGCCCATCACTTTTTACCGCCAAATTGTCAACGCATCCGAAGAACAACCCGTCAACAACTACCTCGGTACAATCCCGTAGACACACCAACCCAGAGAACTACCGCCAACAGATATCACATGTTGTCCATCACATATCACCCAATCAAAGGAGCAAACATCGGGTTAAAACCGAATGAAAATACCGATGGAACCTCCACGAACCCAACACCATCCCCAAGTGCGAACACCGCAAGGTAACATACCGTTCAAACACAGAATGCTCCATTACGAAGCTTCCCACAAGTTTCGGTCGAAAGGGAGGCTATCCGCGTCTCCAGGACATGAAGGTTTTAGACGCATCATTCGCTGGTAAACAATTAGCGTAAGTGACTCGACATCATTAGGGAAGGATAGATCACTCGTTCTGCAGTGGAACCTACAGCTGCTGATAGCTCAGTCCCAGCTGGCCTACAAGAAACGCACATACGAAACAGCATCAACCCGTGATCCGTGGTTAGGGAACTGCTTCTCCTGGGATGTCAAAATTGGGAACAACATATTCCACACTATAGAACTCGGTATCCGAACTGACGTTCTTTCGGATCCGGTGCAGCTTGATACGGGACTGATAGACGATTTCCGACGCCCTAGAGCCCGACTTACCACACACCCCAAGCAGTCAATGGGAATCTTCAAGTAGTACTCGGACAAGTGGCAAGCCTTCCACAGTAGATACTCTATTTGTCGCTCTCGCAGAGCGCCTATTTTTACTTTGACGGTACATAATTGTCCAAGTAATGGGCGCTTTTCGAAAAAAATGTGTGTCATAAGCGGCAATCCTAATCTAGTGTTCTATATTTACTGTCTCGACCTATCCATTGGTGGAACGCAGATGATAAAGTAGCTATATGAGACGCCTCAAAACCTTAAGATCTCCGAAAAGGATACCTATAGACCACACACCCACCCATTCGATCCGGGCCTCACCCCCCGTTACGCAAGTCGACCACGCACGAACACCATCTTATCTAGGTCATTTGGTGCAGGGCCTACCCCAGAGGTAGTTCGAGCTAAGTTATGCCGTTTAACGAAAGTCCAGCTCTCACAAACGAGATGCGTCCGAACTAGTCAACCAAGTTTGGATAAGAATTCGGGGGATAGGAACTGTTTTCGTCTTCCGCCATCCTACAATCTGTTTCGTTTATTCAGCGGAAGCCGAAGTGATTAGCCTAGAGCTGGCCAACAAAACAGATGTCATCCACACCGTCATACTTTCCGATTCACTGTCCCTAATCACAACCCTAGACGCTAATACATCCCGCCATCGCCGTACATACGGGCTACCGTAAACCACTGCTAATCGTTGACGTTACATTTTGTTAGGCCATAGCAGGATCTGCGGAAACGACGGGAGTGGATACACTGGCAGCGCGCGAGAGACTTACCGTGAAGCTGCTTACCAAATTGGTATCCGCTGCTGATATAGTGTCTGAATTGCGAACTAAAACAAAGGAACATTTCATGACTTACTGGAGAAATCAATTCGGTTACCCCCACGAGATAATTGGAACTGGTCACACAAAAATCATCCACGAACACACAATCACCAGGGCTGATCCACCAGTGCTCTCAATTTGCAAGAATCACTGTAGAAAACCTCCTGTTGAACTGCACGGAATTCGCCAAGTTTCATAGGCACCACTGGCTCCCCGTCACCATCCGAGACAACCTAGAAAAGACCTATTGAACGAAAAACCCTCACCCCCTTGTGAGAGATGCAAGGCCCCTCGATCATATCTGGGCCACTACCAAGAACACCAAACGCACTGCACACCTCTGGTAGGTGGATTAGTTTGTGTAACCTCACGGGCTCTTTGCCTCACTCGTGCCGGATGTAGAGAAGGTTATCCGCGGCTCACAAGCACTAAACAACCGCGATCACTCGAAGCAAACTGAACACAGAGGGAATCCAAACCGTGGGCCCGTGGGAAAACAATATCTGAAACTCTGGCGGGTCACTCCCTCGTGCGAAGTACATCTGTTGACAGATAGCAACAAAGAAGTTTTCTCTTTCGTCTACTGCTGTAGACAGCAACTGACGGTTATCCCGGAGTTGACTTTAACGCCACAATCATATGTTTACCAAAACATTGACCTAGGTTGAGATCGGACCTCGCATGCAATCACAAGAAGTATTCAATACCTTTTCAGAACTACTATCGTGCCTGTCTATATCCTGTAAGCACAATAGAACGTCAAAAGAAAGCTCCAAAAGGTCGTCAGTTACCTACAGTTACGAATCTGGGAAATCTTATCTAGCCCATCATAGGTCGGGTCGATTTCTCTGAAAACAACTACGTCGTCGTGTTGGACGAGGATAGGACCAGCTTCAGTCGATGGAACACTTCGTCAGTTCAAGATATCTCGTTCGTCTTGAAATATGTCACAAATATTAAAACTGCCAGGCCTACTTGTACAGAGTTGGGTTAAAAGGTGTTTCAAAACTATACGGCAATTAATTTATTCATTTAATAAATAATTTAACTAACGAATCGTCGTGAATGAGAAAGAAACGAGGACAACCGTACCGACCGTTTCAGTTTATAGGGTATTGGGATATATCGTTGGGAGTGACTTGGCTAAGAAGGTTAATGTCACTCCTTTGGTCCTTGGGGATGGAGCAGAGGTATTTACTCATTGCCTTGGCTAATAAGCCTAGGTTAAAGCGCCTTTATTCGCTCAAATCTATGACAATAATCCTCTCGTACAAATGTCAAGAACATTTCGCTTTTTAAAGCAACTCAGACGGGACGGAAGTTCAAGAAAAGGATTGTATATAAGCATTCAAAAATGGGAAGAGAAATTAAAAAAGACACAAGGAAACAGAAATGTCACATGACTGAATGAGGAAAAAACGCAGCGCCGGGAACAGATGGACTACCTGGTGAACCATTTTGAAACATGGAACAGAATACCTGATAGACGCACTCGTAGGAATGATGCAAAAAGCATTTGCGGAAATTGCCATTCTACAGTCTTGGACAAAGACACTGCAAGTACCAACATTGTTGTTTATGCTATTCACCTAGTAAGAGGAGAAGTCGTCCTATATTAGTCCAAGGCTTCGGACCAGGGTTTCTTTTAGCATTTCCGAAAACCTTCAGGACTTTACAAGGAATTTAAAGAGAAAAAATCTTTCTCTTCTTCCTATAACTGCTAGGCGCTGCAGTAGAAGATGTTCCTTCTTGTGGGTCATCAGAGTCGCCCTTGTCAGAAGATGCGGTCAGGTGGCGCAGCTCTCTTTAAGACTTCTACAAAGGATCACTTGGAACAATCCTCGAGGAAACGATTCAGTTTATCACCGCGTAGTTTGTACGCGAGGCATGTTGAAAGATCATGCCGATTCTCTCCACAGTAAGGGTACTTTTCAGCATTTCTACTACAAGAATCATTCTTATAATTCTTGCCGCACTTCACACAATAGGGCTACGTGATTCGATTGTTTGCAATTTGGGCTGTTCATGACCCGCGATACAAACAGATGAATAGATAGACGGCAGCTGGGCAAGAGAACGTAGTTCGGCAAAGCGGACTCAGGGTAGGTAATCCCGATGAGAATTGTATTGAGCGAATGATTTATTTCGATCCCCTTCGATTAAGGGGTTACACCACAGTAAATTTTTTTTGCAGATTCACGTCGTCTACTGGAACAACTAACTTCTTCAGGTGCGAGTGTTGCGCGAATACGTCCATTGATATGCAGTTCTTGGTGGGTAACACGCTCAGGCCGACTAAACAATATCTATCTCCCACAACTTGTGCAGCGTTTGTTCTAGACATGGCTCAACAGTGGAGCGATGGCAGCCGCAGAGTACGATGAGATGATCGATGGATATCTTTCTGGAAACAGTCCATCCAAACACCGTTTCTATCAGCAAGGGTAGTTCCTTTCCCAGGATGCAGTTCGTGGTATGCTTTACCACCGATAATCATGCCAATATCGAATGAGATGTGGAATCGGGGGTCTGCCAGTGGGCAGTGACCATGTTCCCAACATTCCATGCAGAAATGTTTATTGGAACGGTCGGAAAATTGACCAATTGGTCTCTTGAGGATCAAGTATGGAGTCGACTTTGACTTGATCATAGCAGTCGATTTGCGCATGATCTGCTTAGATACCAGTAGCGGTTTGTCCACTACTCCGGCTCTTAATTGCCCGGCGGAGCCCTCTTATCAGGGCGGCCTATGTACCTCTTCAAAATTTTCGCACGTAACCAAAAGGTAAACAAACAAAATAATTTACAATTTACCGACTTTCATTCTTCTCTCATCTGTGCTGCACCCTGCCGATGGAGCTGATCTGCTGCTCTTGACGATGGCGGAAGGCGAAGGTTTATCCGTACGGCCTGAACTCCGACAGCCTTGTTCTCCTGCTGGTACCGTTGGCTGCTCCGGTTGCGGTTCCTGGCGTTTAGCTAGCGAGGTGAGCTTGGCTCCTTTGTTGGAACCTTCCTAGCGACGTTGACGACAAATCGCCGGATCGTCTACTCGCCGTAAACGACCCCCGGAAGTCATCGCAGTGCACTTCCCAGGGGGAACCTTTGTCCTCCCTGCTTCGTTCTCCTTGTTAATTTGCTATAGAGAGCTTGGCTCGGTCGACTTATCCTCTATAGCGGGAACGACCGATGTCGTGGTACTTTTGACGGTTTTAGCTTGCCGTCGCCGCGCTCTGAAATAATTTCCTAGCGCCAGGAAACTGTCCCGAGAAAACCTTATTCACGGACGTCTGTTGAGCGTCGTGGTTCGTCCCTATCTAACCTCGTTGGCCGCCTTCCAACTCGACCAAAACAAACCACCAACCCGCCTTGTCGCATAGCTGTCATCGATGAGCAGCATAACCAGCGCACACGTATTTTCGCAAGAGGAGAGCGGTAGCCTAACTAAACCCTATGCTAATTATACACAAATTTCAAATAAAAATCACTACACTATCTGCACAAACAAAACCGTTCACAAACGCGAAAACGAACGAAAATTTGCAACTAAATGTGAACGGTATCGAGCAGCGGCGAGGATAATATTATGTAAACAAATGCACTCTACGGAGAGAGTACACAAAAATAGGTATATTTCCACCCAGTGCTAAATTGTTACCCTGACGGGTTACACATATAACCCGCGAATCGAAAAAAACATCCACACCTTTGGTAAATCAGAGTACAACTTCATCGGGCCCGATGGCAAGCCAAAATGTATTCCGAATCTGTTACCGTTTTTTTGTGCATTAAATATCGATTCTGCCGGTTTTATTGAGCTCGCGGTATGCAGATCAGCTCTAATAACACTTTCTCGAGATCTCTACCGGATTGCTAAATTTCCTCCTGCCGTCAGGTGTTCGAAGCGCCGGATTTCTTCTCTAAACAAAACATTTCTCGGCCTCGAATTGGTCTATTGATTTTACGTGACAAAAAAATGCGGAAATCACCTGGGTTGTGTGGTCTCTGCAGCAGCCGGGTCGATATATATAAATGACAGTATTTCCCGACTGGAGTCAATACAATAAATCTCTTCCCCTGTTTCCACTGCCAACCGACCGGGATTTCCTATTCGCTCATGGTATAAAAGCGTTCTTTCTAATGAAGAATGCCGCCACCGCACCCGCGTTGGATACGATCGGGTTGGACGTTTTTGTGTGCGCAATCAACCGGTCATTCCTTAATCTAATGCCTAATTTAAACAAGCTGGTGAGTGGTGTTTAGCTAAGCTGGATTTTTGACTAATAGAACCGCTCGGTTTGCTTTGAGCGAATGTTTCTGACTAGAGTGAGTATGAATGGATTCAAATCACTCCTTGGACGCAATTTGGAATAGAAGTTTATGGGGAATTTGGGGATCTTTTGACGTCGCTGACAAATGTAAATGTTTTTTTTTTTGGAACTGTGAATGAACCCAGGCAGACAGTAAAGTGTTTAAAAGCGGTTCAAACATCTAACGTGACCAGCAATTTCTGGTTGCCGAAAATGAATTAATATTTTTCACACCCACCACCGCACTACTGTGTAGTAGACAGCTTCTTCCTAGCTCCAGCGCTGTCCAAAAGTAGATCAATTATTTACACTGCATATTTTATTTGGCAAAAAACTTAACTCATGATTTATCCCAACCATTCCACTCATTACTTGCGATTCTGCATCTTGCACTGCTTCAGTGTCTCATTGAGTCCCTCGCACAGGCTCAAATCGATCTGCCCCTGGGTACAGGCAAGAAACTGTTCAATCTCCCGAGCACACGGTCCAGTCGAAGCGATACTCTCGGACCCGGCAGCACTCGGGGCAGCCGGCTGTCCCGCTGCATCGGATCCCCGCGAGTCAGTGCTTCCCGTGAACATTCCACCAGTAACGGCATTGCCAACGGCTGACCCGATCGCAACACCAGCAGCCGTTGCTGCCATCTGTCCCATCAAACCTGGAGCCGCCGGTGCACCGACAGTTTTGGGTGGAGGCGGTTGCGGGAAGGACGGTTTGCTAGGAGGAGGTGCTGAACTTGGTGGAGTAGCTGCCGGAACTGGATGTGACGGCTTGACGGCTGTGGTAGCTGAACGAGATTGGACCGCTGCTGGTGCGGGTCTGTGGAATGGGATGGTTATTACCAGTTCAATCTGAATCTGTTGGTTTAGTGTCCAACGTGAATATTAAGAATTCTCACTTCCGCGGTGTCGGCTGTGGAGATGCGGAACTCCCTCGTCGAGGCATTTTCACTGACAAAAGCAATTATTAGTACAAAAAAGCAAATTTTATTTCCACTTCGTCAATTTTGTAAAGCTTCAAAAGATACAAACGTCACAATTTATGCCCTGCCTACTTGGATCGAAACACGTGTCGGTTAAATACCCGTACATTTTCGTTTCTCTTTGGTTACGTTAATGGGGTAATGGGCCTATTTTCGTCCTACTGTATTTATATTAGTATTTCTTGAATCGGATTTTCATTGCACCCAAACATTAATACCTTTTTCATACTTTTCAGGCCATTTTCGTTATTATGCTGTTTCTTTGGAACGAAATAGAGATGGAAAATAATTTTGATCCGATAACGGTATGTCATTGACGTTACCAAAAGTTTATCCATACAATGACTGTATAGTGTTCGGTAGGAAGTTCGCGACAAACATTCTGGTTCTCCAAAGTGCAAGAGGTCAATGGCAGATACACCCATCATCAACATCATCGTTGTTATCCTATATTGAATCGACAAAAAGGCGTCGTGATTGATTACCATACAATTCGTCGTCTTTATTAGAGAGGGCACGCGATCACACCTTACTGTCGAACAACAAAAAACAGGCTCGTTTTTGGAACTTGTATTACTATAAAGGAAGTAATATTACGGTATCAATTAGTCTCACGACAACAAGTGGTTGGGTGAGGTTCATCACAAATTAGGCACCGGTCGGTGGTGCGCCTTTGCTGCGATTTGAAGTAGAAGGAAGTGATCGGCACCTCACCACGGTGTCAATCGAAGATGCCGCCATCAACAGCTGACGACACCGCCACGCAGTAAACGATGAATATGCTGAATATGATTGACTTTTTGACGGTGGCATCGATCGTAAAAAAAAACCTGCCCAGAGATGAGTCTATTTGAATTTCTATGTCGTGGATCGATCGATTGGTCTCGGGTAGGAACCTAGGCCATATTATCTAGAATAAGAGAGTGACTGATTTTGATGACAAGCCGTTCTTGAGCGATGATCGGCCCCTTCCTTGTCAGCTGTCGTCAGCTTCAACAATCAAGGTCAGTGACATTTTCCCTTTTGCTCTTTACAAATGGATGGAGAAGAATAGTTTCCTTTTAATTTTTACTGCCCATTATTTAGATAAGGCCGTGGAGGCGCAGGGCTAACTGGGTTGTTTTCTATCGTCCTCGAGCACGTGGTAGATCAGATTGGGTAGGACGCGTTGTGGTTAATTATTGCTACCAGTTTGATGGAAGTGGTATTTTATTAAACAAATTTTAGAGCAAGGTGAGCTAAATCGATTGAACATTTGATTTTCGACATTTTTAGATTGAGCTTTGAAGTATTAGACATAGTTGTATAAAGATGTACTATAAAAAATTATCGAAAATGTACAGCCACTAAAATACAATGATGTCGAGCGAGAATAGGAAATGGGACAAAACTTCAATAAGTTATCCTGAAATTTATTACTGTGCTCTTAAGGTGAATATATGTGGAAGCCAGGAACGCACGCTTGTTGCTAGGCACCGACGCGCTTGTTTACATTGAGAAAAAATGGAACTCGAAGTGAAAATTCAAAAGCACTAATGAGAGTTTGCGGACATTTTGCTTCGGTCATCTGCACATTGGCAGGAAATTTGAAGTTTTGTTAATAAACGATTAAAGTTTAGTGGATGTTTTTTCATCATCTGCACATTGGCAGGAAATTTGAAGTTTTGTTAATAAACGATTAAAGTTTAGTGGATGTTTTTTGCAGTTGTGTGTGATTAAAGTGCATTTAAAAAAGTGTATTGAAAATGAGAAGAAGAAAAAAAGAGTGTTTCGAAAAGAAATATTTTCGATCGTGATATTTTCGCACAAAATAAGAACTACAGATGGAATTCCGTCAAAAACTCGGGTTGATTGTATAGGAAAATGTTTTAGCGTCCTCAAGTAGCAGTTTCGTGGTACACTGGTAAGGTTAGTGTATTGAAAAACGTATTCATATATTTGCTCATGTCAGATACATGGTTAGGCAGGGGAGAGGGGTGTGTGCGGCGTAGGAGCTATGCTATACGAAGCTGGTGAGCTGGTTCCGTCTAATTGGCTGATTTACCGTTAGCGAACCTGTTTGTCTACCCCCACGTGTAACGCGGACGATCGTTTTTTGATCCGAAGCTTGGCGATGATTATCAGCATCCGTCTGTGAATGGCACTTCGAAATAATTTGGGAATCATTATAAACTTGATGCTTATGCTAGGCTTTCGACATTTATAGCTCCAGAATCGCCGTAATGATTATTTCTCCATAAGAAGACTGTGGTCGAATCCTTAGTCCATATCGTCAGAAGTAGTTTTAATACCTAAAATAAATGTTAAAATTGGAATTGAAACAAACTTATAAAAATTCCCATATAGAACTTTTCTGTTGGTTTCCTGAGTGATAAACAGTATGTATGAAAACTATGATTTTCGAAATCTTCTATTTTCAGTTCTGGCAACAGTGCGGCCAAATACAAATATGTTAATACAGAATGCTCTGACCGATTTTTTGAACACACGTTCTACAGTTCTTTGGTACACCGTAGCCACAGTTTCAAAATCTAGTTTAGTTGAATGCAACATGCATATCAGTGTAGGAAATCCACGATCACTCTGCTTCACGATGTTGTTTACAACATTGAGAAGGCCTTCTCGATCAAGTAATCTAGCTTCGGTGTATTCCGAGATATTAGAGGTGCTTTTGACAATGTGTCCTTCCTATTATGGAAGCGACGCGCGGTCATGGGGTGTCTGCATGTATTTCGGGTTGGATGAACGCAATGCTTAGTAATCGCATTCTTTTTGCGGTTGTCCTCAGGGTGGCGTTCTTTCACCTTTGTTATGGAACTTGGTTGCCCACGGCTTGTTGGAGAAACTCAATGAGCTTGGATTTTCAACCAACGGCGTTTGCTGACGATTATCAAATACTAATTACTGGATTTTGCATCGGAACAATCTTTGACTTAATGCAACAGGCATTAAGAGCTGTCGAACAGTGGTGTCGACAAGTTAAACTATCAGTTAACCCAAGCAAAACTTCAATGGTTCTTTTCACGAAGAAGCGAATAACAACCGGGGTTCGTCCCTTGCAGTTCTTTGATTCTGAGCTGCTGTGTGCAGATCAAGTCAAATACGTTGGAGTCATATTGGATTCCAAACTGAATTAGTCTGCTCACATTGAGTTCAGAGTCAAGAAAGCGTGCATGGCCTTCGGGCAGTGCAGACTGTCATATGTATGCCTTATGTGCTGGCAGAAGGGAGATGTGATGACGGTTCAGTCAAAGCTAAACCATCTGCAAGGATTGGCGCTCATGGCGTTGACTGGTGCTTTCACCACAACTCCGACCGGCTGCTCTTGGGGCACTTCTAAATATCAAACCATTACACATATACCTTAAACACGAAGCACTATCATGTGCATACAGACTGCAGATTACTGGGCTTTGGAACAGTAATCATGTTGATCTTGCTACCAGTCATACACGAGTGTGGTCACAAATGGTTACATGGGGTGAAGATATTCTTGCTCCCAGCGATATTACACTCACTTGTAGTTTTCCTTACAGGACATTCCATGTGAAGATTCCCTCTCGAGAGGAGTGGTTGTCTGGCTTTATGGAAAGACAACAACAAACGCAAGTAGTCTGTTACACTGACGGTTCTTTGATGGAGGGACGTGTCGGTGCTGGTGTCTACTGTCGTGAAATGAGATTGGAACAATCTCACTCACTAGGTAGATACTGTACTGTATTCCAAGCAGAAATCTTTGCGATTATGTGCGGGGTACAATCCGCCCTTCAACTGAGTTTGTCTGGCAGAGTTATAAACTTCTGCTCCGATGGTCAGGCTGCAATCAAGGCCCTCAGGTCAGACAAATCGCGGTCCAAGCTAGCGATCGTGTGCCGAACCCAAATCGAAGAATTAAGTATTGTCAACACTATCCATCCCTTGTCTGGGTGCCTGGACATTTCGGTATTACTGGAAATGAATGGGCTGACGAATTGGCCAGGGCAGGTGCAGCGATTGACTTCGTTGGTCCTGAGCCCGCCTTGCTAATTTCAACAAGAGAAAAAATACGGTCCTGGGCTTTGTCCGAGCACCGTAATTATTGGAGAAATCTACAAACGTGTTGCCAAACAAAGGCGTTTCTCCATTCGTTATCGAGCACTCAGTCGAGATAGAAGTCTTTTGTCATCGGTCCGTACACTCTATAGCGACAAATAGTGTTAATCCGCGTTCAAGGTTATTTGCACACTCTACGCTTAGTTGAGGTTTCAGTATTTTTTCCCTTCTTTTGTGTTTCTGTTTCTGAGTACCGTTAGCCGGTCAGTGAAGTGAAGCAGTGTTCTTCTAGTAAGCCGTCTGGATACCGTTACCTACACAAGCTAAGTATTAGTTTTCGTTTCCCCTTCTTGGTTGTCTTAATAACGTGCACTGGGCAATAGGCCCGTGCAAAAATGACTTCCCCTGACGGCGGTTCATCTCAAGGTGAGATGGACGTCGAAACAAAATCGACTCCCCGGCTCAAAGTATATCCGAGCTCGGCCACCGGGCCATTTGTGATCTTCTTTCGGACCAAAGAAAAAAAGTGTTTGAATCTGTTGCAGATTTCTCGAGTTCTGAAGGATCGGTATTCGGCCGTGACAGAAATATCGAAAATTCGCCCTGATAAGCTTCGGGTGGTTGTTAACAGTTCAACTCAGGCAAACGATATTGCTGGCTACGAGCCTTTTACGAAGGAGTACAGGGTGTATATTCCAGCTAGCAGGGTTGAAGTCAGTGGGGTCGTTTCCGATTCGAATCTGAATTGCGAGGACCTGCTAAAATATGGGACTGGCTGTTTCAAAGACCCCATGCTTAAGCCAGTGAAGATACTGGAATGCAAACGTTTGTATTCAGCATCAGTCGCAGCTGACGGCAAGAAAATATACGTCAACTCAGACTCTTATCGGGTGACCTTCGCCGGCTCTGCCCTGCCCAATTACCTCCTCTTTGACAAGGTTCGTCTACCTGTTCGCCTCTTTATGCCGCGGGTCATGAACTGTACTAATTGCAAACAGTTGGGACACACAGCCTCCCGGTTGTCACGGTAAAGATAGATACGTCTACCTTTGTCAGGACACATGTTAGTGAACTCGGGTGATTCGTAGTTATTCTGCCTAAGCTCGACCCTCATTAACAGAAGGCAAAGATTAAGCCCGTACGATATTTAGCCTGTTCTAATGACCCTGCCACTTCTAGTTTTCCGATCTGTTTACTTCACATCCTTGCTCTCACTTAAGTACTATGGCTCTAAGTTTCATAACTTTCCTACCCAGTAATCTCTAGCTAATTTACTGGTATACGGTATAAGTATCGCCGAAAAGCTGCACTGATGTTATCCTTGCATCAAGCCACGTTTTGGTGAAGATACAAACATCGTAACCACCGTCCACAGCAGATAAATGCATGTCGTCAATTTTCGTCCTTAGCCCTCTAGCGTTCTGGTAGTAGATCCGTAAACTATCAGTGTCATGTACCAGGTGTCGTGTTGCACACCAGTTTTCAAGACTGCGAGCTCGATGGTCAGCAACACCGCGAATGGAGCAGGGAGAGCTGGTGGTACTGTTGTCCGGAAGAGGAACAAATTGCGGTGCGGAGGGAATGACTGTTGTGTCCAGCGGCTGATTGCAATGGGAGGCATACTTGAAGGTGCGCGCAGTATTACTTGTAGCTTCTTAAGGACATATATTCTTCAAGTGTTTACCTGAGCGATCGAAATTTGCATTTTGACATAGCAGATTCGCTGCAGCGGTAGAGTCGAAAGAGTTGCGTTCATCAGCACCAGAGCCTAAAATTCTCATACCTATTCAATGAACGGCGAAATACAGAGAATTCATATTCGTCCTTTCCTTGCCTCTTTCGTCGCTAAATGCATGAAAAAATAAAACAATAAAGGCGATGTCCCCTCCTCTCTCGATTCTACGAAAACGAGTAGCAGCAGCAGCGACTTTCGTTTTCCTATGACAATCCGAAATTTCAATTTGTTTTAATGCATGCTCAGTAATTTGCAATACATTCATTAAATGAAATTAATGCAATGTGCATCTAATAATGCAACTAGAACATAGTTAAAATGAGAAATATGCACACCGATCAGGCGTCCGTCTTACAATACCATCATTAGCTCGCAAATCTACAGAATCAAGCATCGACAAATAAATATCATTGCTAGTGTATTTTGTTTTCCCCAGCAGTAAGTTCAATATCGAAGTTACCAATATCATTCTGAATATCAAAGCGAAAACGAGCGTGCGGAGAGAATAATGTAAACGCTCTGCTACATGCTTGTTTTGTCCTAGCCCGTTGTCTCATTTTCGATTTCGCAAAGTGCTAGTGGTATGGAAAGAAGCTTCGTTCTTTCGTCAGTGTCGCCTGATTTTGGCAAATGAAAAAAACATTTTCCGACTCTGGTCAGCACACTGTAAGTGACATTTACATTGAAGGAGTGAAGGTGTACAGCATCTTGAAGTGCTTCGGAACGACATATAACCTTCAGGTCGTCAGATAGTCCAAACTCGATCGCCGAGGTACATGACGTTGGACAGACGAGTTTATCCGGGATTGCTTGGCGCTGCAGTCCACCTCCACATGGATTCTTCACCGCAGCAATCCTGCAAATTGGTTGAATTTATAAGTGGTCACAAATTCACGGAAGTAGATGTTCTCCGGCCAAGTGTCTTTGAACAGAGCCTTATCCCTGTAATGAAGCTCAAAGGGGAGAGATCATTGTCCTTAGGAACTAGACGAACTATTCTCGGCCGCTGATCCTCCCCTAGACAATCTTTCACAAGGGTAGAAACTCTATCGAATGCTGACAAGTAAACCCATAACAGCTCCCCAGGTGGTAAAATTGTTTTTATCGTTTCAAACGCAACTTTGGATTCACGAATATTTGTGATTTGATTGTTTTGAGCGGATCATCTACACGTTTTCGCTTAGGTGTGTCTGAAACTGGATTATATGCAGCAAGGCATATCCAAAACGTATTTATGGTTAAGGATAGCGACTTTGAGTCAACTTTAACCGAAAGATCTTTGACGACATCTTTCAAATCAGCTATGTCATTCTTTAAAGATTTGAGGGAACTGTCATTGCACATCCAGAATAGATTCCGTGGGTCTGTTTCCAGGACACCGCAAACATCATAATCCATCTTGACACATATCATGTAGAACTAATTTCGACATGTGATTCGTTCAGAATCATTAATCACTTTCGAGCCATGCTTTTGGTGTAGAAATAACTCCTAGCGGGTATGCAATATGCGCAGGAAAATAACTCTAACGGGTATGATAACGTACACGCAGAATTTTATTTATGCATCGATAGCATACTTTTCTATCTGCCTCTCGTTTCTTCTGTTGTAAATTTTATGCATTGGACATATTCGGTCTATCCACTCATTGAATGCTTACTAGAAGTTCATGCATGAAAATGCATAAAAATCATAGCAGAAGAGATGGGAATAGAAAGTGTGCTAACTATGCATATTTTTGTTTCTCAATGTACGCCTATAGAAGCAAACTTCTACGCAAGCAACGTGTGATAACTCAGCTATCCACCAGAAGATGTCGTTTTTGGTGAAAAAATTGAGTGTGACGGAGTGCACAGTAAAAACGCCAAAAAGAAACAAAAAACAAACAAAACTATCATTTTCACAAATCAACACAACCAGATATAATCGTACTTGAAGTCACGAAATTTCAATGCACTCGTACGACCGATTAACAAGGTATTCCAAAAAACGACGACGATATATGGCATTTTTTGCACTGCGATTATCTAACAGATTCTGGTACAATAAAACGGCGACATCGATTATGGCAACTTGGCGTGGTCCTTTCTCATATCTGGGCGGGGTTGTGGTGTAGGAATTGGTTCGATTGAACAGTAGGATCCCTGTACAGCTTGAAAAGGCCATTTTCCAGAACAGGCACAAGCAGATCACGGTAGATCAGCACAATCTCTTCCAAAAGACCATGTTGTAGTGGTGAATCCCGAGGAGCTGCCGGAATCTGAGATACTTATTCGATTCGGCCCAAATCATTTCGCCTTCATCGATCTTGTAGCCGCCAGTGTCGACCAATCGCCCTTATGGTAGCTGAACAGATTGGCATTTCTCTAAACCACACTCCATGCCGATGTCGCCACTAATCCCTTAGACTTATTGGATGACTACCCCCCGCCGTTCGAGACGTATTCGAAACGCAAGTTCCATCATTGTTGTCGATTTCAGGATAGCGGCACACGCCAGAGACTCTGAAACCTGCTTGCGTTGCGTTGCGCTGCGTAAGCACGGTGGTACTTACTTAACGGAAGGCCCCGACTCAGTGACACTCCCATAAGTACCACGGATTGGGTAGTGGGTGGGTTTTTAGTCAGGATTCGCTTCAAGCAAGCGATGCGACTGAGAATAGTTTTTCGTGCATGTTTGAATAGTTCATTGACTGTAGGATACGTAAATCGTTTATCGAGATTGTTTCATCGAAAACAACTTGAACTCCGGACAGCCGGCTGCCGGGAGTGTTGTCGACAATGTAAAATGGACCGTAATCAATGAGTTTAAAAGTAACATTCGCAAATTATGTCACGCAAAGATTACCCAATACTAACTAACTCTCTGTCATATTACGCACTAACAATACTTTACTGTGCCATTATCAGAAGTGTTCTGGAGTATGCTGCGCAAGTGTGGGTACCATCTCGATGATGGATTCCGAACAGTCTGTACGAAATATGCTAGTGGAACCTTCATTTCACAGCCTTATATCCAGTTTCGAAAGGGGTTTCAAACAAGTTTCTTGCGTTGGTCAGCCTGCTATCCCACTCCACGGCCCAAGCGATAAAGTCATGATAGCGAATTAGCGTTGATCTAAGCGATTACGAAGCGTTTCTGTGTGGCATTATCCGTCACCCAGTGATCACTATCGAACGGAACACGACTCTGCAATAATTGCAATGTCGCATTTCGTTTCTGTTGTCGACTGGTGCGACAGCTTCTGTGCAATATCGCAATCATTGAGATTAAGCGAAGATATTTCCATCATTATTGGTCTACCTTCGCATCTTTATAGGCAGGGTATCTGAAGCCACCCATCGTGTGGGTCGTTTCCGTCGTCCGGTTTGCAGATCAGGCACCTTGATTGCTTCGTGTAGTCTCTAGAAACGTGACCTTTTCCTCGTCTGATGTCGGAAGTCCAAGCAACTGAAGCATCTCTCCATATACTCATAAACTCGAGAAGCGACTCTCTGTGAGCCGATCGTCAAACTTTAATCTTGTCGGACTCCGCTAGCTTGGTGGCAACGTCCACCGGTAGTCGAATCGTTATATCTAGGTTGCACTATTTGATCAGTTTCTCCTTTATCGGGTTTTCGTACAGTCCCTTGCACTCGACCACGGCTTCCTGTGACAGAGCTGCCACGTTCGCTTCGCTGCCCAAGGACCTACCGCGACCTGCTCGACCTCTTGAAGGAAGGCTACTTGTTCAGCTCGAAGATCACTTCACTCTTCTGAGTGCACGTCAATCCAACGACATTCTTGCCCAACTCATTCCGCTCCAGGCCATCTACCACTCTTTTGAGTAGAGCCGCATACGATGTCTTCTCGTTCGATTCGACACTAGAATCTTTCCCGAGGATACTGTCATCTTTCTCTTCTGTTCTCTCTCTTTATCTATCTTAAGCCGCCGTTTTTTCCGCATCGCCTACTGTCTTTCCACGATGCATCAGCAACGGTCTTCTCCAGCGTTTCTCTGATCGATAGTGAACTTCAGCTCACTCTTCTGTTTCTTCGGGTCCTCTTGTTCCCGCGTAGTATTCCTCACTGTTTTCTCCGAGTGAGTATTGCGGTGACTCTTCAGTGTCTTCTCAGCTCCCTCGCTTTGACCACATTGGCCACCTACGATGGCCGTTACGCGCTCTGTGGCGTCCTTCAGAACTTCCTCAGCTCTCATCAAGAGTACCTTCTGCTCACGTTCAGCAGCTGTTACGGCAGATTTAATTCTCGGCACTAGTTGCTTGATCTTGGTGTGCACATTGTGCTTGTCCTTCGTGAACTCATAGATAGTCGTCGATCTCTTTCCTCACCTCCGTCGAGTACGACTTCCCAAGATGTGAGTCATTCTGGGTGGTGTTGTCATTTGATCTCAAACTGAACTCTCGATTCTGGAATCTGGAGCCCCATCTCTCATTGGTTTACTTGGGGCTAACTCTTTACCAAGCCGTTTATAGTTTATGGTAATCTCCGCAGCTTACTACTCCTCGCAAACACAATCGCATCCTCCTTTTCTGCGCGTACCTTTCCAATCACACTGGAGTTTTTGGATGCGGGTGGGCCGCTATCTCAATGTACACGATCCTTCGTGGGAATAGAGATCAGAGCCTGATCGGCATAAATCGAGAACGTTCCAGCTGAACCTACGACCCACCGGCTCTGGTAAAGTTTCTAAAGTATCTTGAGGCCTGCCAAGGTTTCACACGGGCGGAGGCAGTCACAGCGTTGGCCCACTCTCCGTTTCAAGTCGATGTCACGCTGCCTTACTTAGCGACTAGAACAGCATGACTGACAGCCCAAAGTTGGTATCTTTTTCGTGATGCGTGTCCTGTTCGTTGACGTTCGCCATTACCAGCATGCTGTAATTGAGATCCTACTGGCGTCCCGTACAAATACCATTCTAGAAATATTTTGAGCTTTGGATGGGCCTCTGGAAGGTATGGCAGGCATTCCAGAGTAGGCTCAGTAACCGAGGGATGACCAATTCTCAACTCCATCATTTGCTCGAGATATATGTGATTCGCTGTAAGTTTTTTTTTAAATGAAAAACGGTTCCGTGGGACATACGGCCATATTCTGCGCGGCGTGTGACGTGAGACGACTAATCTCACCTCATTTCACGTGACTTTTCACACCCTATTCTGAGAGTCGACTCGGGTGAGGTGAGATTCCCCATTGCGGTTAAATGGGCGTCTCACGTCACCCGAAGTGACTCTTCAGAATTGGGTGAGAAAAGTCACGTAGAGTGAGGTGAGATTAGTCGTCTCACGTCACACGCCGCGCAGAATAGGGCCGATAGGCAGGCAGGTTAGTAGTTTCAATAAGATGCAGAATTGTTGCTGCATTCGACCAAGACCTCGGCGTAGAAGCTTGCCGTGCTGAGTGTTTTGATCGAATACTCCCTCGCCAGTGCCAAAAATTGCCATCAATTCGGGGTGTTGTCGATAAGACGATGATGCTTCAACTCGTAGTGCAAATGAATTCTGTATCGATCATCTCTGATGACATGTCCGCGAGTAAAAATGTTAACAGAGGTTCTATTGTTGTAGGGCAAGGCAAATCTTCATAATTGGTTCTCCATGCACTTTACTCGGTATTCCGTCTGTGACAAACAGTCCATCCATTATGGATGTCTCGTTGTTGGTATTGGTGGTGGGCTGCAAGCTTGATGATCGTCGAGATGTTAGAATTATATCCGTTTTAGGCGAGTTTTGGATTTGTTGAAATTCCATTTATGAAACTAAATTCAGCTCAATTTTCGTCGAATCTCCCAATAGAATAACGAACTCCAGCGGTGACGGATCATAGAGGAACAAATCTTAAAATCATTCTCAATAATTTTTATTTCTAAAACATATCACATGCGACTTTTATATGTATTCGTAGCACTTCGAACAGGCCATAACGGTTGTCAGAACCGGCTCAACATCCTCTACATCGCGATCCACAGAGTGTCCTGAAAGAAAAATGTTTCTTATTAATGACTACGGTACAAGATAAGTTTAGCTTGGTTATAAAACTATTTTCGACATAAAACGCTGACATTCACATTCGGCAACCATAACTTTGATCTTTGAGAGAGCTATCAACTATCAAGTGATTGGCGTAGTAAAAATTAAGCAAACAGAAGATTGCACTTCCGTTGCGTTGCGTTGCGTTGCGTTGTGACGATGATTTTGGCGGATTGCACACTGACTTCATCATGTTTGACTGCTGATTATCTAATAAGAGTTGCTTAGGAAGTGGTAAGTAGGAATTCATACCAATTCGACCCATATTAAAACCTCAACAGCATGATAGCCATCATTGCCGGCCGCCCCCATCTCCATCGTTCACGGGGAAGGATAAAGGATAAGGTAGACAGGAAGTGTTGATGCTCCACCTACTTAACGGAAGGACGACGATTCATCAGACTCTTCCATAGGTGTCGCGGAGTTGGTGGTTTGGAAGGGTATCAGGTCTAGGATTCGCTCCAAGCAAACGATGCGACCTGTAAAGCATATTTTATTAGGTAGTTGTTTAGTTAGTCTTCGAGTGCACGATCACTCGAAAAAGAGATGATCTTGTTTAGTTTTTGGTTATTTTTAAACTCTGGGCAGCCGGCTACCGAGAGTATACTATGTTCCCTAAACAAAAACAATTTGAACTCCACACAGCCGATCGTGGGAGTATTGCCTGGAAAAGCTAATCTTATCTGCGTAATGGGCCGGATCACTATTTATTGCAACAGTATTTGGACAGAACTCGCTACTTCTTCTCTACGATATATTTATTGGCTTGAAAACTACCAAGTGACAGCATATTATACTGGCAAAAATAGCGCGAGATGTTATAAATCAAGGAAAGTATTTCTTATTTTCCATATCGGATTGTTTGTGGAATACAAGTATACGAGCGATAATACCGAACACTGAAGGGAAATATAAAGGATTGTTAATCTGATGCACGGGCTTGTTAGCAATAACGGAGCTTTAAATTAGGTTCATAAAAACAGACGCGGCGAATTTTCAATACGTATTGAGCCGTGTTCATAGATACTAGTCAGATTAGTCGTATTGGGGCTAATTTCCGATCAACTATTCATTTTTACGGCAATGTTTTCTCGACTAGATCTGTTCGCACCCTCTCATTCTGTTCGCACCCTCTCATTCTGCGGTCTAAGGACCAAATGTCATCAATAGACTTAGAATCGCGTGGAGGCATGAGATAGGAAACTTGTAAGAATTTTGCTATCCCACCGTTTGACTACCAGAATGGATGGGAGAACAGTAATACTAGCAAATACCGACTACCATAAGAGCGGTGCAAATTTGAACGAGTGACGTAGAGTACTGCACTGAAAAAAGGACCAGGAGTGCGATTTTACGAAGTTTTAGCTTCCGATGGCCCTACATTTTCTGACAAAGTGAAGTTCTTGAATGTTGAGATTTTTATTACTGTTTAGAAAAGCAAAAGTATCATAAAGCTAGTGTCAGGCCTTCATGAGACCTCAAGAAGTCACTTTTGGAGGTATTCGTAAATGTAGATTTGTCGGTAGACGGTTCCAAATATAATAGAAAAATACCTAATTTAACACAACTACAGATCACTTGCAACATAAAAAGCTTTTTGTGAAATTCGACAGCTCCATCTTAGGCCAATTCAATAAATTTCCTACATGAAAGTTTCCATTTTTTAAAAACGGTTTTTAAGCCAAAGCTTTGGAAGTTAAACCTTGGCGTGGAAGTGCCGGTATATTAATATATTCTGTTACCTAGTGTAGAATTAGATTTCGTCATTTACGGCTAATATACAACCGCCAGAAGAAACTTAAAACGTTGGTACACAATCAAGAAAGGCGAATCAGAAAAGGTGAGTATATGTCAGTGATTCACTAAATACAGACTGGAAAGACGGTAATATGGAAAACCTTAAGGTCCGTCCAGATTAAGTCTTCGGTACGGAGCAAAACGTCGGCCTAGGAACTCCTAGCATGTTGTTAGTCGCCTCTTACGACATGGGAGCAGTTCCCAGAGGTTCTATTCTTGGTTGAAATAGTGCAAAAAGATTTCAGCCCGCCGGACACCACACGGCTTAAGCAAACAGAAGATTGCACTTCCCTATAAAAAAGTCACAGAATAATTGTCACACCCAAAGCTGGTATAGATTCGAAATCACGTTAGCAATGCTTCTGTGATGTCACACCCCGGCACCGAACAAAGTAGCAATCTCTACGGTCTTAGCTCGACGCATGCGGTTCAAAATTTTGCGAACATAAAAAAACCTTGAACAAATCAAGCTGAACCGCGTAAAATACTAATTTTATCTGTCCATTTAAATATTATTTAAATAATCGCCGGGTCAATCGTTCCGCTATCCAAACAATGCAGCAGCGGCAGCATACACGAGGAAGACGGACTTCGGGCTCCATAAAACCAAAACTATCACGTTTCCAAGTTGACTTTAGCACCATAATGTCTACTGTTTCTCGCTGCGCAGACTGTCTCTTCACAGATCAGCTCAAACGCCCGGGGAAGGGGCAGCCACTCCAGGTTCCCATCAGCATGATGGACCTGATGGTTTCACGTTGCTGCAAAGCAGACTCACCGAATGGAAATTTTATTCGTTTATCAGACAATTCTTATGTTTGATTGTAATGGGATAATAACACTGTGAATGGGAATGATTTTCATCAACTGTCATCCTGGATGCAACGAGCGAACGAGTCGAAAAGGCGCCAACTGCGATCGGTTGTGTTTTTTAGAGTCGACGACCGAAATACCGTCAGACATTGCGTCTCCATCAGAAGCGCATTCAAAAATCTGCAAATTTTCCAAACGAAAAAAAAAATTGCATTCAACGAAAAATGACAAAGCTACTGCATACAATACTGTCCAGCTCGTTATATAACCTTTTGTATAGTAATACGTGCGAGACAGCAAAAGCTAACCCATTACCGTGAGCGAGATATAATTTGATGCCCGAAAAGTCACCGGAAAAATTTGCATAAAAAAGACCGGCTCTTTCTTGTGCGATTTCTTTCTTCTATTCCCGACAACGGCGACGACCGGATTTTGGTCACCATCATAAGCAACCACAACACGTTTTAAGAACCAGTTCCCCTCTTTTTACTATGCTGCTCCTGATGGCGTTTGGGACCAGAGAAACGTTCTAAAATTTTATCAATATCATTCAGACGACCATTTTTTTTGCTGTCAACGATAGACGCTTGCTCTTTTTCAACGCCTCCTCGGATTCGAACAACACCTGGGTTCGCTTTTTTTCAGGAACGATTAAAGAGATCGTTCTTCAAATAACCCCATTCTGGAATAGATCAGCCGGTTTGTTGTCCGAAAGCAAATTACCCATTAGAAAGGCAATAATCTCACGCGGGAACTCGAAAAAATTTGCATACACCAACACTCAACTGGTTCATCTGGTGCTTTCATTCGCATATTGATCGAATCACGACGGTACCCGGGATACCGGAATCCATCATCGAAAGAAATCAAGACAAAAAAACTCTCCTTCGGTCGCGATCGATTGATCGCGTTTGTTCGGGTTTCCTAGAGCAGCGCAACGCTGAAGAAGACCCCCGCGCTGAAAGTGGTCGTCGTGGTGCGCGATATAAAGTGACGCTCCTGCCACCGATCGGGTTTAGTTTGATAGCCGAGCTGATCCTGGCAGCATCATCATCAGCATCTCCGGTTGTTCGGGTGTGCGCGCGTGTGTGACTTTGTCCTCGATCGGGTTTTTTTTTCCTGTTTCTGTCGATTGATTGTGTTTTCGAATCTTGAACTGTGACGATTCTTGAGGCTTCGCACATTCGGCTGGACGTCGAAAAGGAATCGGAAGTTCGCGTCGAGTGAAAGCAAGGAACTTTCTCCGAGCCTGTTCGAATCCTGGAAGAAGCTGACAATGAAGCTTGTAAGTGTGACATTTTAAAAAGAGATGAGGAGATAGATTGGAATATTTGAAGGATTTAGCGGTGTCCTGTGTGATGGTGTTCAAAGAAAAGTATTTACCTACAGACTGACAGGTCGAAATGATGAAAAATCTTGAGAGTAATTTTCTAGGGAAAATCAACGATTGCTGCGATTGCTAAAGCATGGTTGTTATGTGTGTTTCCGTCACAGGCCACAGACGTCGTTTTGAAGTAACACGAGCAACTTGCGACAATGTGGTGACTTGATTAGTAGACTCCAGAATGAGTTGCGCTTGAACTTGTTTGCGATAGTGATTTTCTACGGCTTTGTTAATCATCATTAACATCATCGTGATCGAACATCTCTAGTGTTCCGAATTTTGACAAAAGTTTTTCAATTTTGGGGTCAGTTCGCACGATTCTACACTACCACGAAATTGACGACCTTTTCGAGGGTAGCTCAATGTAGTCCGCCGTGGTTTATCAACCCTCCAGTACCTGTATCATTGTATACTTGGCACAGCTTCTGGTTCCCATACCGAGCACTCGTTAGTCTGTCTCAATCTACGTACAGGCCCTATGGCAGTACAGAGCAACACGGAGTATCAGCGATTTGTTCAGAGCAGATTTTGTACACGTGTGTAGTCGCTATACCAGACAAAGAAGTTCAGTAGCATGTTCCAAGATAATAGAACTCGTCAACCTTTTGAAAATTCACGAAATATTTTATTGAAGAGATTGTAACGGACGTGAAGTGAGATGATCGCTGAAAATATCACATGGTGACAGGGGTTGTGAGAAACACTTCCAATACTGAAAAATATTTAATCTACCAGTTAAACAAAAGAGAAACTTAAGATGGAGTGGTCAACAGCACTTATAGTTTGACCCCTTAATAAGGCAAGTTCACTGTCAAAGAAGCAACCTGTTCACGATGCTATTTCCGTTTTATATCCATGACATTTGCCACACGAGGTTGTTTAAAGATAAATTCTGGATCATGACATTTTCATGATTATATTTTTAACCATCGTCGATTCACGTGATCACAAACCACTATGATCAACCTATCACGATTCCACATACTGATGAATCCGGTTATCGGTTTTGTTATCACTATCGAAAATGCATATCCGATGCAGCGAATCCGTCTTCAAGATTATCCGAGACCCGCTCAAAGTCTATCATAACTCTTCCGTAAAAAAATCGTCCAAAATATCACGGACGCAGCAGAAGAAAGGTGTCAAGTCTATAGCACCAATTATCACTTTGGAAGACACATATATGCAAAAGAATTTCCGCGTACGTGCGTTTCGAAGCGAAATTCTGCATTCGAAATGAGCGGCAGTAAATCAATCTCGCGCCACACCGAGTTGTACGCCAAAAAACCAATGAAAAAATTAAACCGACTACAAATCATCTTGTTTCGAGGATTTGACTGAAATGTGATACAAACGATCGATCGATCGATCGATTCGGTTCTCAGAGCACTCACTCACTCACTCGACTGCCGACTGCCGACCGCCGCGAGAGGCGGTGACCTCTGTTAAATGATAATTTGATTACTTTTCGGGGCTTATTAAGATGTAAATTTTTCCGGCTCGATCTTATCCGTTTCGAAGGAGGATCTGCTGTCGTTTCGTATAGTCTCGGTTCGTTCTGATGTCGGTCTAACGGGCAGATCAGTGCCCAGCTGATAGCTGGATGGATTGATATTGTATTGACGTGTCCGGTTCAGCAGCTGGTTTCGACTCGAAATAAATGATCTATCATTAGTCATCTTTAAGTAACACACCTTGATAGGTGGCATGCTTAGCTTTGCGTTACTATGGTCGAGTCGGATCAGGGAAGGGTTGGATTGTCTTGCCTGTGTCACTTTACTGCAGCAGAAAGTGCACCTTCGAATGTTACTCGAAATGATTACGAAGGGGTGATAACTTTTGCGCCCTCTGTACCTGATACTGAGTTTAACTGTTTCACTTCAAATATCTTGAGATTTAAAGATACCCCCATAGTTCTGTATATCAGCGACAGTAAAGAACGCTTCGGTTATTACACCTTCAATCTCGACAACGTTAGCTGGAATGTACACGCGTTGTTCTATAGTAAAGGATCATTCACGATCGCGGTAACCTGTTTCTTCTGTGAACCATTGAACTTTGACAATTAGCAGTCTAAGGATATGACTGCTAATTGTCAAAGTTCAATGGTTCACAGAAGAAACAGGTTACCGCGATCGTGAATGATCCTTTACTATAGAACAACGCGTGTAATTAATATGCGACAAGGTTTTCCTTTGGACCGGGAATAAGCCATGAACCGATTGCCAGAAAGGTCGTTATAAAGTATGTGGTGTTAATTATTGTGACACTTTAGATTGATTGGTAAATCGGCTGTAGTTATCGAAATGAATCGAAAATTTTACAGACGTTCAGTATATGTATTGGTTATAGCTTACACACGTCGGTTAAATTTTAGGATGAGTTTGAGTAAAATGCTCGACATTTGCAATTGACGCCCTCTATTAGAGCCTGTACAGCCGTTTCCGGTACGTTTTACTCACCTTATTCAACCTTCTCCTCATTTCATTTTTGTGGGCCATTCTTAGATATGATCACACCCTGAGAGAGGTTGCACGATCAGTCGAAGAAGCTGCTGAATGCCTCCGTACAACCTGTCAGATCAAAGGCATGGTACGGAGTCCACAATTAAGAGCAATAAAATGCTTCGAAACGGCTATATCTGAACTACGCGTATCCAAACACCAATTAGTACTACAAAACCTAATGGCGACTCCAAACGAATATAAACATGTCTTTAAACGTAAGCCAAATCTAGCTTGTCGAGTGATTTTTGATAAACTTACTCGATACTTGATGGGCTACAGCTGCTCTTCGAGGCGCCAACGCCGAATGGAGTATCCTCCTCCACTGGACTCGATCATAGGCCAATCGCTTTCAGTCGCCCTAAACGTTGAGCGTCCACAGGTCCTCCCCTCAACCGCACAAAGCCAACGTGTACGCGACCTGCCACGAAGCCGACGACATCTTCCAGGTTCCCTGTTGAATAAAGGGCGAACACGAAATTATTGCGACACCGAAAATGTCATGCCAATTTTCTTATAATGTTTAAAATCAAACCAAAATTTTAGGGTAGTTTTATACATATATTTACTTCAAAAATCAAAAGAAAAGTTAACCGATGGAGCCTTGAGTGTAAAAATGAACGCATTTTCGCTTGATGCCCTCCATCAAAGTCTTTACAGTGTCATCCGGTACCAGTTTCTCAGTTTTTTTTCCATTTTCTTAACATGTCCTTCTCGTCTTTGACTGTCTTCTTGCTCTTCCGAAGTTCCCGCTTCATCATTGCCCAGTACTGCTCCACCGGGCGCAGCTCCGGACAGTTTGGCGGATTCATGTCCTCCAGGACACTTTTAGAATAGTGGCATGATGCCAAATCTGGCCAAAATAGCGGAGCTTCGTCGTGCTGCTGCGAGAACGGCAAAAGACGCTTCTCGAGGCACTCAGATTTGTAGATCTCGCCATTTGCTGTACCCTTTGTCACGAAAGGCTCACTCCTCAGTCCGCAAGAGCAGATGGCCTGCCAAATGAGATATTTGGAGGCGAACTTCGACATTTTCTTCTTCTTAAATTTGTCGTCCACATAGGACTTGCTCTTGCCGGTGAAAAACTCCAACCCCGGAATTTGCTTAAAATCGGCTTTTATATACGTTTCGTCGTCCATCACACAGCAGCCATATTTTGTCAGCATCTTCTCGTAGAGCTTCCGTGCCCGAGTTTTAGCCGTCGATTGTTTCCGCTCATCGCGGTTTGGGAAGTTCTGTACCTTGTATGTATGTAGTCCATCACTCTTTTTTGCATTCTGGACGTAGCTCTGCGACATGCCGATCTTTTTAGCCAAATCACGACTTGAGACGTTGGGATTTGCTTTAATCATCCGCTTCACCTCTTCCTCCGTCTTTTTGTTCTCCGGTCCCGGTTTTCTTCCAGCTCCTTTGCCGTGGTCCAACGTCAACCGCTCCTGGAACCGCTTCAACACTCTGGAGACGGTTGAATGGTGAATGTTAAACATTTTTCCCAACTGCCGGTGCGACAGGTCAGGAAATTCCAGGTGTTTGGAAAGAATTTGTTCTCTCGACTCGCGTTGGTTCACCTCCATTTTCGTTGAATCGAAAAACACGACTTCGAGTTTGACAGCATGTAAACAATACACATCAATGAGAAAGTGTGCAAAATTTGGTTGATTTTTACCCAATGGTAAAAAAGTTATGCCCTGTTGAATGTGTAATTTCGTGTTCGCCCTTTATTGTTAGCTTCACAATATTCATTTGCTTGGTATAACTCATGGTTCATGCGACGCCGCCAGATTCCATTCTCCTGCTTACCGCCCCATTGTTAGCAGCACCTTACGCTCCAATACTCAGAACGCTCTCCGGTCGACTCCCTTTAACGTCCATGCTTTGTGACCGTGTAAAGACACCAGGAGAATCAGGGGCGTATATAGAGCGAATTTCGTCTTAGTTCGCAGACTGCGCGACTTAAGCTGGTTACGAAGTCCACAATAAGCCCTACTTGCAGCTGCCTCGCGGGTAACATTGTTATCGTCACTAGAGTTCCAAAGTACAATAATCCATCTACAACTTCAAATATTTCACCATCTAGCACAATTACCACTACTGAACCCACGTTTTTTTACCAGCGACCATGCACTTTGTTTTGCCGGTATTAATCATGAGTTCAATTCTCGCTGTCTCCCTCTTAAAAGGCGAAAATGCCTCTTCCCGGGCACGTCGATCGATCGTAATAATATTAATATCTTCCGCAAAGTCCAGGAACATAGTGAGATCGTGTGATGATGTTACTGCTCCTCTGCACACCAGCTCTCTTAATCGCTTCCTCGAGCGCTATGTTGAACAGTAGATTCAACAGTGCATCACCCTGCTTCAATCCATCAAAGGTTACGAAAGATGTCATTCATTTCGTTTCACTGAATCGTACGCTGCCTTAAACAGATGACGTGTCTGCAAGTGGTACTTCCGGAATTCATCGAGGATTTGTCTCAGGGTAAACATTTAATCCGCCGTTAAACGACCCTCACGAAAACCGGTTTGGTATTCACCGACGTCTAGCCAGCTAGCAGGTACTTCTTCTTCCTCCCATACTTTCGGCATAATATGGTGTAGGACTTTTTACATAGTTGCTTACTCCCGTGTGTAAGAAGTTCAGCCGGGAGCTGGTGATTTGAAGCGGGCCTTCGAAACTATTGATCGATCAAAGCTGCAAAATTTATAGAAGCGTTATAGCTTCCGCGGGAAACCTTTGCAGTGGTTTAGCAGTTAACTGGAAAATCACATACAAGTACTGAGATATAATAGCGCGGTATCACATGCAGCAGCAGTAGGCCTTGGTGTTCCACAAGGTAGTGTACTTAGACCTCTTTTATTCATTCTGTATATAAATGACGTAAGACGAACTTTGCGGAAAGCTGATGTAAACTTGTTTGCTGACGACATAATTTTGTTTGAGGTGGAAGACAGTTACAACGACTGCTGCAGTATTGAGAACGAAGAGATCCAAAATTCCTCAGATTGCCTAAAGTACAAGAAATTGAAGCTGAACATAACCAAGACAAAGTCTATGATAGTAACAATACGCTCACGGGTTGGTTGTAACGGATTTATCCAAATAGATGGTACAGTTGTCGACCGGGTAGAGCTCATGAAATATCTTGGAGTGATACTTGATGAAAAGTTGAACTTTTTGTTGTATGGAACAAATATTCACCGATGTGGAGTCAGACAAGGTGACCTCAGAATGCTGAACTGTAAGAAATCGCTTATTCAATCAGCTACCGGAAGTCTTTGAACGATATTCGTAAAACAGAGATCCTTGGAATGAGATAAAGCTCAGAATAGAGAGAGAGAGAGAGAGAGAGAGAGAGAGAGAGAGAGAAATGAATGGGCATACACGAATGTTTAGTTATCCTTAAAGGGGCTCTCAAAATTGATTAAAACATTTGGCAGTTTGGTGAGTTCATGTCTTTTGACACAAAATCCGCTAGCCGCATACCCCTCTTGTACGGTCTTGTGGAATAGTTTCACGACACCAAATCAAGCCGCAACAACGGTTTTTGATCGTGTTCTCTCAAAAACGGCAACAGTCGTTTTTGGATGCACTCGATTTTGTAAATTTGTCGAATGGTGCACTATGTGTGCAACAAGTGCAAATGGCCTGCCAAATCAGATACGTCGGAGCGAAGTGAATTTCAACAGCTTCTTTCTTTTGAAACGATCATCCATAGCAAACTTGTCCTAACCTGTGACAAAATCCTGTCCCGGGGGAACGTTAGTCAGAAACCTAGACCTGGGCGCCATCTACCAGAGGTTCTAGCAAAGCTTAACGTATATAATGCTAATGAAGATACTATTAGCACTTACCGCAGGGTGGGCCGCATTCGATCATCGCTGTCACTTTCTGCCAGGAAACATGAGCTGGAGTGTGTGCGAGGAGTATACCTGCATTGGAAGCAGAGTGCAGTTTGAATCGCATTGGAGTCATATAAATAAGCGGAGCTGGAAAAAAGCGATCTTTGACAAGGACGTTTTCGTCGAAGCAGTTATATTTGAAGGCCGAGAATCGGGAAACTGAGAAGGAAGGACGTCTACAGAGTTGCCACTGCGAAGACGAAAGGCCTAGCTGTGCCACCTCAAAGGTAACCGGAGATGATGAAGGTCATCATTGAAGGGCTTATCCCGCAGCATGATGAACTAGCAATCTGGCCGTTTCCACCGTACAGGGAGGAGGATGAGTATGGAGAAGAAACCCGAATAACCCACCAAGAGCTTATCGCGAAAATCATGAAAGTGAGGAAGGCCTCAGGACCAGGCGAAATCCCAAATCTATTGTGTAAATATGTTGTCCCCCCCCCATATTACCCATTGAGAACCCAAACATGTTCAGTACGCTGCCGAAATGCATCGATGAAAGTAACTTCCCCGATAGCTCGCGCTACATGGCATGAGGGTTCCCGAGTACCTCTTTTCTTGTTGACCTTCCGAATCCCACTGGCCGGCAGGGGTATTATGAAAAAGTTTTCCGCATATGGTCTGGTTCCCGCATGTAAACAACTCGATTTTTGGGATGTAGAAGGTGTTAGCTCTGCCGATTTTCCAATGACCCATTTCAGAATAACAGAGTCCTAGTGGTACATTCCGAGATCATTTTCCCGTCGGCAAGCTCCACCCAAATAGAATACGAGTATCAAATTTATACCAGTATTATTATCAAGCTTTCGATTTCTTGCCACGAATAACTGCGCATAGAACTGACGCGTATTTATTTAGTGTCTAATAAAATTTTAATTCATTGCCTTCAAGACTTACCTTTTTATCTTATACGTACTGTCATTTAGATCTGAGTATCGGTTTCGAGTAGTGCGACTTTCCCGATACACCACTAATGGACGTGAGAACCTGGACCACTCAATCCACTAGTCTCTTGAAAACGATGGCGATGATGCTGGGTGGATTCGAATCGACGTTGCACCGATAACCGCGGAGTTTCTTGCTTCCACTTCAGACCCAGCATTCTAGACGAAGAGATATATCCGGAACACCACCGAAAACATTCTTTATCAATTCTTACTCTATTAAAATTTGTGAAACATGCAGAAGCAAAAACGTCAAATGAAAAAATCGTCCGTTCGCGCACACCGCTTACTTCGATCGGGCTTTTCCTCAAAACTTATGGGGGTTTCCGAGTACCACTGCAGAATATTTAATTTCTACGAAACAGAAGTCAGGGAATCACTAGAAGAAGGGAGGTGACTGGCAAAAATCACGGTCGCAGAATATCCAATATAGACTGCAAGTGTGAGGTTAAGCGATTGGACGCACTAATTGAGGACCGACTGAAGTTTAATAGTTACGTCGATTAAGCCTGTGAGAAGGTGGGAAGAGCAACTCAGAATCATACCGAACAACGCGGTGCAACTAGTAGCAAAATGAGACTCTGACGAGCGTATTAACGTCTATTCTTCGGTACGGTAGTCCGTTCTCCTGGTTCCCGGCAGTAAAGACGAGTACAGACAAGTCATATTTGAGCAATACGATCATGAAGCTGGTGCCTACCGGACTATATCGTTGGAAGCGAACTGCGTCATTGCTGGAATGATCCCCATTGAGTTGCTACAGGACTCAGCAGTGCTTCAGAAACAGGGATGACGAAAAACGCTGATTGACAATATGAGGAAGTGGCAAGAGGAATATGACAACACGGCGAATAGAAGATGGAAGATCCCGAACTCGTCCAAGTGAATGAACTGGAAAAAAACGAGGAAGTCCACCATCATGTGACGTAATTTTTGTCAGGACATGGCTACTACAGAAAGCACCTGAACAGATCCGGCATGCGGAGTCGCTCGGAATACACAGACCTTGAAGAGACAACGAAGTGCGTGGTTTCTAACTATGCACGATTGCGAAGTGCAATGTTTGCTATCAGCGGCGCAGATGCAAGCCCGCACGTGGGACGCGTTTAGCGGAAGCATTGTGCATATTATGTCGGCGGCTCTACAGCGAAAATGGCGGGATGATCAAGCAAGTGGATGAATGGAACAGTGGGTACTTGCCCCGTGGAGTAAGCTAGATCCACCGCCGGGGACTATCCGAGTAGATCACGACACAACTTGGAGCTAAATGGCTCAAGTACGCAGAAGATCCAAACCGTCTATTGTACAAGACTGTACAAGAGAAAAGTCGGGAGCTAAATGGGTCAAAGACGAGCAACTTAATGGATGAACCGAGACACCGAGTAAACTGCGGAAATTTCGTGAAGAAAAGGAAAAGGTGCGAAGGAGCACAACCAGCCTTTCCACGAAGTGATGGTTTGATGCAGTGCCTTGGGGAGAAGGCAGGAAGAAGAGTAAGGAGCGGTGTTAGTGCTGCCAACACACTACAGGCCAGACTTATGAAGCTTTTTAAATCTTACTATAAAGAAAATGAACCCCCATGGTGGGAACGATAGTTACAGGGCTTGCAGAGAACACCACAGTCACACTGTTTCACTACCCCAGTAAGGATGGGTGACGCCTCCCCGAAACGGCGAGTGAGCTAATGGTACTAGCTATCTCCTTTCTCGAAACCCGACACCTTAGTCCTTAGTTGAAGTAGGTTCAGTTGAACATTCCTGACTAGCGTCGATCCGGTTCTGAACGCGATATCCAATGAAGGACTGCGTTAACCCTCACTATGACGCCAAGGTGCTCACAACGAAATCAAACATTACCTAAGAAGATCAACCATCAGGGTTGCCCAAAGTGATGAGGTTGAGACAAAAAATCGAGACGTTCTACGGACAGATCAGGGATCTTGTGATTAGCATCAAATTCGCCGTAGCAGGTTCCGAGTGCAAACAGATGGCGTTGTTGGAGAGAGCTTGAAACGCTGAAAATGCGCTGAAGACCACGGAGGAAGCGAAAACAGAAGCCGAAAGCTGACCGAAATACTCGTTCCGTGAAAAGAGTAAGGGAAACATCAGGAGAATAGAAGGAACCGAAGAAAACCCAGGAAGGTTGGAGAACAGCAGAACGGCCGAAAATGGAAAGCGGATGGCGAATTGTAGAAACTAAGGGAGAGAGGTCAAGTCAGACGAGTCTCTGGTCGTCACAGCAAACGATGGCGTGATGTACGCTGAGGTCCTTAAACAAGAGAGAGAGAGAGGATCCCAAACTTAAGGGGAGCTTCTCATGGATTCGGCGGAAAATCAGGCAATATTTGAGAATTTATTGCCTTGAAAGAAAAAAAGGCTAGCTGACCCACTAACAAAAGCGAACAAAGTGAGACTTACCGCTCTACCGTCGTGACCTCCTCCTCCTCTTCCCTGGGTTCCGGTGCTCTGAATCGATGGAAGTGATTGCAACCTTTCAACAGGTTGGTTGAAAATCGAGTAAAGTCAAATACGATGGTACAGCCTAATTAATTGCCTTCCAATGTAATCAGAACTATCAATGCCCCGTCGTTGCCACACACAAATAGATAGATATCCTGTTCGTTTATTTTTCTTATACGATTTTTCCTTAACCAGCCATCAGAGCAATCAAAATTTGTTGCCTACTCGACTTTGACAGGGAAGCGGTATTTTTCGTTCACTAATTGTGGCTCGTTCCAGTCACGGGCTCTTGCAAATATTCATTCACGCGAAGCCACTGAAAACATTGCACGTATTTATAGCGATTTTACCAGCGTATTTGCACCTTTTTCCGTTGAATATTTTTGTTGGCACTAAACCCGAAGTGAATGTTCCAATTTGCGGTGCCACTTTTTTGGGATCCGGGTTGTTCGGCAGGTGATCACTTCGGTTTCGGTTTTGACAGCTGCCAGTGCTGCCGTCATCCCGCGACTGACAACCCATCGCGGGTGGGGTGCGTTCACGCGTGTGCTACACACTCCCGTCTAACACCTCGTTGTTGCACTTATGATTACCCTTTACCCACTTTAAACGTAACGAAATTTTTGTGAAAAAATGAAAAGACATACGAACTTCTGCTTCTGATCTTTTATTCGTTATTTATCGATAAAATGATTTTTTTTCGAAAATTCCAATAGTCTCCTTAAGGAGTTGGGGGAGAATGTAGTAAGAAGCAGGTGCATTCAGAAAGGTGAGATGCTGTTCAACTAGAAGAAGGATCCAACGATCGAGAGCTCGAGCTCTCGTTAACTGTTGGCAGAAGCGGTAGACCCTACCGCAATTCTCTGCCCTATTTGTATTGGAGACCGGACGACATTTCGCATTTCGAAACGAAAGGTTTTTTTTGTATACAAGTTTGTATGAAAAAGTCGTTTCAACTTGGTTGCATAATGTGGCTCCGGAGCCTGCAAATGTGACTACATATTAGTTGAAATAAAAAGGAAAAAAGAAAACGGAACTGATGGGAATCCATCGGCAGCGTGGGTAGTCACTGTAAACACAGCCACCACCTTACATAATGTAGCAAACCCGCTACGACTGTAAGCGCAATGGCAATAGTCTAATAAAAATCTATCCCGGCATTCGAGAGGTAAACAGAGATGAACAGCAGTAATTTCATTGATGGCTTTTCTTTTGTCGGTTCTCACGGTAAAGAGAGACAAGTCTGTCTGTCTGCCAGCAGGCAGGTCGGTAGACTTGAGTGATTCCTAGTTTTGCTGCCTAATCTCGACCCCTACCAACAGAAGACAAAAGACTAGCCTGTAGGATTTTAAGCCTGTTTCTAGTGTCCCTGCCACTTCTAGTTTTCCGATCTGTATACTTCACACTCTTACTGAGTACTATGGCTCCAAATTTTAATAAATTTCTCCAACCAGTAATCTCTAGCTAATTGAATATAGTTAAAAAGTAAATAAAGATAAATGGTAGATAGATGACGAGTTTTTATCCAGAGGAATTCAGCGTCATTAGTTGATAGTAAACAAAAGAAAAAAAATCTCTTTCTCTGAGCGCTGTGAACGGCCCTCAACGGTTTTGCCGGCATTTCCCCCCAAAGAGACTGTTGCCAGTTGGCTTACACGCCGTAATTATAAGTTTGTCGAGATGTCAGCAAATTGCCGAAAAAGTAAACGAAGAAAGGCTCTCAAAGTACTTAAGTTCTCAGGGAAACTTTCCCGAGAATCGGACTAATTTATTCCTGGTCTTGCTTCTAGCAGACGAGAGCAAAACAGAAGACACCACGTATTTCATTCATTCATTCCTATTCCATTTTCAACACGTATGTTAACATCAATTTCTTCGCTACGACACAAGCCCCCACCGCGCGAAACAGTCAGGAATAACCAGTTGGAGACAAAGGTTACCCCAAAATGGACTGGAATTTCCTCCTTTTTCAGTCACCAAAGAACACACGATCGGAATATTAAATGTCCCCCTCTAAGCCAGCCAACTCCCGCGAAAAAGGGACATATAACAGATGGGATTAAATGTGACCACAACCTGTTCGGTCCCAGACAGATCCATACCTCTACCTATTCATTGATCCGTGCAACAAAATAGAGCCGTTTTGTAGACGGACCACCGAGCCAATTAGCATTTAGCAAAAATAAAACCCCTGAACCCCCGTGACTGTGTCTGTTTATTATATGTTTATATGAGTCTCTGATGTGTGCTGAACTTCGGATTTTCACGCAAAAGCTGGAAACATTTGAATGGCGATCATTTGAATATTACGTTTCGGTTCGTATCATTCAACACGCGAAATGAAACAAATGAGCGGGGGGTCTATTTTTGGGACGCGCATCTGAAATGCCGCCCCTGTCTTCTGGTGCCTCTTGCGTCCTGTCCCTATCTGATTCGAGTGATCAAGTGATATACATTTCCTATGAATATTCTGATTTAATTTGTCCCGGTGTCAAGTTGGTGAAAACAACCGAACTCAACCGACAAAGTAGGCGCAGGTTCTGAGGAGGACTGTAGTAGGCGACGGACGGGTACTGTGGAAAGAAACTAGAACTGTGCTGATTCGAAACAACTGTGGTAAAAAATCTAGAAGACTAGATCAGCCGGAAAATATTCGCTATTCAATGAATTGCAATCAATATTCGCTGTATGTCTTTAAAAATAAATCGCTGTTCGGTCGAATTTAAAAGTAGCTGAATTCCAAAAAGGGAAATAATTTGAATTGAACCGATTTGTGCAAGTTTTATGTTTGTGTTTCGAATTCATCTCATCAGTTACAAGCACCAACTTAGACACTAAATTCAAACAGTGGGACAACTTGTGTGGACGCCAAAAACAACTAGCTTGTTCCGAGAGATATCTCGGAAAACAAACACAGAAGCTTTGGCTTGCTGATGAAAAAGCGAAAACGTAACGTCCCAAGTCAAAAACAACAAGAGTTCGAATAACTTTTGACAGCTGAGCACTAATCCAACGATAGAAAATGCGCTCTCAGCAGTTCTCTTTCCATAAGATTTTTTTTTCGAAACGATTTTGACAATCAAAGAAAACATAATTCAAGGCGTGCCTAGCCAACTCCGATCAACCCTATAAAAATTTTAATCACCTATCATTAGACCAATTCAAAACGAATCCAATTCATTAGTTGGGTCGAAGCGCTGATAAATTTATTTTTAATTTTATTTACCCACTGTTTCGGTAGAAAGGTTTCCCAGAACAGACGAAAAGGTTATGCAAATTTAGCCCCCTTCCTGCCTTAAAATAAACGGCTCGTACGAACCAACCTGTTCCAGCCGACAACTAAAAGTGCGACCTCCTAAACAGTCGCAAAAGAGATCATCAATAAGCCCCAATAAATCACTCACTAAAATTTTATGAAACGTTTGATCGTTATCCAGCTTCATCCCGTTATGGGCGTTCCCCGATAACCAAAAAAAAAACTTATATACCAAAAACAAAACCTGTTCCAGACCATATTTTCAGCCAGGTGTCTTCGTTGACTTTGTCTCTGTTTCACCACAATTAACCTTTTACGCCATTTCGTTTTCTTCTTGTAATTATAGCTGCTAGCGATCTGCGCCTGTGGGATCGTGGGAATCACCCTGGCCATCAAAATTAAGGTCCCCTCGAAAAACCGGAACGACGATCTGTTCTCCGAGGATGAGTTCACCTTTCCCGTGGAGGACACCAAAGATCCTAGTAACTTCAGCGGGAACGTGATGAAGGCCGGGATCCTGATGTCGCAGGTTAAGAACAAGGGTAAAGGCGAATTTAAATATGCGTGAGTATCGAGATTCGTTGTTGCTTTGTTGTTGAAAGATCCTTAATCCGGTTTTTATTTAATTAGAGTTGAAACGGAGAACGGCATCGAGGTGGAACAGATCGGAAAGCTGCGCAGCGATAACAAAACCTTTGTCGTCATGGGATCCTACACTTACACGGGAGCGAATGGGAAACGGTATCGCGTTCGCTACACCGCCGACGAATTCGGGTACCATCCGATAACGGAGTTGGATCTGGATATTCCAGAGTAAGTTGTGCGATACGAGAACAGTTCTACAACTAACCAATCTTCTACTTGTAGACCTATCGGAGCACAACCGGTGGCTCGTCCGCAGCCTTTCACATTCGCGCCAAGAGTAACAACGTCCAGAACTACCACGACTAGAAGTACGACGACGACGACGACCACAGTAGCGCCAGGACCCTCTAACGCCTACCTGCCTCCATCCAATGCGTATCTACCACCATCGAACACATATTTACCACCGTCCAATGAGTACCTGCCACCAAAGACCGCAAATGAACCTCCACCGGCGGAGCAGCTGCCACCGTACTACAGTCCCCAGCTGCCCCAAGATCAAAACGTACTTTGAACGCGGAACACGGGGTTTTTCGGAATCGTTCTCCAGTCTGATAGCTAAGAGACTGTCTCGCCAGTTGTGTCCTACCGGTACTGCTACAGTGTACATATTGAATTACTTTTAGGTTAAGTTATTTATAAATATACACAATACACAAAGCTCCATGGAACGTTGTTGTTACCGGATTGCTTCGCGCTTTTCGATTATCAACAGCTTCGCCGCCATTCAGATGTGCGCTATCACATTGCTTCCATCTATCGATCACCGGCACACTAGTTCGAGAGAACCAACCAACGGCTCTCTACCAGTTGCCTACTAACCCCAACCGCAAGTAGTAGGAGTAGAGGTTTGTCCCTTTTTTGGGTTCGTTATTTTTCTGCCCAGCTGACCCTGTATGACAGGGCGGCCAAAATGCTTCTGCCAATAATTCATTCATTTCACTCTAATTATCTCCACCGCGGCTTGATATAGATGATGTCGCTGGTGGAACGGCGAGTGGTCTCTACTGCGTCCGACCGACCGGGAAAACAACGGCTGAGTTCTCCCGATGCTACCGTTGGCTGCTTTTACAGCGGTCCTTTGCGTTAGGTTAGGCAGCTAAGCTCATCTCCTTGATTGGAACCTCCCTAGCGACGATAGTGAATTTATCGCCGGATCCTTGACTGTGAAAGATACCGTTTGTTCTTCACAGCGAGTACGGAACGCCGTCTTCTGGTTTGTTTTTATGATTAGCCTTTAGCGTTTGGCTTCTCTTTCTGGCGACCACACAGCTTGTTGTCGGACCCCGGATCGGTACTTTAGCGAGAACAAACTTTTCCTCCGCAATCACACGCCTAATTTCGCGGACTGGAATTGTCTAGCAGTACAGTACTAGGGGCAGATCACTCTAAGAATGTATAACAAATTTGCATCAAATTGAAAAAATGCATTTAATTTCCATGATGCAAAATCAGCTTTGCACTACCCCACAGAAAAGTTTGTTTAACAAACGTCCTACGCTGATCCACTTTATTCGACGTTTTGTTAAATGTAAGGCTTGTTTTTCTGTAGGTTTTTGACGCCTTACACGCAACGCAAACAACATTGCACGCAACGCAAAATACATTATGAATTTCTATTTTGATGGAAATAAATGCTTTTAATTTCGCTGATTTTTAAAAATGCATCACAAGTGATCTACCCCTAGGAACAGTACGTGGTCCGAAACTAACTGCTCAACTCCTATGGCCGCATCTTTTACTATGTCAACAATATTGTTCATATACAATAAAAACTACTGCACCTATCTGAACTAATAACAACGTTCATGGGCTAATATTTTAATAAAATTTACGCTGAATCCCTCTGGATAAAGACTCGCAATCTATATCATTTGTTACCATTCATCTGTCAGTTGTAACCCGACAGGGTAACTATTCAGCAGAGGGTGGAAATATGCCTGATTTTGTGTATACGCTCCGTAGAGTGTATTTGTTTACACAAAATTTAACGACGCTGAATCCCTCTGGATAAAGACTCGACACGTCGAACGTTTTTTTTACCATTTATTTGTCAGTGTCATTACAATCGAGCACTAGACCTGTCAATGGCCCTTGTTCCTGAAGGATTCGAAGCGACTTTCTTCGGATTGAGGGCTTTTGACAGGTCTCGTGCTCGATTGGAATGACACTTACTGATAAGTAGTAAGAATAAGATAGAGATGGCGAGTCTTTATCCAGAGGGATTCAGCGTCTTTAACAAAATTATGCTCACCGCTGTTCGATACCGTGCACATTTAGTTGTAAATTTTAGATAATTTTTGGTTTATGATTGTGAATAAGTAACAAAAGGTTAGGTATGCCACAATTCTCCCTTGCTGTTGAAAAGTTAGCTGAATTCGCGAAACGACACCTACGACCGCGCACCCGGCTTCCCATGAGCGTTTTGGCGGCTCAGAGGCTGTCCTTCCATGTTGCTCAGGGATACATTGCTCCTATACACATCCATGCATACAGGCATACATACGCCAAACGACGTGCAACCAATCAGGCCAAACGTCGTTTGGAAGGCGCGGATACGGGTGCGAAGGATCCTGCAGGGCGGCGACCCGAGAAGGCGACTTCTCAGCCTAAAAAGGCGAAAGTCGCCAATCGGGCGCAAAATGTGGAGCAACCTGGCACCAGTCAGCCGGCGCCATCGGCAGAAGATGGTGAATGGCAGGTGGTCAGTAGGAAGCGGAAGTCGAACGCACCTCGACCCGCGAAGAAGAAGGCGAGGGACAGAGGAGAGGCCCTGCTGGTGAAAACCAACGGGGGTAGCTACGTGGAGGTCTTAAAATCGATGCAGGCGGCAGAAAGCCTCTCGAATTTAGGACAGGATGTGCAGAGCGTCAGACGCACCAAAGATGGCGAAATGATCTTGGTGCTGAAGCGTGGTGCACAATCCAGCGGAGTAACGTATAGGAGGTTGGCCCAAGAGGTCTTGGGAAACGGCGCTCAGATGAGGTCGTTGGGAGCGGAAGTGACTCTCCAGTGTAAGCAACTGGTCCGAAATCACAAACGCAGAGGACGTCGTCTCGGCCGTTAAGCAGCAGTGCGGTGTTGAGATCGATCAGAACTCTGTACGTATCAGGGAGCGGTTGCTTGGCACGCAGGTAGCTTACTTCAAGCTACCGGTCGCGGAAGCCAAAAAAGTAACCGATAAAGGGAAGTTGAAGATCGGATGGTCAGTATGCCCAGTTAGCATACCCCAGCCGCCTTCAGTGGACCTGTGTTTTAAATGTCTGGAGCCAGGCCACAAGTCATACGACTGTAAGGGCCCAGACAGGAGCAAGTTGTGTCGTCGCTGCGGCGAGGAGGGACACAAGGCACTGAAATGCGAGAGGGCACCCAAGTGTCTCATCTGCGCTAGCAAGAAGCAGGGCCGCAACCATGTTATGGGCGGACCTGCGTGTCCCTTCGGGGAGGCGGGAAAGAGGAAGCAATGGCAAACGTCACACAGCTGAATCTTAACCACTGCGCATCTGCTCAGCAGCTGCTGTGGCAGTCGGTATCGGAGTCGGGGACAGATGTCGCCCTCCTATCCGATCCGTACAACGTCCCTGCCGATAACGGCAACTGGGTGGCTGACGGGACTAGGATGGCGACAATCTCTACAACGGGACGGTTCCCGGTTCAGGAGGTAGTACAGTCCTTTGCGGAGGGTGTCGCGATGGCCAAGATCAATGGTGTGTTCTATTGTAGCTGCTATGCCCCACCTATGTGGCCAATAGAACAGTTCAACCAGATGATCGATAGGCTTTCGTCTGACATGGTGTGTCGAAAGCCGTTTGTCATAGCGGGTGACCTCAACGCTTGGGCAGTGGAGTGGGGCAGCCGCTGTACAAATAGTAGGGGCCAAGCGCTTCTGGAGGCGCTTGCGAAACTCGACGCAGTGCTAGTCAATGATGGTTCCGCTAGCACATTCCGTAGGAATGGGGTCGAGTCGTGGATTGACGTAACGTTTGCCAGTCCGAGTTTGGTCCCAGACATGGACTGGAGGGTAGACGAGGGCTACACCCATAGTGATCACCTAGCAATACGCTTCAGGATCAACTATGGTGTGCAGCATCCGAGGGTGGGTAATCCCTGTCAGGTACGCGGGTGGAAGTCCAATCACTTCGACAGCGAAGTTTTCACCGCGGCCCTGGGACTGGAAGCCAACAACGACAGTCTAAGCGGGGATGCGCTGGTGGCTGTTCTATCACGCGCGTGCGACGCCACTATGCCGAAGAAAACCCTGCCAAGAAATGGCAGAAGTTCGGTATATTGGTGGAGTGCAGAGATCGCAGCCCTCCGATCAGCTTGCCTACAAGCTAGACGTAGGATGCAGCGAGCCCGTACTGAGGAGGTTAGAGTGGATCGACGTAAAGTGTTTCGTGCTGCGAAATCGGCCCTTAATAAGGCCATCAAAAACAACAAGAGAGCGTGTTTTGACAATTTGTGCGAGGAGGCCAACGTGAATCCGTGGGGCGATGCCTACAGGATCGTGATGGCAAAGACCAAAGGGGGCTCCTCACCCCCCGAACGGTCGCCAGAACGGTTGGCGAGAATTATCGAAGTACTCTTCCCGTCCCGAGCCATAAGTCCCTGGCCCCCGGTGCCGCAAGGCACGGTGGGTACAGACGATATGGTGGCCCCGGTGACGAATGAAGAGCTACTTGCAGTAGCTAATTCTCTAGCAGTGAATAAAGCTCCAGGGCCTGATGGAGTTCCAAACAGCGCTCTCAAGAGAGCAATCATGGCGAACCCGAACATGTTCAGGATGGCTATGCAGAGATGCCTTGACGAGCGCCGTTTTCCGGATAGATGGAAAAGGCAGAAGCTGGTACTGTTTCCGAAGGCCGGGAAGCCGCCTGGTGACCCATCAGCGTACAGACCAATCTGTCTGATTGACACGACGGGCAAATTGCTTGAGAAGATTATCCTCAACAGGCTAACTCCATACACAGAAGGTACGGAGGGCCTGTCAAGTAATCAGTTCGGTTTTCGAAAGGGAAAGTCCACGGTGGACGCTATCAACTCAGTGGTAAGGACTGCCGAGATAGCGATCCAACGGAAAAGGCGAGGTATTCGATATTGTGCGTTAGTGACACTTGACGTGAAGATCGCATTCAACAGCGCAAGCTGGGATGCCATCGCGCTCTCGTTAAACCGACTTGGTCTGCCGGTGGGCCTGTACCGGATCTTGGAAAGCTACTTCCAGAACCATGTACTATTATACGAGTATTATGGAACCTTATGTATGACGGGGTTCTGAGACTAAAGTTCCCTCCGGGTATGAAAATCGTCGGTTTCGCCGATGATGTCACCCTGGCGGTCTACGGGGAGTCAATCTCCGAGGTAGAACTAACGGCGGCACACGCGATAAGCATAATGGCGGAATGGATGAGCGCGAGAGACCTAGAGCTCGCCCATCACAAGACGGAGGTGGTTGTTGTTAAAAACCGTACATCGGTACAACAAGCAGTTATCCAAGCGGGAGAAGTCGAGATAACTTCAAAGGGGAGCCTGAAGATTCTTGGGGCCATCATAGACGACAAGCTGACCTTCGGCAGCCATGTCGACTATGCGTGCAAGAAGGCTTCGACGGCTGATCAATCAATTGAAATGGTAAACATACTAGCAGTATTAGTCCTTACTCGCGATTCCTTTGCTACAACTGTGCTGTTTCTTCTCTATCTTATACCATAACTCGATGATCCTTGTTCTAATTCTGCTAATGAAGGCGTAACAAATATTTATCCACTATTCCCCATAAAGTTTGCTCGAACCGAATGTCCACCTGATTCGACTCGAATAGACCACACCGACCCGAAAGGGTTGCTTATCATTTCTGAGAGCCGGTGTACTTGGTCGAGTTTAATAATCATAAGAACAAGTCCTGAATAATTAACTATCTCTTAGGTGCCGGCCCTGCACTCCTTTCCTTAACTAGCCTCATACTCACGATCAAAAGAGTCGACACAACTAGTAGGATCCACATGTCTCCCACCCAAGCGAATCGATCAACTCGCAAGTAGGAGCACATATCTACCAACCAGCCAAGAAGACTTCCGAATCAATGAGAATGGACCATGCCAGTCGAAAGCCACAGGCCCAGCGCCATCTCGTACAGTGTCATTGACTCTGTCAATATGAGAACCTACAAAGCCTAACTGTTCGTATAGATTTTGGTTTGCTGAAACGAAACAAGAAAAGCAAAATAATTGTGGTTAGTATCGTAGTTATAATATATAAGTAAACGATTTCTCATCTGTTGTTTGTTTCCTTGTTCGTAGTCCTGACCTTCCTGTTCCTGATCTGCTTGGGCTACTGGCTTTACGTTTCCTTGGCCGTCATGTTCTCTTGCACCGTTGTCTTGAAAAGACAAAACAAAAAAAAATAAAATAAATGCGAAATGCTCTCCTTCCAGACCCCGAACATAACCCTTACTTTCCCTTTGCTTATCATTTTGGTACCAGCCAGGAAGCACTCGGCCTTGTACTCACTGCTCTTGCACCATCCTCGTGGTTTTTCTCCATTTATCACTGGCGTCACATGTGATTTCCTGAGCAGACAATTGAAAGAAGATTGCCAGGTAATTAGTGCACTTTCTGCACCAGGTGTCATATCGCATTTGTAGATACACATATTAAGTGTTTCTACTATAGGATATGATGGCCGAAAGGATAGATAAGCAACCCAAGCTCCCCATCTAATTCAATGCAATTAATGATTTTAAAACAGTCATTTCACTTTCAAACAGTTTAAAATTCAACCAAACTTTTTGTTGTTTCAAAAAGGTCACTTTTTTCTGTGTGTAAATTGAGTGTATCACTCAATTTTGAGTTAAATCGAATAAGCGTGTGACTGTCAGCGCAGAAGTAAACAAAACGATTCAAGATTTTTACACGGAGATTTTTCTCATTTTGCTTAATCTTTTCTTAATTTGAAATTTGTTGTCTTGCAGCTTTCGGAAATATGTTACTGTGTGCTGTACATCACGCCAAGTATGTAAACTAAGGAAATTGCAGTGAGATCAATTGATATTGAGCGTAATCGAACCTATTCTCGAATCGACGAAAATACGACATCATTCCCGTCGCAATGACCTGCTGTGTCCAACAGTGCCCTGGAGGGTCAAACTTCGTCAGCTTCCCGAAACTGGACCGATTCCGACAGCGCTGGCAAGAAGCAATCAAAATTGGAAGCGGAACAACGATAGTTTTGCCACCCGGCAAAAACGCCCCATTTGAGCAGCAAATCTGCACCTCACATTTCCCCAATCCAGATGAATTGGTTTACCAGGAGCCAACTCGGTTTATTGATAGGTAAATTCAGTTACTATTTTAATAGTAACATCTCTAATTCAGAAATGATGTGTCATTTTTTTTAGAACGGGTCAGATCCGAGAAGTCGAAAGCTGCCGGCTTTGTTTACGCTTTCAACCGAAACCAGCAATGCTTGCCATAGACGAGCAGCTTGCCGGTCATAACATAGGCAGCCTAATTGCGACAGCGTTGAAGATACGTTTGAAACCGTACGATTTTCTGCAGCATATTTGCCACGAGTGTCTAGTGAAAATAGATTTGGTCCGGGCGGTGCAGAGTCAATACGTACTCCGGGATGTTCAGTATCGGACACTGGAGCTGATGAAGATTCCGTTCATACCAGTCAAGAGTGTTCTGCCGGATACAAGGCATGATGTTTCATTGGATATTAAACCTGTTGTTTCGCCGGAAACGATGGAGGTTGAAACTTCGGATCAGAGTATAAAATTGGAGCCAGAAGTGACCATAGAAGAAAGCAATCTGGTAGAACAACTCAAACCGAAAAAGCCTAAAAGAACAATGGATAAACCAAGGAAAAAGTATAAAAAACGTGGGCAAAACCCCGTGAAAATTATTCCGAAAGAAGATCGTCTGAGATCGATTAACGCCAGAACCTGCTACATTTGCAGCACCAAGGTTCTGTTTGATAGCACCGATGAGCTTCACAAACATCTAACGGAAGTGCATGCCGGACAAATCGACTATGTATGTGTCCATTGCGACGGCAAACGATTTGCGGTTGTGTCCGGTTATAATAACCATCTGTGTCTGCACGATGTTTCCGAACGCCCGTTAAAGTGTAACTTTTGTGCTTTACGATACTCGACCAAGAAAGGTCTTCAAGTACACGAGAACAAACTACACGGGGCGAACCATCAACTGCCGAAGCTATGCATTTCCAAAAGGATGAAACCACAGTGCGAACACTGTGGCAAATTTTTCCCATCGATTATGCGAGCACGGGAGCATAAATTGGTTGTGCACGAGAATGGAGTCGTGGCTGAGTGTAAAATTTGTTTGAAAACGTTCGTTACAACGGCGAATCTTCGACGGCACATGTTGGTCCATAGTAAGGAGCGACCGTACGCGTGTAACATTTGTGGTATTCGTTTTCGTGTCAGCACTTATTTGACTAAACACATTCTGGCAGATCATCAGGGTAAATCGGCCTATCATTGTAAAGTTTGTGACATTCCCTTTCGGAATCAAAGCGAATACTACCGGCACCGGAACAAGCTTCATCTGAAACCGAACGTTCGGCTGTACAGATGTCGTCTCTGTTCGGAGGTGCCCGTGACCTCAAAGGATCTCGAAGCCCACATCGAAGTGTGTCATCCGGGCGGAGATTATCCGTACAAACGGTGTACGCAGTGCGATGAAAAATTTGTGACCAACATGAAGCTAGGCGTACATTTGCGTGCAAAGCATGATTTTGGAAGCAAACAGCAGCCGTTCGTTTGTGACGTCTGCGGAAAGGAATACAGTCAAAAACATAGCCTTCGGGTGCATTTGGCTAATGCGCACAGTGGTGAGAAGTCGTTCTGTTGCGACGTGTGCGATAAACGGTTCGTCTTTCAGAGCAACCTTACCCGGCACCAGCAGATGCACAAGCTGGTTAAACGATTCTCCTGTGACTTTTGTGGGAAAACGTTCGGTCAGAAGACGGCCATGATGAATCACCGGCGGAACATTCACACCGGCGAGAAGGCATTCGTCTGTCCGGTGTGTGGGGCAGGATTTAAGGAGAGTTCAACTTTCTATCGGCATAAGGCTGCTTGTAAGATGTAATACGGTGAACTATATGTAATCAAGAACATGGTGTTAAATGGGAGTCGTTATTTATTTTCCGAGTGAATATCACTGAAGAACCGAATGACGGGGGGGAAGGGGAGGAGTTGCTTCTCTAATCTTCCGGTCATCACATCGCATGCTTTGGTATTGTTAGTATGAATAACAAACATGAAGATGTGACACAAGGCGCCAACAGTGCACTAAAATCCTGTCAATCCTATTTTTCATTGGATTGTCTGCTCTAAATATATCACCAGGGGACCATTCATAAATGATGTTGGATATTGACAATAGAGAAGAGCGTCACGTAACGAGATAAAAACTAAAAATGAATTTTAGACGTATCAGAGGATCAGGGATAAAAAACGAACAACATTGCTTATGAATGGCCCCCACACAAAGAATATTCCATAACGAATATCACGTAACATCGGTGACAGAGCATTGGGATCAAGGCCAAGTCCCCCCTGGGTCGTGCAAAACTGAGAAGCAACATCAATTTAGGCACAGATAGCAGACGTCCATTTATTTTCATTTTGTTTTGTTTTGTCTTTTCATTTGTTTCTCCTGCTATGATGTCTAAATCGATCGAGCGTGACGGCCAAGGAAACGGAAAGCCAGTGGCCCAAACAGACCAGGAACAGGAGGGAGGACTACGAACAAGGGAAACCGACAACAGAGGAGAAATCGTTTATTTATTTATTATAGCTACGATACTAATCACAATTGTTTTGCTTTTCTTGTTTCGTTTCAGCAAACCAAAATCTATACGGATTAGCACATACAAACAGTTAGGCTTTGTAGGTTCTCATCTTGAGAAATGACAATGACACTGTACGAGATGGCGCTGGGCCTGTGGCCTTCGACTGGCATGGTCCATTCTCATTGATTCGGAAGTCTTCTTGGCTGGTTGGTAGACATGTGCTCCTACTTGCAAGCTGATCAATTCACTTGGGTGGGGGACATGTGGATCCTACTAGTTGTCGACTCTTTTGATCGTGAGTATGAGGCTAGTTCAGGAAAGGAGTGCAGGACTGGCACCTAGGAGATAGTTAATTATTCAGGACTTGTTCTTATGATTACTAAACTCGACCAAGCACACCGGCTTTCAGAAATGATAAGCAACCCTTTCGGGTCGGTGTGGTCTATTCGAATCGAACCAGGCGGACATTCGGTTCGAGCAAACTTTATGGTTAATAGTGGATAAATATTTCTTACGCCTTTATTGGCAGAGATTCTTTTTGCGAAATCCTAAAATACCTTCACTGGTATAGCTACTCAGGATAATAATAATAGAAAATTAAGGGTTTGCCTGGTCCATAATGTAATGAATATGTATATTGACTAGGACAGGGATAATCGAGTTATGTTATAAGATAGAGAAGAAACAGCACAGTTGAAGGAAAAGTATTCGCGAGTAAGGACAAATACTGCTAGTATGTTTACCGTTTCAATTACTAGTCGATTGATCTGCTTCGGACCTAGGAGACAAAAAGGAGATTAGGAAGAGACAGAAGCGGATTCAATGCAAAATTTGCCAATATGACGTTGACCCCAAGGCGATGGTAGGATTATTTTCCATAGGGTGACAGACTAGATGACACGACGTTACACGCTCTGAACTTGCGCCAAATAGTTTGTATGTATGTATGAAATTCGCGGACATCACGGCTGACTGCGATCTCTAATTTACTTAACAGTCGATTGATCCGCTTCTGACCTAGGGGACCCATGAGGAGATCAGGAAGAAAATAGAAGCGGAATCAATGCGAAGTTTTAATTGCATCACTGACGACTTAGCACGCGTTGTTAGGAGCAGGATACATTGGACCAGACAAAACAGAGAACTTGACGTTACGTTAAGCTGCAGTCCCATCTTCCCGATAAAAAAAAGAAAAAAACTGATCACAATTATTTTGCTTTTCTTGTCTCGTTTCAGCAAACCGAAATCTCTTTACTATCTCTTCATTTTCTGTCTCCAACTATCCTCTATGTAATGTATCTGAAACTTGTGGGACTGGTTAATAGCCGGCGCCTGCTTGTGGAAGAAACTGGTGTGCTATACGGACTAGCACATACGAACAGTTAGGCTTTGTAGGTCCTCATCTTGACAGAGTCTAGATGGGCGGATGAACGTCTGCCAGGGTGTGGGCTGAGAAATGACAATGACAATGACAATATCACTGAAGAACCGAATGATCATTTCTTTAAAAGGTTGTCATTTTTTATTGAAACTTTAAATAAACGCGCTGTTTGCTTAAGTAACAAGGACTTATTTGTTCTAAATTGCATTCGAATTATCAACCCAATCGACAGTAAAATATTCGATTTAAGTCTAAAAAGAAAAATACTTTTTGCACACCTTCGACCGACCGGCACACCGTGTTAAACCTTCTCCGCTAGCAGTCTCTCCTGATCCGGATCCGGGTGTAGTTTAATTACTTTGTGCTTACCGGCCTTACTGCTCGGATCGTACCCGTACAGGAAAATCGATCCGATCACGAGTGCGGCCCCGACGCTAAACTGCAACGTCAGGTTGAAATCAAACAAATACATCGACGCCACACAGGAGATAATGATGGCCAGCGAGGTCGCGAATCCTTTCAAAATATTATCCGCATACTTGACCACCACGGCCACGATCAAACCCCCGCCAGCCTGCAGTCCAATCAGATAGCAAATAAATCCGTCGTACCCGAAAAAGAACCCATCGGCGGTCAGCTTCGCGCCATCATTCACGACGCAGGTCAACAACCCGAACGGGAGACTCAGCAAGCTGAGCTGAATGTTTCGCATCCAGATGGAAATGTCTGCCCCCTTAAGCATCTTCTCGAAGAAAATTCCGGCAAAGCCGGATAAAAAGCAAGCACCGACAGCAGCCCCGAATCCGAGCAAACGATTCTGATCTGGTTCCCCTGAAATAAAATAAAAATTTCCTTATCATTTCCCATCAAAGTTACAAAAAACTACCCACCTGGCATCTGCTGCTGCCGGGAGGCAGCCTCACCCCCGGAATCCGTCTGCGCCAGCTGCACACTAGCCACCCCGATAACCAGCGCCACCAGTGCACCCCACTGCGTCGGCAGTAGCCGCTTCCTCAGTATGATCACCGCAAAAACGGCCGTCGTCAGAATCTTCAGCTGGTACGTAACCTGATAGGTGGCCGCATCCAGATGTGACGCGGCCACGTACAGCAAATTATTCTGTACAATGTACAGAAACGAAGGCACACAGATCTTCAGCGTGTCGAGCGGTTGCTTGACGATCGTGGCGTGTAGGGTACCCTTGAAGCGCGGTAGGCTTTTACCTTCTTCTAGGAAAACCAGCACCAAACTGGTTGCCAGTTTGACCACCTCGGCCATTACGACGGCCGTCGAGCTGAGAAACATCGGCCCGGATCGGGTCCGGGCGTAACGCATGCTGAGACCGAGGATCGCATTCTGCAGGGTGAGCGTGATCAGGCTGAGATATTTCAGGTTGCTGTTAGTGGGTTCTGCAGAAACGGGTTGCAAATTTATACATCAAACAACGGTTTTCACGGGATGATTACTTACTAGGGGCCATTTTTGACAAGCTTTCAGTCTCCTTTATTAGAATCAAACGGTTGTTCGGTTCGGGTAAGTGTCCATTCCACCAGCAGAACGATTCCGGCGCACTAATCAGTAATAAACAAATAAAAATAAAACAATTTCAACTAAAACTGATACGCGTAGGAGTCGTTTTGTTCTCTCCTTCTCGGTGATTGCAAAATTTTTGATTACGTTGACAGAATTGACCATTTGCCAATCAGAATCGTTGTTTGCTGCTTTCTTTTTCATCTTCTGTGAGTATTTTCTCATTTTCTCCGTCCGTCGGTAAAGCAGTTCTGATCATCTGTCAGAAACAGAGATGCCAGGTACTTTTTTCAAATGTCTGCGATAATAATTTTAAAAGTCTGGGAAGAACAAAAAATGTCAGGAAAGCTAGTGTAACCAAAAGCCTTTATATTCAAAAATCTGCAAATATCTGCAACCAAACTAAGAAATCTGCAAATATCTGCAACCAAACTAAAAAATCTGCAAATATCTGCGTCATCGAAAAAATCTGCAGCTTAAATTAAAAGTCTGCCAATTTGCAGACTTGTCTGCAAATCTGGCATCTCTGGTCAGAAAGTGCGAAGGGTGATCGGAATCATAACAAAGTAGCGAACAGGGAGCAGATACGCGAGTGCAGTGGTGTTTTTGTTGCGATTTCTGTTAATTTTTGAGGCTTTTGTGACACATTTGTGCATGTAACAAGTAGGCGTTGTAATGTTAAAGGCTTGCGTTATATCGGACGTTGTCTGCGTGGAAGCAGAACGGGACAATCCCGTTTTGTGTAAGTATATTCAGAGCCGCATGTTTTGAGCTTTCTGTGTTTGGAATCAACTGTGGTAATCCCATATAGCACCTTGTCAATTTTACAGGTTAGCGTCAATAGTTGGTACATTAGGGTGACAATATCGGGACATTATTGTTTAAGGTTCAAAGAGCTTGGGTGAGCATCTATACGAATTGAATGCTTGATAGTATGCATTGGAAATAATGTGTTCAACTTTGTCACCGGTTTATCCACATAAAGCATTTATTAAACTCTAAAAGAAGAAAATCAGTCGATTTATTAGATTATAATTCAAATTATACTGTATCGATTTTGTTGGCTATTTTCGGCAAATTTGAGACTAAGAGAAACGAAAGCAATGAAATTGAAAGACGGATAGGTATTCTAGAGCGAATTGGTAAAAAAGTAGATAAAAATTCTGCTAGCTGAGCTGTGTCATTAATTGCTATCAGCCATCCGTGCGTGCGGAACGAAAAAATCAATAAGTAGTTCAATCACAATAGGATCGGTGCGACACCGATAGCTTGGTGTCGATTGAATGCATACGTCACGGCTTGATGCTAGCAGAAAGGGAGAAGAATGATCGCATGGTCGTTCTAAGCGAGGATTTGCGAAGAATTTTTTGCCGGCGTCGGCGGTAAAACATGATGATGAGTTATGTTCTACCATAAACCATGCGGTAGACTTGGGTGCAACGCCCAACTCCTACTCTGCAGAAGGCAAAGAATTCTTCACATTTCCTTTCGATCATGCCCATATGAGCCTGCCTAGTTCTAGTTTTCCGTTCTAAGTTTATAACTGATTCGCTCTAGAATACCTATCCGTCTTTAAATTTCATTGCTTTCGTTTCTCTTAGTCTCAAATTTGCCGAAAATAGCCAACAAAATCGATACAGTAGAACCTTGCGGTAATTAAAATATAGTAACAATTCAAATTATGCAAAATAGTTGGTGAATATGGTTGTCACCCCTTCGGGTTTGACCCGGAGACTCCGGTTTTGTGGAGCGATCTCCGGGTTTCTGGGTATTAAATTAATTTCTCCGGGTTTGGTGGGAAGATGCATAATTTTAATTTTTTTGAAAATGATTGATTCTTTGCAAAATATTTGAAAAGTGAGTTTACTGAACCAGATTATTTTACCCGACTAACCATTCGTTTCAAGGTAGCGAAGATGAGTTCAAATATTACTGATTTCATTCGCTAAACAACGAAAATGAAAAACAAATCAAATTTATTACAAATTAAGGAAATTTATATTTTGCTATATGATACAATTGGAATTATGCATCCCACTAAGTCGCTCAGAATAGTGTAAAAGTTATTTTGCTGCAATTTTACCAAAAATCACTTCACTATTGATGGTTGTTATCTGCAGCTGCACCAAGGTATGGCGGATTTGTTCTAATTCAACTGGCTAGGTCAACATCAAACGAATTCTTCCGGTGTTGTTGCTACTCCTGCAGTAACTCCGGTTGGCTAGGGAGGTGAGTTGTGCCCCTTTTTTGGGACCTCTGGTGATGAACAACCACATAGTGTTTCCCATCTGATGCCGTTGCCCTACCTTCTTTGCACTCCTTTTCCTGTTAGTTGTGAAGGAGAGCAATTCTCGTTCGACTTATCCTCCACTGCGAGAGTAGCTGGTGCTTTTGTTTTCTTGGCACTTAGCTGGAGAAGTAAGAATACTACACCTGATTATACCGACAAAACCGTTCTCAAATGTGAGCAAATGCAGCTTTATTTTATTGCCATTGAAGAGTGGTGTGCACTAAGCTTCATAAAATCGTAACACTCTACGGTGATTAGGTGTAAGTTTTTGTAATTTTCAATTCTAATTGCTCTAAAATGTCGAGCAATCGCTTTGAGTCCAATATCTATCTAGTTACACTCAAAATCCACCACACCCTGGTCAGTGAAAATCTCCGGATCAAGGTCTCTCCAGCGGGTGGAACAGTATTTGTAATTGATTTAGCATGAACGATACCTTGGTTGTTGTACCTGGTTTATTGCACTTCTGTTTGCAAGTTCAGTGTGCGGAACTATCCACATACACATCAGTCGAAATGTCCAAGAGAAAGCTGAGTTACTGATCAGCAAGCTTCACTTTCAGCTGTAGTGGCCCTACAAGAAATCAGGGAGGCCATACGAGTTTGCTTTTAACAGTTTTGAACACACCGTGCGACTTATTTAACGGGTCCCAAAATAATTATCAGTGTCCTTTTCCGGACAATCCAGCATTTCTAATATGAGTTACAATCTTCGTTTACAAGAAACAAACTCGTTCTCATCTACGTTTTTCATTCTCTTCTAATATAAATGTAGGGAATTTCAATAGCGTCGATTATGGCGACTACGTTCGCTTGCATTCCTATATACTAGAAAAAAAGGCGAAAATCTTGACGCACGTTTTCTAAAAGTTTTTTCTTATAGTCAAGCTTTTCTTTTGAATTTTTTATTGTAGAATACAAAGTATCGGATTTGGCAGTCGTATGGCAGTGATTTTTTGAAATAGGATGCTTCTAACTTTTCAATATAGGGGCCTCGTTTCAAAAATTTTCGCCCGGAATTTAACCCGCTTTTTTGAACGCGAATATCCGCCGTTGTACTGAATGCAAAAATAGATGTTTGCGCTATCTGATCGAAAAACAATTTTGTAACTAATTCCGTAGAATGCACAAATGCCAAAAAGAACGGAAATTGTGGATTTGGTCAAAGCAGCAACTCTGCGCATTGATTGGTCCGTACAATTCAACCAACGGACCAAGTGATCCAATCTAGTTTTCGTTCGAAGCTTTACCTCTTTGACGATGGAAGTAAACTGTTTTTTCACTGATCAGTCCTTTTGTGTTTAACATAAATTAAATCAAGTACAAAATCGGGCGTCGCATGCGAGTGCGGCATGATTCGTGTAATATACTCGTGCTGGCTAAACCACACATACGCTGCTATGTTTGGACGCGGTAAAGGAGTTTCTATCGATCGATTCCATCATTCGCTGAAAAAGGGTCACTACGCTGAGTGTGTCGGTGCCGAAGCGCTCTGGTCTACCTGGTAGTAGCGATTTAATATTTTACCGACAAAGTATTGGAGCTGGTAGGACACGCTGCCCGCGATAACAAAAAGACGCAACCTTTCTGGCCGAAACAACAAAAAATCGCCCTTTTCTGGGCCATTATTTTCCACGCATAAATTAATTAGATTTTTTTCTGACTAATGTACATTGTAACACAGAGAACAGACGTCCATCTTCAGCATTCAACTTGTGTAAAATCTCTAACGGTTTCGAAAGTAGTTGGGATATCCAAACTAGGTGCGCTACTGTCGTTATGTTTTTTTTGTGGCTGAGTTCGACAGAATTGACAGCGGTTATTCCTCTACCCAGCCAAACTAGTCCGGAACCGGTTCGGATTTCCAGCATGAATTCCAGCTCAAATGCATCAACCGATAGAGTCGGAATCGGTTGTTTTCTTTGAGTAAGATTCCATACTGAATCCATTCAGGATTTCGAACCGGTTCCGGAATGGATTTGACGGATAGTAGTTGGGATAGGTTGGTGTGGCGGCGCTAGTGTTTATCGTATATTAATTCAAATGTTTACACACGTTTTTTAAATATTTTTGTTCGATCATGGATGTCTGTTCTCTGTGATTGTAAGGATTTGCCAATTTTTTAATATCAACGAAAAAGTCATCGTCTAATGGGACCGTACAGTTGAAATGTGACATAGTTTCTCATCCCCCTTGCGTGCTATTTTTCTGTTTATGGAACCATACCTCCTCACCGGCCATTTTGTTAGTTGAATTAAGCTGCGAAAACAAACACACACACCTCAGAACTTTTGGGGAAACCGCGCGCACCTTCATTTTCAATTATACTGAAAACTAGTGCCTCTGCCGCATCGCATTAAGATTGAAAACAATTCAAGCCGGAAGAAAGAAAAGGGAGGTTGTAACGTAATGAAAATTTTAGTTAATTCTTACTAGAATAGAATATTGGTTGGTCCTGAAATGGACCCGTTGGTTTGTGTTTTATTGTGGATTTATTACTTGGTGTGGATAGCGCACAGATTGGTATCCCGAACTAACCAGCCAGACATCGCTGACTTCTTGTAATTATTTATTTATATAGACGAGAATCGAAGCGATTAGTCGAATCCAACGAACCCCTTTTCATTCTACCATTTGAGCCAATGCGTTGAATAAGAATTGTATCGAAAATTAGTTCCACGCATTTCATTTCAAATCATTTAAAAATTAAGTTCTATTCGAACCAATGTTTAATTCTTTATTGTACGAGATTGAACTTGAACATTGTGAATAATGAAATTATTCAAATTGATCAACTTACCATTACCATTACATTTTTGGACGCTTTCGTCCCAATTTTTTTCAACTTCTGCTGCTTTGTCAGTTTTTTTTATTAGACCGCTCAGTAACGTACGTTGGGCCGAAACTGAGTGCGATTTGGTTGATTGATGTTTTTCTCAACGAAATCTATACCCCATCTCCGTGAGCCAATTGTTGAGTTGTTCTGGCGTAGTGCGGCGACACTAAATCCGGCCAAAACAGTGAACGGGTACTATGCTTCTTACGTTAAGGCAGCAACCTCTTCTGATGGCACTCAGATCAATGAAGGTACGTCTCTGTCGATGATAGATGCTGCAGTTGCAGAGAGTATTAAATTGCGGGGCCCGCTTGCTCATGTGTCCTACCTTTGGATGAATAGTATTTTGCACAAGGAAGAATAGTTGACGATGCTATCGTTCCGCCTTTCTGGACAATCTGGTGCTGCAGAATATCGCTCTATCCCCGGTGAAATTCAACATTGTCCATGTCAAGCGATTGTATCCCATGTTAAAGCTGAGATCCGTATTGCTTGTCCCTATATACTGACCTGCTCGAATAATGCTGAATGTCTGAATGTACGTACCTCTGTAGAAGGTTTGCAATTGACTCGTCATTTGGAATGAGCAATCCATGGACCAATAGATCCGCTCATTGCTGGTTCAAGTAAACATTATGCATTCCTGTTCTCAGTAAACGGTAACGTTGAACTTACCCATCTGGTGAAGCAAATATATAAGGTTGAAATTTTTGGGATTTCTGGACAGACGGCAAATATAGCGAAGATCAATATTGCATGCAATATATGCGATATTGCAGCAAAATTCAAGACTAATTTGATAAGAGGTACGCTAGGAAATGGCAGCCTGTAGAAATAGCTGTAACACCGAACACACTGGTGTCTACCTCACTTTAGCGTGATGAGCGTCGAGAAGTTTCGTTTGGTCATGGATATCAAAGCAAATCCACATGAGTTTTCTCCGAATGATCTGCTACTAAAAGGTACTGATTTAGTCCCGCCACTAATTACGATTCTGATCGGAACCAATATGAAGAAGATCTCCGTCTCCGTCAAAATCTAGAGCTGTGTTGGATTTATTTGATCTTGAAATAGTAGCGAATCAGAAACAGGATGATGTTTGTGTCCTCGGAATCAGGTGGGACCTGCAGTCCGATGAATTCGCATTTCCACTGAACTTTCCCAAGCTGGATGCGCTGTTCCGGACAGGCAAAGCTGTGCCTACGAAGGGGCAACTGTTCAAATCTATGACGGGCATCTTTGAACCACTAAGTTTACTCAGTCCTGTTACGATTCACCAAAAGTTCATCTTTCAAGAACTATAGTGACTGCAGTCCGGATGGAATATTGAATTTCTGGCGGCTTTGTTTCAAGATGGATGGAGTGGTTAAATTAAAATGCTAAACTGTGAAAACTACGACTGCCAAGGCACTAATATCCAGCAGTACCGTCATTTGATGATGTAGAATTTCCTACTTTCTGCGACGGGAATGATAAGGCTTCCGCTTGCGGGATCTATATGGTTCGACGAGATGGAAGCCACGCGTTTCTTGGGTATGTGCTAAATCACTGGTGGCCACCCCCTGAAGTCACAAACCGTGCTGCGGCTAGAACTGCAACGATGCGTTCTTGCCAGCCAATTGATGTTATGGTGCAATCAGAGCTGACGATATAAATCAAAAAGATTTTCTTCTGGAATGATTCGAAGATTTGATTGAGTTGGTTAAAGAACAATCAAAACTGGCGGTATACGTTGGTGTTCGCGTTTTAAAAATTAGAGATGGCAGTATACTAGAATAGTTGCGTTGCTCGGACTTCATTTAGTGTCAACTGGTCGAAATGTGCTCCGTTGGATATGTCTTCTGCTGAGCTTGTGAATATCCTTTCCGAATCTGCAAAGAATTACGTCTCATTGGATCGGCCGTGATTTATACCCCGGGAGATTTGTCACAACAAATATGCTGAGTTTCACGACTAACTGTATTGCGGGCATAGAGGCCAAAGCACAGATGGGTGTCATACGTACTGATCTAAAAGCAGCGTTTGAGAAAATCGATCACAGGATACTTCTTTGCAAGTTATCTCGTCTTGTCGGAATGTTTTCTCAACTCGTGACCTGGTTGAACTCGTATATTTCTGGAATAGTTTCACAGTTCGAGTTACTTAACCTGTCACTAATGGTAAAAATTCTTCAATTATTTTTGCTTAAACACGGGACATTCGGAGTTTGAACTGGCTTGAAATGCCCGTTTTCAAAGGATACACTGACAACCCAAGGAGATTTTATGTCCGAGGTAATCAACGCAACGAGAATATTGTCATAGAAATAGAAAGCCCGGAAACGCTCGATCATTTCTATTTCTAATTACAGGTTGCCTCTGAGACCGCTTGCTTTCTTGAGTGTTAAAAGGACCTGATTTGCCCTCACCACTTCCGATTATTTTTAGCCTATTTCGGTAATGTGGTGACATCAGGGAAATATTCCACCAATTTAAGATCGTCAATTACAACATTTCCCCATCGTGCTTATCTAAAGCAGCCTAACACGTTAGAAATTTGAACGGGCGATGGTTCACAGGTTAATATCCTCGTACAGCGGAAGTTATTGTGAAGAGCCACTACATCAATGATTTGCTAGAAATGTTTCGGACAACTCAAGATGCGTTAAACACGATGAACGTAATAAGTCATACATACATACGTCCACTTGTCAGGGGGACAGGCGAGGGGACAGGGATATCAGCTTTCATTGATTGCCTCCAAAACTATCGTGGTCCCGCAAGGTAACTGAAGTTATCTAAACCAAACTTAAAGATTATAAATAAAACTATACAAAGAGTAAAGCGACATTTGTTACCATTTTCATCAATTGATCGAATTCATAACAAATAATCCTTGTTTTCTTCCCCTCAGTAAACTTCCAAAACGCCGAAATGGGCTACAAGGACGACAACCAGATCCAGTGCTTCCGAGCGGTAGATACCGGCCGAGCAAATGACGACGATGATGCTGTCGACCCCGACCGGCAGCGGCATTCTCGCATGGCCGTGGTCATCTCCGAGCAGCAGGCCTACCGTGGTTATCTGGGCGAGGGACTACCAACGGATCAGCTAAACACGTACGTCGCGATTCGCAACAAGAAAACCGGTAAAATGCGACTGATCCAGCTGGAGGAATGTACGATGATTAACTCCTGCTACGATGATAATCGGAACAAGTTCGCCGACCTCGGTGCGGATAAAGGTCAGACTGCTATACGGCAGTTTGGTGGCAAGCATGCGCTTCGAGTGCTGGACCGGATGGCCCGGTCCGGAAGCAACATCGATGTTATGAACGAAACTATTGAGGAGTCGGTGCAAAAGTTTGACGACGAACAGTTCACCGAGGATAACGAGTTTACCAAGAACAAGCTGGAAGGGGAACTGATTTTGGCCAGTATGAAACCACCGAGGAATCCAGCAGCGGTAACTCCTGATGAGCTATACCGTCTAGAGGATATGATTTCGGAACCAGTGCTGAAGGAGCTGAATACTGTCTCGCTGGAGTTGTTGCAGAAGGATCCGGCATCGCTGCAGCTGGCAACTGTATACCTCACAAATAAGGTTAAAGCGGCACTTCAATGCAAAGAACCCGACTCGGTGGAGAACATACGCACGATCGTAATTTGCCTAGTGATGGATGCGCTAAGTCAGCTTTTAGACAAGCACAATCGTTCTTTGAAAAACTTGCAGCTGTCCGCCTTCAGCAAGCAACTGAATCGGGAGATAAAGAGTAACTTTTCGCAAATCAATCACCACAAACAGTTGAAAACCAAGTACACGGAGCACAAAGCTCTGACTTACTATTTGGCGCTGGCTTTCGCGCTGGAAGGGTGTGTGCTGAATGTGGATCAAATTCATACCGGATTGGGCATTCCTCGGAACGATCTGTTGAAGTTTGCGGCCTTCATCGGCGGGACGTACAATTCGGCGAAAAATACGTTGACGCTGCGGATGGGTGGAGGAGACGGTAGCTTCTCGGGTGGACGATCGTTTCTTGGGAAGAGGCGGTTTGGTAGGAAGAAATAGGGACGTTGGGGGGATGTGGTGAGTTTTTGATGTTCGTTCGAAAATTAATAAAAATGATTTGAAGAGAATTTTTTTCGAGTTTGCAGTAATTTATCCGAAATATTCATTACAAAAGTTATTAATGGGTTGAACCTATTTAAAAATAATCATGAAAGGCTTGAATTTAAACGTTTTACCCTTATTCTTGCTTGAGCCGGATTCCAACAAATATCCGTTAAAACACTAGCGCAGCTATACCAGAACTTCCCAACTAAAGGCATAGCTAGGGCGGTCAGTTTAAAATCTGTTTTGAGGCATAACTGGGTTGTCTATTTAAAAAAAATGACAGCTGAAATGTGATAGCTGTCATTTCAGTCCAATTCACTAGTGCATCTGTTGGTATTATCTCAATTACCGTTAATATTTAAACAAATTTTACGTTCAAGGCTAACCTCTGTTATTTGTGTTTTTATGGCTATTGCTAACTTCTATTTACTCGTTTTTTTAAAATTCCCTAACATCTAAAAACATTCCCGCAACAGAGTATTCATCGTTACTCGTATTTTAAAGTTTTTATAGAGTCCGATTTTTATTTTCATTCACCTATATCGGAAAGGTTCTTCGGAGTTCCCCGTAGAATTTATTTATTTTAAGAAATAATTTTAAGAATTTGTTCGAAATGCTTTCATTATAAAATTGAATACAAAACTTTCCGTGCAAATCAGATTCCTGAACCCCGTTACCACAGTTGAATCACCGCCCGTCAAAATATCGCGCGCTCCGCTCCCTTGTATGCGTGTGTTTTTCTCCATTCTCGCTTTCGCGTTTCTGCATCGGTTGTATCACACACCGCCAGCGGAAAAGTAGGCGCCTGTGTGTGCGATCAAACTCGCGTATATGGGAAGTAATTCTAGTGCTGTGTGCGGTTGGTTCGTAATCGCTCAAAGTTTGGGCGTAGTTTTATCGCGGAAAATCATCCTATTTTCACCCGGGTCCGTTTCCGGAGCATCCGTTGGCTCTGTCCGCATCCGGTGTCGGTCAGTGCGGAAGTGGAACGTGCGAGCAAGCCGCTAAAATTAAGGCCTCAAAAAGTTCGAATCTGTCCGAGGTATCGGAGTGTGAACTGTGGTGAAGAAAAAATCTCACTTTTTGCGATTGTGCGAAAGTGAGAAAATCGACTCATCGTTGCTTTGCAGCACAGTTTGCTGGTGTGCGCGCGTGTGTGTAAAGGCAGTGCGAGTGAGAATAAACGAACGAACGAAAAGAACTGTCAAAACAGCTCTTCGGCGCATCACCCCGAAACCCGTGTAGAAAGATAGACACGGCTGAAGAAGAGGAAGCGGAATCTTGCAAAAACAAGAAAAACAATTTCGCTGCTTGACGGCTCTGCACTTTGGTGAAGACGGCGAGGAAAAATAGTTTTTTTTTATCGGTTTTTCGCTCGATTGGTGGCGATTCGGAAGTGCTTTTGCCCCCTTTCGCGAGTTTGGGATAGAGCAGAAAGTTGCATCCCGTCTGTGGTTGCAGCCAAGGACATACACAGTGCGACAGGAGGAAGACGCTCCGGGAAGATTCAGTATCGTGAAGTAATTTTTTTTTCCAGGCGGATTCGTCCGTCAAGCCGGAATTAGAATATTAATCGATTTTACCCGATTCGGAGAGTTTTTTCCGTCGGGGATGGCACCCGAAATGGATTGAGACTGGGTGTGAGGTTTGACAAAGAGTTTGAGAAACTGCAAATTCGGATGGAATTCAGTGACATTTGACGAGAAAATCTGCAAACGATTAATTGCAATCAATTAATTAACGGTGATTAGACGGAGCAGCAGCAACAGAGCGAAGGTGATTCGCGATAATTGGCAGCCATATTTAAGTTGTTGCATCTCTTCGGGGTGAAAATTTATGAGAGGAAAAAATCTGGTGTGATTTCGTCGGGGCAACAAAAAAAAGAGTCACGATTGATTTCGAAGGTTCGGCAGAGTGAGGCTAGAAGTTCGAGTTGGGAGTAGTAGAACCGGGCCAGCATTCCGTCGCTGGCTGGTGGGATTTTTTGTTGTGTTCGGGGAGTTTCGTTGGTGAACAATTTGTGCCGATCGGCACCGTGAAAAGTATGAAATTGCACTTTTGACATCCGGCTGCAGCTTGATCGGGTTTCATGACCAGTTTGGTAAGTATGGGTTGGTTTAATAATTTGATTAAAAATATTAGAATAGGAGTAGGCAATTCTATAGTACATATCAACTTCTTCACACCCTCTTATCTCGTCCAATGAGCGAACGTAACATGGGATTTTCCCTTTCATATCTTTTCGGATCACGTGATAGTTTATTTTACACTGCAGGTCACTGTACGACCTGTAATCTTTGAGTCGAAACTTCCAGATAACCGATAATCTGCCCCCGTTAAACTCTTCTCCGTTCAATTAGATATGTGAGCAATTTTTGTAAATTTTGGTTCCGTTAGGCTATTTTTAGTCCTGAACACACGTCAGGAAACGCTTTTCAACACACTCCCGTCAGCTGAGCTGTGTTTTAATTTAACCTATTACTTATTGCTGACTTTCTAAAAAACGAACTCGGTGCTACGTCATCTACATTTTTTTCCGCTGACCTTTTCGTTCAGTCATCAAACGGTGCTTATGACGTGACTCTAGCGAGTCTAAAACATTGATTTCCATCGCCGATAATCTGAACTTACATGTATTATTCACTCACGGAATCGATTCCGGTTTCGTTCCGCTTTTCTCTTTCTATTCTAGGCCCTCTGTTAAATACTAACAAACCACCCCACCCCTGGAATCCGAACAGAACAGAACATGGCAGCTCGTTAGGCGAGGGACGGCGGCAGACTGGACCGGTGAATCCGTTTCCCCCCCGGATCGCTGTCACAGGAATGAATGATAGACGCCGGTCCCGTGCCGGAGGAGGTGAGAATGGTCCACATACGTACATCCTATGTTGCTCTTGGACAGCCGTACGCTTTTGGTTGATTCTGTTCTGTTCGGTGCTTGCTTGTTAGAATTTTGTTTGTTTTTCCGAAAAAAAATTCGTTATTTTCTTTGGCGTAATTATTTGCCATGTTCTGAAATATTTTCTGTATATTCTAAAGTTCTCAATTTAGGCTTCGCCGATAAAAGAACCTGTCTTGATACTACAAGATAGTCTCAGCTCTCCCCTATTGCAAAAATTGGAGCACGAAGCGGTAAAAGATGGTCGCTGCATGCCCCCTATAAAGAGTGTCATGTCATTATACTGATGTACTGCTATCGATTACAAGACCATGTGGCGTCTTAAAAATGATCAATGATTAGAGGAGAAAAAAGGGATTTCACTCTTTTTTCTCCTTAGGGAGAAGGTTTGCCCAAACTGGTTCTCATCAGCTTAATCAGGATTTTTTTTTCTTGTGGGACATTACGCTACATTAGATGTTTGTTCAGGATCTCAAATTGTTTGTTCGTTTTTGAAGTTAGCGTCAATCCGGCGTTAGCTTAGTCCGGCTCTATGCTAATCAGATTCTGATGAGACGAAAAACACAAATTTCATTACTAATTTAATATTTTGCTATAGAACTGGAACAAATCGTACACGGAAGTCTCTGTGTCATACGTAAACTTCGTTTAAGCTTTGAAAATTTTTGTAAAATTTGTATACAAAAATAACTTAAATTTGCAATGATTTTTATACGTATTTGACGTACCTGTCAATACGGTTGCGCGGCATTTTTCGGAAGACCTTAAAAAGGTATTGAAAACATGTGAAGTCTTCTGAAATTTTAATCAAATTCAAAAAACTGCAAAAAACCTAAAGATTTTAGAAAATTGCAGGAAACTTTCGAAGATTTTTGAACATTGCAGAAAGCTTCTGAAAATCTTCAAAAACTGCTGAGTGCTTCCAAAATTTACGAAAACTTCCGAAAACTCGAAGATTTTTTAGGTATCTGTCAGAAACATTTCTACGAAGCACGAAGGCTTCTGAAGACTTCTGTAGACTGCAGAAACCTTTGGAAGATTTTCGAAAACTGTAGTAAATTTTAAAAGATTGCAAAAAATCATCCGAAGATTTCAGAAAATTACAAAAGACTTCTGAAGACCTTTACAGACTGTTGACAGCTTCTTAAGAATTCTGAATACCTGGGGGTGGGCGTAGCGTATTGGTAAATCGATTGCCTCGTACGCAGCGTATATGGGTTCGAGTCCCGGCCCGCACATAGGGTTAGAAATTTCACAAGAGATTTTTCTAAACCGAAGAGGCAAATGGCATTAAGGTTAAAACCTCTAATCGAAATAAAAAAAATTCTGAATACATCCAAAAACTCCTGAAGATCTCCGAAGCTTCCAGAATGCTTCTGAAGACATTCTGGAGCATAAGAAGACTTCTGACGATTTTTGATGGTTTCTGATAACTTCTGAATATTTCTGAAGGGGTCTGCCAACTTATAACGTCTTCTGGAGGTTTCTGCAATTTTTTGATATCTTCTGAATTTTCTGAAAACTTCAGAGAGAAAATTTAGTGAGCTTGCTTCTAAAATACTAAAAAAATCTTTCAGTGTGGTGCAACTGGAGTTGTAGAGGCTCGAAAGAGCTCTCTTCCAGAATCACTCACTACAGTTGCAGACGAGACGGGAAATGTCAGTCTCTAAAATACTGCTTGCGGCCAATCGCACCGGATCGTGATTCTGATTGTGATGTTGAGCGTAACGTTCAAATGGGACGTGTGAAGACTGCATGATCGCGTGGAAACGAGCGTTCATATGTTGGCGCTTGAGACCTCGTTAATAAATTCGAAAGGGTTTACACGTTAAGTTGATTGTCAGGCTGTTTTTATGTTTGCAAGATCGCGGGGCGTAGTTTGCATTTGTACCCAGGGTTGTATTATCGCGAAGGGCCCGAGCGATTCGATGTTAACGTGTTCGATCGCATGGGCGTTTGTATGTCGCGTGTGTGTAATGTCGTTCTTATCATCCCCGAGCAAAGTTGAACAACAAAATTACAACAAGTAGAATTCATATTTCGAAAATAGCATCAAAGTAAAATGTTATTTTGCTATCCATTCTGATGTTAAATTTAGAGTGCACGATTCAGATGCCAGAAGAGAGTGAGCTCCCCCATATCACTAGAATACTCTACAAATGTCGCCCTGAAATTTATTGTCTAGTGTATTTGAGCATCACAATTTTTTTTTGTATGGCTCAACTAAAGGAATGGGCCTAGACTGCTATGACCGAGAGTAGGGGCTTCCGTTCGTGACCGCGTGGGAACGAGCGCCTGATTAATCGCATTTGAGTCCACATTTACAATTTTGTAATGCTAGCACGTTGATTTAATTGCCGGGACGTTTGATTCGACGCGAGATCGTTGGCGTAGATATGCGTGAGTAATCGCTTATACAACAGGGTTTTTTACCGGGAAAGACTCGAGCGTTTGTATGCCATCTCAAACCGTTTTTAGGCGGGATTGCTGTTTGAGGAGACCCCATAATTTTGTATCTGGTATGTTTTTAATGCCAAAAATAACATTACATTAAGGAAGAGTAACAGACAATCGTTTATTTAGGTATAGGGACCGCAAGTCAATCCAGCAAATTTTCAGACAATATTTTCCTAAAATTCCCTTGCGAAATGTAATATCGTACTCTTTTAAACTCTTCCTCGAAAATCCATTTCCATTCGGACTACTTCGTTCTCTACCAGCTGACATGTATTTTGTCTTGTCATAGCCCACTTCTCACAGTTCTCACTCTTTAAGAAGCATAAACGCCTCTTCCACTACACTGCGATCGACTCTAATGATGTTGATGTCGTCCACGGAGTCAAGAAGCGTGTAAGATTTAATTTTATTACGCATGGTAAACATGCTGTTTGCAATTTGGCACTTAACCCAACTGTGGAAACGTGTCTGAGAGGGAGAGTGGAGATGCCAACTTGTCATTAACATTTCGCAGCGAATTTGTTCACATTGATTTGGGATATCTCTTATGCTTTTTGTAAGCTTGCTTTGCGCTGAAAATGTTGGAAATGATAATTGAAGTTACTGGCCGGCTGTTCGGAGTTCAAATTACTCGTTTCGAATTGTCGGAAATTGATCGCGAGCGACTTTCGTACATATTGCTTAAATCACATTGTCTATCGATGAATAGATACCAATATTGTAGTCCACGCAGCCTTATCCTTTTATGCAGTCTTCCCAAGTGAACATCGAACACCATGTTCGATCTAGTTCTGTGCTCATCTTATACCCACATGTCATGTGCAAACTCGAACCCGCTAATGCGTACCAAAACACGTGCACGTGTTCGTCTGCACATCCGAACCCCATGTACGTACGCGGTTTTCGTACACACAGGATCTTGACACTAGTTTTCTCTGTCTCTCACTCATCATCACTAGCGTTGACGCATTCTGTTTTGTGCATGCCTTTCTTGTGTACGCACACAGTGTACGTACACGGTACTTAAACCTAAGTTTGCACATCGTTCGCTTGGGTTCGGTGCTCGATGCAAACCTGTACACAAGGACAAAGTATGTTTGAGGTTGAACGCGTGCACGAAATTTTGTACACGGGTGCAAACTTGTCGATGTTCATGGGAAGACTGGCTTTATGTAGCGCCCCGCGGAAGAAGAATTATTAAAATGCCTATTCGAACAGCATTCATATTTCTACTAGTGGTCGCGCAACTGAAAACTTTGATCTAAAATTAAAAGACAAAGCGCGTGAGTACTTAGCTAAGTCACAATATCTACCAAGATATATCCTGATTCATCTCCCTACCTACCAATCCTATCCGCAACTATGGTAACACTGTCGAGGCATGAATAAATGTATGAGTAATATTCCGAGTTGCGTGAAATATTACTCGAGAAAATATCAAGATTAAATTCTGTGAAATAATTCACAGCAATGAAAACCAGATCATGATCAACATATACTTATTCATGAATCAGCTCACTTCGTATAGTCTGACCGTGAACAGTGTTATTAAATTTATTGATAAAATTAGTTTCAAAAAGGCTCCATTTTGTTCACGGTTCTGTTTTCGTAACGTAAAAATGTTATTGTTCCAGCATCCATGGCAATTTATCTACGATTTTGCGTACAATTTTTTTCCGTTTGCGACGGGGATCCCTCTCGCAGGTTGATGGGATTGACGGTATTGTAAACATCATCAAGCCACAATATATTCAATAGAGTTATCTAAATATAAGGACCTTCGCTCTTTTTAGTTTTTATTTGCACCAAGTTCTACTACTAGAGGTTAATTAGTTCTCATGTTAATATTCCACCAAACATTATGACTACTGAGGATTTGATTTATATAAGAAGCCCGCTTCAAGATGTTGATTACAATACGCCTCGATAGTGGTGTGTCGGGGAGGCCGGGAGGGCTGATATGAGCCTTTTGTCTGTTCTATACCTTTCCTCTATTCACCAGCTCATAACCAACAATCAACCAGTAACAAATAGATAATTGAGAAAGGATGTGCTATGTGTGGTGATTGGCTATTCAAGTATTAGTAGTGTTTGAAGTACTAATGTATGTCTCATGTGATGATCATAACTTCAGCTGTATCTTGTACCTATCTAATCTATTACGTCTCTCATATATTGTCTTTTATTTCTTCTTTTCGAGTCCTATACTGCCATTCTACACCCGCCTTCAGCTGGGTCAACAAAGATGGTGATAGTGTACGTCTTAACACTCACACATTCTCAAACGCGATCTCAGCGGGAACCCACAAAAATGCCATCGTGCACGCGATTACGAATCGGTCATGTCTGAAAGTCTATCCTTGATCCTAGAAGCCTAGGTCCATGCCTTCAGCTGGACCATTTAAGAAAATACGCCCATACCTATTAGACAACACGTCTCATGGCGACATGACCGGGAACCCTATCGATATAAACGATCCCACTCTCTGCCAGAATTAAAACCGCGCACTGAAAATTTAATATCAGACTCACGGTTCGCGCAACCATTCAAGAACATACGTTACAAAATCACGTCAGCGCACAAACGTTAGAGCCCCTCGCGATTTTCCAAGCAACATACGAACTTGCAAACATGATTACACCCCGGTGATAAGGTGAAAATCTCAGCACTCATAAACTTACCAACACGATCTCAAGTGTCAACCTACAAACTCCCGCGCTCGCGCCATCATGAATCGGGATCGTCCGGAAGTATCTATCCTCGGTACAAACAATCTAGGTCCTTGTTAATTATTAAAAAAATAATAAAATTGAAAAATAGCTCCCATATCCACTAGACAAAACGTTCCATGGTGACATGACCAGAAACTCTAGTGATATGGGGTAACTCTCTCCCTGTCAGAATGTGATCCGTACACCGAAAACTAAAGATCAGAATGACGGTCCGCGAATATATAAATCGCCGCAGGGTTTCAAAATCGAATTTATACACGCGAAGTCACATACACGCGAGCACACGGGACAAACACGTCAACATACGAACGCTTAAGCCCTTCGCGATCATCTACGCACACCTATGCCCGCGATCGCGTAAACTGTAGCACTGCGGCAATTGTGTGAACGTTTTAGTACTTACGAAGTTACAAACGCGATCTCAAACGCCAACCCGCAAATGCGCGATCATGAATCGGTCACGTCCGGAAATCTTTAACCTTCATTCTAGCAATTTAGGTCTATACATTCAGTTGGACCAATCAAAAAAAAAAAAATAAAGCTCATATCCACTAGACCACGCGTTCTACGACGACATGATTGGGAACTCTAATGATATGGAAGAACCCACTTCCTTCTGGAATCTGAACCGTACACAAAAAATTAAGTATCAGATTCACGGTCCGCGCGCGATTATTCTAGAACACACGCGAATATGCGAAAGGCACACGGTTATGAAATAGAATTTATGCACGCGAAGTTACACGTTAGCACACGCGACATACAAACGCACACGCGATCGAGCACATTAACGTACAAATATTCAAGCCCTTCGCGATGATACACGCGATTCCGAGTCCCTACGCCCGCACATGCCTGAACCGTACAAAGAATATCACATTCAGAATCACGGCCCGCTATAATTGGCCTATTGCAGTGTTTTATTGGACGACATTGCCTGTCTCGTCTGCAAATTGTAGTATGTGATTCTGACGGGGAGCCCTTCCGAGAACCTAGCTCTACAGCTCCAGTAGGACAACTCTCGAAAAAAAAAAAAAAAAAAAAAATTGAGGGTACGTCGGATTTAAAGGCTTGTGAAAACTTCACGATCGCATGGAAACGAGCGTTTATATGTTCGAGCTAGAGACCTCGTTTATAAATTCGACAGGGTTTACACGGTGAGTTGATTGCCGAATTGTCTGTACTTCAAGTTGTACGTGGATGATCTCATTTCATTTGTGACCTGGTTTGTATTATCGCGAAGGGCCCGAGCATTTCGATGTTAACGTGTTCGATCGCATGGGCGTTCGTAGTCGCATGTGTGTAATTTCGTTTGTTACACTATATGAGTCTTGAATATCCACGCGGACCACGATTATGATGTTTAATTTAGAGTGTACGATTCACTAGATTATCTTGCAAATGTCGGCTTGAAACTGGTTGTCTAGTGTATATGCGCGTCACTTAGGTATATTTTTTTGAGCATGGTCTAACTGAAGCAATGGGCTTAGACTTCTAGGATCGGGAGTAAGGGATTCGGCTCTTGACCTATTTATGATCGCGTGAAAACGAGCGCATGATCGCATTTGGGATCAAGTTTATAGTTTTGCAAATGCTAACACGTTAATTTAATCACCGGGGCGTTTGCTTGCTCGCGAGATCGTTGGCGTAGATATGCGTGAGTGATCGCGTATGTTACAGAGTTTGTATTATCGGGAAAGGATGAAGCATTTGTATGTCATCTCGAACAGTTTTTTCCATTAGTCTGTTAAGCTTGTTTGACCTGCGTCAACCAAAACTGAACAGAGCCCCATAATATTTTCAGGAATTTTGTCAAAATTAACCTTTCAATTTCTTACACCTTTAAGGTTTTAATGGTATTTTTTTTAAAGTATAGAAAGTGTTAGTCAACCCAGTCAATTTCCACACAATAGCGCAATTTTGCAGCATCTTTTCTAAATGTTCATTGTGAAATGTTAAAAATTGGGCCAATGACATTGAATCTCTGGAGGCACCTTGTGAAAGCACGGTGTACATCGTAACTCAAGATATACTAGCACATTTTGCGTGGACCTTCTCTACCCGTATCTCCGTTTAAAAGTAACTGACAGTGTTTGTTTCTGTACGATCTGTCAACAGATTCCAGTACCGGTCGTTAATCATGACTGGCAAAAAGCTGATTTTAGCGTACAGAACTTCCGTGGCTAGTGCTACGATCCTACTAGCACTGAGAATCCTTCCTGGTCAGGGTTCGAACATATGACGACTGGCTTATGAGATTAGCGCCACACCCTCTGAACCGTCATGCCAGGGATGATCGGACCAGGGGACATCGTCTCTGATGAAACTTTCCTTTCCTTGCGTGAGCACTTTATCGTCGTACTCACGTTTCTTACGTTGAAGTAGTCTTTTTGTTGGCTGCCAACAGCTCTCCATACCGTTCTGACGTGTAGCCGCTGCAAACATTCGGGTCCTAGGTTGGGTTTTCTCTTTTCCATATTACTCGTTATCTTTAAATAAAAAAATTAATTTAATTCATGGTGTACATGAAGAATACAAAACTTCATCCGTGAACAATTGTTGGTTGTTTGTAAACATAAGTAGGGTTGCCGTATTGGATTCAGTGTCTGTCTGCGTGATTAAGTTTGTCTGCCAGATATTGATGAAATGAAGTGGAAACGCAAATCCATGGGGTTTTTTTTCGTCCCTCGCTTGAACCAATCTAGTTCGGACGATTTCCAGGTGTGGTATCCTATACTTCGATGGCTCTTTTAACGCATTAAGCTACCACGTTGCGTTTAGCTTATCTTAATGTAGATGTTATAAAAGTTCAAATTCCATATTGTTTTATATTCAAATACTGTGGCTGTTGCGGGTTAATTTTTTTAACTGTTGCAATTGTGTTTGTCTTCTAATACATGCACGCATCTTTGAAGTGGAAATGATAATTACCTTCCAGATATTTTGTATCATTCCAGATTGACAGCACTACATATTTCAATCCATCGCTTCATTTGTACGACTTAGCAAGTAGAGATTTTCCACTACTTTGGTTCTAATTTATTTGCCCAGCAGACCCCAAGTGACAGGGCGGCCAAAATGCTTTCACCAGAACTTCGGATTTTCGTATACAGAAGTAAAAAAATAAGCTAAAAAAATTATCTTGCAATAAAAACCTCAGAATACTACTGCTGCAACCCAATTCAAAGTAAAATAGATTTTTGTGAGATACTATGGCCCGACACAAGTCACATGAATCATATTTTGAACTTTTTTGTATTATGTTTCTTATTTTTAAATCAATAAATTTACGAAAAAATCATTAGAAAAAATAATACCGGTCAAATAGGAATCAACCGTTACTATTCACAAATCAGATTTCAACTAAAGACCGGATACTTTATTCGTCCTCGAGTTCTAATATATTCTAGACGTCGTGGTATTAAATCGACAAATGCTTCCAGGACCAAGATCTGAACGTTGAATTGTTTAAACAATGGAAGCCTAATAACAATTTCACTTATATATTGATTCCAGGACGGTAAACCTGAGGTAGTTTGATAGACTCGAGGAATTTGGGATTCCAGGATTCCGACATATTTGATAGTTGACTTTTGATTCGGAGACTACAATTGTATATTGTATTAATTAAATGAAACTAAGAACGGGTACGTTGTGATTCTGAGTTTCTACTATTAAGGGATATATGTATTTGTAATTCTGGGAACCACAACACTACAAAATCCTAGAATTATTTTGTTTCAAAACTTTTTTTAATTTTCAGTATTCTTCAAATCTGGAATCTGAGGAAAATTGGATTCTGGAGATGAGAGATTCCTGGATCTCAATTCAAAGTATCTGGTACACGTTAACAGAATTTCAAAATCCTAACGCGTAGAATTTCAGAAGTTTCAAATTACAGTGAGCCTCAGAAATACGTAAATCTGAGTTCTGAAATTTTGATATGCCGAATTCCGAATGTTTGATATTTGAACTTTTCAAATATCCGATTTCGAGACTCCAAAATATTGGACGTTCGATTTTAAGACTTGCTTACATTCTAGGATTCCGGTATTCAGATAGTCAGAAATACCGGATTTTTTCCAAGGATCTTGGATCTTCATTCAAATCAGGGCCTTTTGACCTTTGGTTTAGTGATTGTGGGAGGTTAATGCTTTGTTATTCTAGGATATTTTCTTAATTCAAATAACTCAGGATACTGTTATTGGAAATGGGACGGAAAAAATGATGACTTTTTCCTTATATAGAACTAGTCAAGTAAAGGTTCCCAACAAAACTTTAGTATTTTGGTTGAAGAAGTCTCTCTGATCTCTCCAGGATCTGAGAATTCATCGAAGATCGTTGAGATCGATTTTCCTTTTCTTTGTAACCGGAATTGCGGAGACTGTTTGAGGATTTAGGTAAAGATTCTTCTTTTACACCATTGCCATGGCTGGTTTAGAACAGCTTGAGTATGGTCCGAGATCGTAGATTCATACTCGCTCCTAACAGTAACGATAATATCGTCTGCCTAACCCTATATTTCAAATACCAGACCTTTCAGTTCATTCAGGAGTTCGTCTACTACCAGGACCACAGAAGGGGTGACAGCGCTCCTCCTTGAGGAAAACCTCTAGTTGTTCTCATGGTTATAGTAACGCATCCCAGCGACACTGTCACAGTTCGGTCACACAGCAACCTTTGCGGTCAGCTGAGTGTATATTACTAGGACACTATCTAGACATGAGCAACAGCGATGCGATTTTTAAACATTTGTTCATCCCGATGTATCTTTTTTATCCGATTCGATTCAATGTTTGGCAACATCGATTTTTTATTTAAAGGAATCGAACTTTGTTTTCAAAATGCCCATCATTAACATTGTCTTTAATTCTACTAGTGTTTTTTCTATAATTTTTTTTTTCGAATTGAAATAAAATGTACAAACATTGTTGCCAGTTGTTGTTGGTTTATTTTGGTAGCACATGGTCTACAGGTTGATGTTTTGACATAATTTCAGATAAATTCCCACCGTAACTACGTTTCAAAAATCCTTTTCGATCGGTCAAAAGTTGATCAATTTTGGTCATTTTTTCGACAATGGGTTTACATTTCGTGACAATGTTTGCCTCTAACTCATCAGTTGCATGCAGTTTATCGGTGTAGACGAGAAACGAAACGTAGCACCGTGAAAAAAATCTGAGGTTACCAAACTGCAAGAAAACGGCATCAAATCAACATTAACATTTTCGATAGGATTCGTTTATCGAACATCGTCTTCAATAAATCGATGGTTGCAACGGCCATATGACTTGATGTCCCATCTCATGTAGACCACAGGTCTTCCAAATCTTGTATAACAATATTTAGAAGCAAACTGTCCTCAACCATAGCTCGATGTTGCTCGCAAGTGATGTTGACGTTGGCCTCAGCATGAAGACCATAAATAATAAACCTCGTAATCATGAAAATATTTGTGTTTCCACAAAACTAATTTGCGCTAAAATAGACATGACGTAGGTTTGGTAAATGTGTTCTGAATATGCTTAGTTTTTATAAATATAGTTTGTAATTTAGGGATACACTGATTTGTATTAAGGGGTAGGTAGGGGTTGGGGTGCGGGAAAATAGGGTAAAGTTTGAATTTGTGAACTTCAATCACGGTTTCCGCCATGTCATTACCAAATTGATTTTGTGTACGTGAACTAGTTCACAACTTCATGAACACTGTTCATAAAACCAAAAGTTGACTCATGATGTTATTCATAGATTTAGAAACATTGGTTCACAAAATCAAAACCTTGTGGAGCTCGTCAACTATTTCACGAAACTCGATATTTTATTCATGTTTCTTTTCAACTTTCGTGAACTAATTCATGATTCCTAATATATGTCACGATCCAATATCCGTGCTCGTGAAATAGTTCACAAAATCATGACATATTCACGGATTCGTGAGCTGGGCATGGTTCCTAGTACATGATTCACGATTTGTTGTGCGTGTTTGGGATTTTTATAAGATATCCCTAATCATTTTCAATTGCATGCAACATGGTAATGAAATTTTCACGTGAATTTTCTCTCAAAATTTGGGGTGAAATCATTTTTGTTCCATACACTTTTTCATGAAATGTTCAGCCGCTAACGACCAGTAATAGGTACGAGCAGTAGATATACGAAAACTATTAAAAGCTCGAACATCGTTATTCTTTTGATAAGGTTCAGTCCCTAGTAACAATTTACGTTTTATGACATTCTTGAAGCCCTACTTGAAACTTAGAATGAACTTGTGGTGTGCTATAAAACTAGAAATGCTACTTGAGGTGTGATGTCTGGACAGTGAAGGAAAACTGCGCTGTGCGCCACAAATTGTGTTCGTGATATAGTTCACAGAACAAGATACCGCGAATCATTCACATTTTTATGATTAGGTTTATATTATATACTTATCACGTTATCCCGAGTAAAAAAACCGATGGTAACCAAAAAATAACAGATCTTGATGAGGCGAAGAGAAATTACGAATACAATAAAATTGCTGATATCATGAATATGAGTCACAGTATTCCCCTTTGTCTATTCGAATGAAAGCTCTAAAATATAATATTACGATAACATGAAATTACTAGTCTTGACTAAAATCTTGAAATCATGAACATAAATCACACAACTCGTGACAAAAATATTAAAAATCGTGACCAAGATCCTGAAATCATGAACATAAATAACCATAAACTAGTGACCAAAATATCTCGATAACGTGAATAAAAATTACGACAATCGCGACTAAGATCCTGACATCATGAACATCGTTTGTATGTCGGCTGTGTATTCCCAAATTGCGAACAAGGATCATAACCAAAATTAAAAATGTCCAGGGAACAACAATAGTAAACCCAACCAAACATTCGAATGTAACGCCATGTATATATCCGGGGCGAACTAGTTTTTTGGAAACGCAAATAGTTTCTTGAATACGAGGTTTATTCTTTATAAATTCAAGGATTTGGTTCGTAAACCATGAATTTATAAACGGATTTTTTTCCGTGCAAGCGGAATGGTGCTTTTGAAAAAGTGGCTGCGATTTTTGTCGCACTACCACATTGGGCTGAGGCACGCCACACAACTGTCTAATGAAAAAAAATGTAATGTTAAGCCACTTTTTCAAAAGCACCATTCCGCTTGGTCAATTAAGTTGCCACTAACTATTTTGCATAATTTGAATCGTGATAATCTAATAATTCGACTGATTTTCTTCTTTTAGAGTTTTAAAAAGGTTTTATATGGATTGACCGTTCGCAAAGCTCAAGGTTTCTTGAACCTGCATCCACTGGTTGGACGCAATTTAGATTATGACGTTGAGAACTGAGTAGGATTTATGATGGATTTTTTCCGATCAATCTACTTCTACAAACATTCTTTACTACTTTTCTCGCAACTCTTTTAATCTGATACTTAAATGACACGCCTTTTAAATCTCTAAAACTAGGATTGAGTAGTCTTTTAGGCTTACAAAATCGGGACATTTTTTCTTTCTCTTTACTAAACTAAACTAAACCGAAGCTGTTACATATTCTTCTCTAGTCCATAGACCTAGTCTCATAAAACTTTTTGATTATTTAGTATAAATTTTCCTTAAGTGGGTCTACCAATTAAAAAAAATATTTTTTTTATGTTTGCATATTTTTGCGAATCCAATATGTACTCTTATGTCCAACTTCGTGGTACTGAGGAAAGCGTCGCTGAGTCGGTTGCATTACATTAGGTAAGCACCATTACAACGTTCCTCACCTTACGCCAAGGATCGGTGAATATAGCCGTGACCGACAATGGCAGTTTTCAGATAAAATGGAACAACCGAAAGGAATATGCAGCCTGAATTACTTAATTTACATGAATCTGTCATCGACGAAAACACCCTGTTTTGTCACGGAAAATTTTATATATCAAATATTACAAAACACCAACGATGGAAGTTTCCAGATAAAAGTGTTTTGCTGAATCGCGCTCGAGGACACTGATCCGTGGAAACTTCACACACAATGTTCTCGGAGAATGGTGATTTGTTGAAAAGGTTTGCCTAAGGTAAAAATGAAAATTCTTCGGCCTCCCGTTCGCATGCGGATAGTTGCTGCTGCTATAAGAAACAATTCATAAAATACGTAACGCAAAGATTGCCCAAAATTGACTGCCCCCTCTCCCCATGTAACAAATTTTCACAAATTTTTCTATCCGCATTACGCAACAAATTATTTAAAAAAATATTTTTCTTCAGTAAAAACATGTTATGATGATGTCCAAGCAAGCAAAACAAACTGCTACTTTTATTCGTCTTGGGGTAAACGTTTTTCTATCTGTTGTGGGTTGGTTGATCTAGCCAAACGATGACGCAATGTGGTTTTTTTTATATTGGCGTAGCTGCCCTGCCGTTCCTTTTTTTCCGCGAGATGGAATAATTTTTGAAGGTATAAAAAACTTTATAGTGCTTAAAAACCTCTATCACGCCGTAAAACAATATTCTCTGGTACTGCATACTTCTGATAAGTTCATTGCAAGAGTCGTGACAAAATAAGGGGAGCAAAACTTCTTCCTAATTTCTATCTCAGATTGGTTTATGCTTGTGATACGCCCTATTCCTTTTTATCTGATCCTATAATACCGATTAACAGGCTTTGTGGATCTTAGGCAACATTGTGTACATACCAAGGTCAGATCTCCATGTGCCCATTTTGTAATTAGACAGAACACTATGGAAAAAAGATGCTTTAACCATAAAAAATATGTAATGCAGCAGAAAAGAAAAACGCTATGCATTCCAATGATTAATTCAATCAACAAAACAATCAAAAAATTACTGCGATTTGTTTGATTGAGAAGTCTTGATAAATTATAAGAAGGTCTGGAATTTTATGTTCAGTAATGATTCGACACCTTGTTATATTTGATGAAAAAGTTCACGGAGCAAAAATTTATAAATAATATTCCAATAAAAATTTCAAAGCCATATGCAGAGTTTCGTTAAAGTGAAAATGATAAGTGATATCTTCTACATTTGTGAACTTTTTCGCAAACACACAAGTACCACTTCACGAATCCATGAAAAATATTCGTAATTCTGTGAAATTGTTCACGTAAAGTTATTAAGATCATGCACAAAATTACGAAACTATATCATTCACTATAACGTTCCGAATTTTGTGAAATATTTCTCGAGAATGTATCAAATTTAATATTGCGAACAAATGGCAAATATTGATGGCAAAATTTGTATGGCGTGTCATAATTGTGCATGGAAAATTTTCCATAGGAAAAAAGCATCAATTATTAACTTTTATTAATATCTTCGGCTTTATTCGGCCTAGAAACAATCGATGAGATGCATTTTGAAGGAAATTGAGCAAGCAATCTAGAAAAATAGTAATTTTTAATTACAGTGTTGCCAAACATGAAATATTGCCAATTTAAAAGTAAAACTGCATATTTCTCGCAATACATGTATTTTTATTTTAAAAATTATTATGCCATTGTGTTCCCCAGACATTTTTACATATAAAAGCATCTAAAACATCTACATTACTTAAGCGAATCCCAATATGATTTAAAGCAAGAAACTGACAATTTCTCTTCACTTTTTTCGCTATAACTCAGTAACCAAGCAAAATTTCAAAATTCTGAAAACGCCATTTTGTAAAGAATTTTCAGATTAGTAATGTTACATATCTAATCCGGTTTACCTTAAAATGGCGTTTGTCATAAGATAGCACAACAGCGACGATGTGTTGACGCTGAAACACTTGAAACCAGCGGCGGATCCAGGAAGAGGGTTCGGGGGGTCCGTATCATATTTAATTAGCTTAATTAGCTCAATGTCGCAATCGAACCAGGTATGTCTATTATGTGAGGATGATTGTGATGAGAGAGACGGGGAAGGGGTCTGAAGAGGGTGCATGAGGTGGTCGTTCGAGGGAGATCTGTTGACGTGCTTTGAGGGTTTAGAGAAGGGTGGTGTGTAATGTGGGGGAGGGGGCTTACGAAAGGGTGGTGTGTAATGAGAGGGAGCAACTCCTCACCGCATATACCTAGCTACACCCCTGTTTAAATACAGAAAGCTTATATAAGTCAAAAAATTAGGTTTAGGTTGGCAATTTTCATTGCATAAACTTTCTATATGAAAAAGGCAAATAGAAACAAATATTTCTACGGATTTTTTCATCAGAATTGGTCAGATTAGGTATCCCCCTCTCCTAGGCTGACGGGTTTGACGGTATTGAAAACATCTTCAAGCATATTTGAGCAGACACCTGCTTTAAGATGGTTATTCCATTACGCCTCGATAGTGGTGCATCGAGGAGACCGAGAGGGCTTATGGGCCTTTTTTATGTTTTTTGTTATTTCATACTCTGCACCAGCCCAAACTAACAGTCAGCTAAGAACCTGTGCACACTGGCGTGGATGATTGGTGGGTCGCCGTGGATTGACTTTTTCTGTGGGCTGTGTTTGCAGACATTGTTCAACAGCTTAACGGCTGTCTTTTTGAGCACGGCTCGCAGTGGGAGTCATTGTGTGTCGATTTACCGGCCGACCTCGTCAACGTGCACAGGTGCATTAAAAAAAAATAACAGTTGAACCCTATTAGTTGTGTTGTGTTGTAATAATTGTAGTTTTTAGTCCTAGTGTAAAATTGTTATGTGCTAGTAATATGTCTGTCTGTGTATGTGTTCGTCTGAGGATTTGTGACATATGGGTCAGGGAATGGATGCAGAACTGGCTTATATGATAGAATAGTGGGTAATCCTTCTTTGGATCACTTTTTATCGGTGTTCAATTCGTGCATTCGATACGACTCATTCGGATTAGATAAATGAAGGTACGATTAATTTACCGACGCACATCAATCATCCATTCCCGGTCAGCATAGCATGAGGAACTTTTAACGGAATGCAATTGTCGTTAATGGTAAATATATATCATTTTCTGGCATTTAGACGATTCCAAGTAGTTTTATTGCATGTTATATGGGCGTTGTTCAAATAATACTCAATAATAATACTAACTCTTCTCTTTATTTCATTTTGTTTTATTTATTTTCGGTCTCATGCGTCACATTCCTATGATGACCTCTCCGAGTTCATTCATCAAAAAAGGGTAACATTGCTGTCAACAATGACTATTCGCTACCATCAGACGTCGCCAGGCTTTAGAAGAATTGAGATGTACTCTCATACTCAATTGAATCAGATAAGTAGGAACGACCAAAAACTGCAAGTAGCATATTACACACGTCTTATTTTAACACATTAAATATTATTTGTATTAACTTATTATTTACAGGTAACACATATCTCAACACACAACACTTCCCATACACACGTAAACATTCAAACTCGCAAATATACAAATGCTCGACAGGTGACTGGGCCAAGCGCATTCACTCGTAGGATCTATCATTTCGATGATCGCCTCGATTCTACGAAACCAGTGCACAATTAAGCTGACATAAACTTATCTCGTCTGGTGAATGCATGTAACCTGGAAGCCCCAGACACGACAGGACGAGACGGACAGATGACGGACAGGACGTGACGGGGCCTAGTTCAGAGTTTTAGGCATTATTCAATGCACGGCTGGCGACATAAAAAAAAGAAAGGATCTGCTATGTGTGGTGATTGGCTATTCAAGTATTAGTAGTGTTTGAAGTACTAATGTATGTCTCATGTGATGATCATAACTTCAGCTGTATCTTGTACCTATCTAATCTATTACGTCTCTCATATAGTGTCTTTTATTTCTTCTTTTCGAGTCCTATACTGCCATTCTACACCCGTCTTCAGCTGGGTCAACAAAGATGGTGATAGTGAACGTCTTAACACTCACACATTCTCAAACGCGGTCTCAGCGGGAACCTACAAAAATGCTATCGTGCACGCGATTACGACTCGGTCACGTCCGAAAGTCTATCCTTGATCCTAGAAGCCTAGGTCCCTGCCTTCAGCTGGACCAATTAAGAAAATACGCCCATACCTATTAGACAACACGTCTCATGGCGACATGACCGGGAACCCTATCGATATAAACGATCCCACTCTCTGCCAGAATTCTAACCGGGCACTGAAAATTTAATATCAGACTCACGGCAACCTACGCCCACGAACTCGCAAACATGATTATACCCCGGTGATAAGGTGAAAATCTCAGCACTCATAAACTTAGCAACACGATCTCAAGCGTCAACCTACAAACTCCCGCGCTCGCGCCATCATGAATCGGGATCGTCCGGAAGTCTCTATTCTCGGTACCAACAATCTAGGTCCTTGTTAATTAATAAAAAAATAATAAAATTGAAAAATAGCCCCCATATCCACTAGACAAAATGTTCCTTGGCGACATGTCTGGAAACTCTAGTGATATGGAGTAACTCTCTCCCTGTCAGAATGTGATCCGTACACCGAAAGCTAAAGATCAGAATGACGGTCCGCGAATATATGAATGGCCGCACGGTTTCAAAATCGAATTTATACACGCGAAGTCACATACACGCGACCACACGCGACAAACACGTCAACATACGAACGCTTTAGTCCTTCGCGATCACCTACGCACACCTATGCCCGCGATCGCGTAAACTTGATAACACTCCGGCAATTGTGTGAAAGTTTTAGTACTTACGAAGTTACAAACGCGGTCTCAAACGCGAACCCGCAAACGCGCGCGATCATGAATCGGTCACGTCCGGAAATCTTTAGCCTTCATTCTAGCAATTTAGGTCCATACATTCAGTTGGACCAATCCAAAAAAAAATAAAGCTCATATCCACTAGACCACGCGTTCTACGGCGACATGAATGGGAATTCTAATGATATGTAAGAACCCACTTTCTTCTGGAATCTGAACCGCACATAAAAAATGAAGTATCAGATTCACGGTCCGCGCACGATCATTCTAGAACACACGCGAATACGCGAAAGGCACACGGTTATGAAATAGAATTTATACACGCGAAGTTCATACACGTTAGCACACGCGACATACAAACGCACACGCGATCGAGCACGTTAACGTACAAATGTTCGAGCCCTTCGCGATGATACACGCGATCGCGAGTCCCTACGCCCGCACATACCTGAACCGTACAATGAATATCACATTCAGAATCACGGCCCGCTACAATTGGCCTATTGCAGTGTTTTATTGGGCGACATTACCTGTCTCGTCTGCAAATTGTAGTATGTGATTCTGACGGGGAGCCCTTCCGAGAATCTAGCTCTACAGTTCCAGTAGGACAACTCTCGAAAAAAAACAAAAAAAAGGTTTACAAATTTCACGAAGTCATTACCGCTTTATATTTCATTGCTAAGTAGGTAGAATTAAGTAATGAAAAGTTGATATCTTTCAACTCCTATCTTACTGTATTCTACTGGAATTAGACGAGCTTAGGCAAGCTTCTTAATTTGCTGAAAATGTGATAGTCACAAGAGAATGAATATGATTCTAATTCGACTAACCCGAAACCCCATCTATTTCCCTTCCAGGTGCATCAATCAAGATGGAACACTTCCAAGCCGCGATGGATCCGCGCAAGCAGGAACTACTCGAGGCCCGTTTTCTGGGAGCAAGGGTGAGTACCAAAAATATCCATTGGCCTCAACTAATAGAACCATGCGTCATCGTGAGAAAGCAATTTCGTCCTTCGGTTCCCATCGTCGATTGGAGATTTTTGTCGTTGATGTTTTCACTATACTATCCAATCCTTAAAACACCGAAAAAGGCTCGGTTGTTATCGATCCGTAACATTTCCCGACCGTATCGGTGGAAAGGGGGTGACTGAAGCTCGATTACAAGAGCAACTACATACCGATACAACCGGTTTTTTCCTTCTTCTTCTTGGAACCGAAAAAAGGAAAATAATTTGCCTTCTCCGCTTCACGCAGCCCAGCCTGCTGGGATCTACATATCTTCAAGCGGAAGGAAAAACGCGTGGAAATCAGCGAACTCCAAGAAAGGAGCCACATCCGCCCGGTGGTGGCGGATCTGTGCGCTCGTTGTGCGTGTGTGTGTGTGTGGCTATATTTCGGTCTTACCCCGTACTGTAGTAGCAGGCACAAGGCACAGCAACGTCAACGACATGATTTGTGTGCTGCACCAGCTAAATAAAGAAGGCGAAAAAAAAGGCGGCGACTGTTGCTGGAACTGTGGCCGCGCAAACATTTCTAGTGGAACAAAGTTTGTCTTTATGTTAACCCCCCCTACCTCCCTCCCACCCGGAATGGGTTTGAGGTGGATGGAAGTTGAGTAGGTTTACCTGTACGGTATTGCAAAGTTGGTTATCAACCTGGGAAAAAAATCAAAATGAAATGAGATTGTGTATGTAGATGAAATCCTGAAAAATCTAGAATAATTTCTAATGAGAATGGTTGGGAGTGGTTCCCTATTTTCAATTCCAAATAAAATCACTTTCGGTTGAGATTCATCGTATTATTCTGACAAGATCTCATTCGAAATCCGGATCTGAACTGGATCGATTCTATCGCTTTGTATGCAATTTCGGTTTCCATCATCTACTTCGTTTAAAATTTTCTACAAAGTTCCTCAAATGTGTTTAGTTCCTCTCTCGGGGTAGCCTTTCCCATTATGCACCATCCAATGGCGTCCGGGTCAACCGGTTACCACAGATCCCTTGCCGGTGAAACGAACAAATTCTCGCCGAATATCGATTTTATGATTATTCATTTCGTGTGTTCTGTGTGAGTGAGTTTGTATGTGTGTGTGTGTGTTTGTATGAATATATATGTTGTTGGTTAGTTGTACCGCAACAACCCGCGCGCCCACCCATTTCGAAAGTACGATGCCATTGTTCTCAAAAGCCTTGCCATACATCCCCTTTCCCACTCCCCCACCACCATGCCACCACCATCCAGTGTGAAACTTTGGCTCTCTTAGTCCCGACACTGGCGAGATGCGCCTTCCGTGATGTGTGCTGTATGTCCTTTTCTCTGTTTGTTCAGATGTGCATCCTGTGCATCAATCCCTCCTCTTCCATTTCCATTCCATTTTCAGTCGCTGCAGCTTCCCAAACCGAACCGAACCGAAAGCGCTGCATTAGTTGCAGTGAATGCACTTGCTGCTGCTTCTGGCTAGCAAGCTAGCTATTCCCGGTGTACATACATATTCACAACCCACTTGACACCCACCACCCCCGCGCCGTAACCGTGCCGAGTCATGCAAGCAAAAAGTCCTTTGGCGCACCTTATTATTATATACCATAAAGTATCATAAGTGCTGTTCCGGGAGTTGCGAATCGCTCGTTGTGTCCTCCTACACGTTTGCTTTCCCCTCCTTCTCCCAAAACGAAACAGCGTCGGAACAACGGAAGCCTGAACCCCCCGTGCTGCAGAGAATCGTCAGCCCGAGTTGTCGTCGTCGTGGTCCTTACATAACTTGATGGCAAAAACCCGAAAGCTCGCAGCAGAACTCCCAACAAGGTTGAATAATAACAAAAACACTACGTTAGCGACACAATAACGAGAGCTGTGCAAGTGCAGTTCCCAGCAAGCAAGCAAGCAACCAATGGCAATTATTCGACTCGATGGCAGGTCGGTACAGAACGACGGTCCGACCACCTCGACGAGAGACATATTGTTTGGGAATTAATTTAATTTAGTTTTAATGAGGAAAAGCGCCTATGTCTCTCGTTTGACCCAGGCCACCACCGGTCTGCTGACCGTTTCCATTCACACGTTCTGCAGCGCCGTGTCGGTTATGCTCTGGGATCACATATCTCAAACACGTCCAATCGTTGCTCATTAGCGATGAATAATTAAGATCTGCTGCTCGTTGGGCCGCCATTTTGCATAATCTAAATGCAAGAAACGAACGGTGATAAGATCCGGCTTTGGGTGTTATGTAGGAGCAAATTTTCTAGTGCGTTGAATGTCTAGCATTTAATATATTTCAAAGTTTGGCGATCTTTAAAGTCTTGAAAATTATGATTTACTCTGCCTAAGCTCAATTTCCTCCAGCGTGTGGTTTATCCGCTCCGAAGTAACAGTGGATTTTTGATATTGTAAGATTCGTCCCTCTGTTACTTAGAGAAACAATACGGTTCATGTAAAAATGTGAAGATCATTCGTGATATCGATTTCATTCAGAGAATTGGTTACCTCAAACCGGGGAATATTGCACATTAAAAAAAATCGAAAATTTTTCTTGAAATCAAGCACATGTAATGCCTTGAATTTTCGAAGCTGGTGCCCATAAATTAAACACAATCCAACAGTTGATCAGCCGAAATCATTGAATCAAAAAGAGAAAAACGTTTAAAAAGTTGTATAAATTGCATACCTCCAGGCAATTTAATGCCCGAACATATAACGCCTCAAAAGATTTAAAAATTGGCGAGAAAAGACACAGAGTCGTTTTGCCAAACTTTTTTCAGAAAAATAGTCAGAAATTAGGCGGAACTGATGAATATACATCATTCGAGCGGCTCAGAGATCTTCCAAAGTTTTTAGGATAGCATAGTTGTGCGTTTCGACTTCGTCTCATCAGAATCCGACATAACTTAGTGACAGGATTAAACTGGCACCGGATGGACTCTAGCTCAAAAAAAAAAAACAAAAACACTATTTGTGTCTCTAAGCAAATCCCTAGTTTTGCGTGATGTCCCGCAAGAAAAGGGAGCTCTGATTAAGCTGATGAGAATTAGTGAAATCAAAACTTAGTTTGGTTTAGCAAACCAACGCAAAATACCATATTTCTCCTTGGTGGAGAACAATTTAGGTAGGTACTATTTTTTCTCAATTAAGGAGAAAATCATGCGCTAGCTTAGTTCTGTCACTAAGCTAATGTCGAATTCTGATGAAATAAAGTCGAAATGAAAATTCCATAATTAATTTGGTTATAGGTTTTGTGCTCTTCACGCGCAAAGATGGGTTTAAATAATTTTCTCTTTAATGAAAAAAAAATAGCTTCCACCTAAATTTTTCTCCATTAAGGAGAAATATTGCGTAGTGCACAAGTTTGGCGCTTGACGAATAAAGCGCAAAAAACGAGAGAGCGCTGATTGCTCGTTTCAAGCATAATTCGAACATTTCGATACCAAAGAAAAAACAGGATGTTTCGCAAATTTTCATCTAGGGGGCCAAGAAACGATCCGCTTTGAAATGTACGGGGTGCAGAAATTCCTTAAATTGGGACTAACGCCTGGAGAGTGTTGCCAAAACGTGAGTCCCGTAACTACACGACGCTGTCAACGGAATATCGTTATCGCGAAAATGCTGTCGAATTTCGCTTTGAAATACCTGATTTGGCAAGCCATATGCATTTGTGGCAAACGTCCGAGACCAACTCTAAAATCGTGCACGAATTCTGTGGATTTTGCTTGGAAAGAAATAAACCCACCAAATTGTCTTGAACTCCGTCGAATCGAAACCTATTAGACCACGACGAAACGGAAAGCAAAGGTCCAATATGAAATAATGAGAAAGTAGAAAAAAAATTAGAAAATGGAGGGCGTCAATCGCAAATGTCCAGCACACACCTGGGCAATAGTTTGTTGTTCCTTGAAACGTTTAAGCACTGCATAGACGGGGATTTTAGCGATTTTCAGCTCCTGTGCAATTCCACAATCCGATAATGCTGGGTTTTGGTGGATAGTGTGCACTATTGCTATTGCTTCATTTCTTCGAACTTTCACAAAACAAAACTTACAATATTTAAATGAAATACTCGGTAAAGAATCTACTGTCAAATACTTTTACATCCGACCACTTGACGCGCTTTGATAGATAAATAAAACTATCGGTTCTACCGTACGACAGGTTCGTATGCTCTATAATTGCAATCGCAGATTTATGTTGATTAAGATTTGGATAACTTGGATTTCTTTAGATATTTCCATAGAATCAACTCGTGGTATTTCATCCTAAGTGACTCTGGCAACTTCTATGCTCAGACCACGCTGTGTACATACGAAAATCAGATTATCACGTGACGATGCTGTCAGAAAACTTCATACTACGGAAAGTTCTACGTGGAAATTAGTAGGAAAATGCATGTATTATAAGTGAAATCAACACACAATTTTCAGCAAAACGACAAGCAACCCAGTATTTCTGAACCAATATCCAGCACAACTGACGGAAAAGCAAACAGCAAAGAACGACAGTTTTACAGCTGCAACATAATAAACGAAATTTAAATTGAAATATGAACCTCACGCTGCAGTCCTCCGTTGAGACAGAAGTCGGTGTAGACTTGTCACGTAATATCCTTAGATCGTTACATGACACGAAATAATATTCCCCCGTCGAGCGAACCTGAGTGTAGTGCTGAATACCCTTTTTCAAAGCAAAGTTCTCAACGTGTTTCAAATGAGGCAACAAAGAGAACAACACTGTAATGATACTGAAACATTTGTTTGTACCTTGAAACTCCTACACAAAATACTATGCTACTGAACATGCCCTAAGGAATTTGGTAGGCCTTATTGCTTCCAAACTTGTTATAAAAATTGATGCCAATCAGTTTTTTTTTTGGTCAGATGGCATTACTTTTTGCTGGACTACCAAGGATCGCTTCGGAATAGCTTGGCAACTTTTTGAAAACAAATCAAAACTGCAACTGCTCTAACATTACTGGATCTGCTCACCCACCAAACTCTTCAACTAACCGCCGTTCAGTAGGCACAAACCCAGTGGAGTCTGCCCGTTCTGTAGAAATACCTACAGAAGCATGTTGTCAGATGTCTTAGTGATAAAAAACGCTTGAGGTAGATCCGAAATATGGAACGAGTGTGCCAATAACACATGAGAAGCGATATAGGCTTATCACCCTAGGTACGTACAAGCATATTTTGACAGGGGACGTGGCTGTAACTTCTGTGGATATCTTTAAACATTTTTTAAAACCTCTGATAAATCAGTAACAAAAACCCAATATAATGTAACGTATCTAAATGCAATTAAAAAAAGAGAAAAACTACAATTCTCACGGTATCATATAGATATAAAAATAACCTTAAGATATAAAACCCCTTTCAAATGACCACATCTTTTGAATGATATCCACATTGATGATGTCCCTCGCCATTTTGTTGTAACCGGAAGTCGCCATCAGGGTGTCCCAAAATGACATCATGTTAAAAAAGTCATCGGGCTCACTTCTTAAATGAAAGGTTAGGGTATTGGGACCACTTTCTTCTTCGGAGTGAGTTTGCTAAAACGCTTCCTACTGGTGGCGACTTTTGATTTTTTGAAAAATGAGCCGATTTTGGATAAAATTTCAAATTTATGCCTGTTGAAGAGGTCTGAACTGTCTTAGTTTTATTTTTAGCATTTTTTATTTTTCTGGAGATCCAAACGGAGAAGTTTGGTTAGTTAGTTTGTACAAATTTAGAATTATAAGAGCGGCAGGGCCATTAAAACTTAGCAAAAAGTGAAATTTTTGGTGTTTTTCAGTATTTTTTCTTCAAAACTGCGTATCTACAAAATTTAAAAAGTACAGAGAACACTTTATATAGTTGATCCGAATTCAGGGGCGTAATTTTGCTGAAGAAAGTGTATAGCTATGGCTAATGGGGTATGAGTAATTTAAAATTTTGTTAGATAACTTTTGACATTTTTAGCAATTTGTCAAAAATAATGCTGTTCCAAAAAGTATATCAGTTCAAATGTGCTTTGACCACACATTGTTTTTCGAAAAATAGCAGGAAAATTATGAAAAATGACGTTTTCTGTACGTCTTTAGTATGTCAGGACGAGGTTTAATGAGCATCTGATGATTTTTTTTGTAACTTAAATTATAAAAATAATAACTTTGCTAATGACGCCAAGTCTCTAATTATTTTTTGAAGAGTTAATTCTCCATAATTACTTCTAGCAAGCATCTTCAACAAAACGATTGTGTCAGAAGATGCGCTGTATTCTGTTGTAAAACTTTTTCGAGGATATTTGTCCCAAATTTGACTATTTCGGAATTATGTGATCCAAACAGTAAATATCAGTTTTTCAACACTCACCTCACTCTTCTGCATTTTTCTCCACTTCAAAGTTCCTAACATGAAAATAAGACTTTATATATAAAATGTAAGTACGTTAATCAATTCAGCCTTCAAATATACGCCATAACTTGCCATTAACTCGACATATTTGTTTAACTTTAGTGATTTTCAAACCCGCTAGGTGGCTATTAGTATAGAAAATATTTTAAAAAAAAAATCGTCAAATGCTCATAAAAACCGATTCTGATGTACTAGAGACAAGCGAAAAACGCCATTTTTCATCATTTTCTTTTTATTTTCCGAAAAATAATATGCGGACTAAGCCCACTTAAGTTGTTTTATTTTGTAGAACAGTGTTATTTTTTATGAATATCATAAAATGTCAAAAGGTTATTTAACAAAAACGTAAATAACTTATACCCCATTGGCCATAGCTATACACTTTCTTCAGCAAAATTACGCCCCTGCATTCGGCTTAACTATATAAAGTGTTTTCTGTACTTTTAAAATTTTGTAGATACCCAGTTTTGAAGAAAAAATACTGAAAACACCAAAAATTTCACTAAATTTTACTAAGTTTTAATGGCTCTGCCGCTCTTATAATTCTAAATTTGTACAAACTAACTAACCGAACTTCTCTGTTTGGATATCCAAAAAAATAAAAAACGCTGAAAAAATATCTAAGACAGTGCAGGACCGCTTCAACAGGCATAAATTTGAAATTTTATCCAAAATCGGCCCATTTTTCAAAAAATCAAAAGTAGGAAGCGTTTTAGCAAACTCACTCCGAAGAAGAAAGTGGTCCTAATACCCTAACGTTTCATTTAAGAATTTCATCGGGCTCGATGACTTTTTTAATATGATGTCATTTTGGGACACCCTAGTCGCCATCCTGGCTTTCAAAATGGTGCTAATCATCAATTCCCGATGTCTACTGAACACTCTCTTTCAAATGACATCCATATTGATAATATTCACCATTTTGTGATAACTGGAAGTCGCCATCTTGGTTTTCAAACTGGCGGCAATCGTCAATTTTCGGTGTCTGCTTTCAAATGACACCCATATTGATGGCGATTCTCGCTATTTTGTGGGAACCGGAAGTCGCCATCTTGGCTTTTATAATGTCGGTAATCGTCAAATTCCGATGCCTGCTGACCTTTACGGATTCTATATCTCACGATGTCTAAGATGTCGAAAAATTTGCTAAAATTTCATTACCCACAAGTCCGAGTAAGAAATATCTGATTATTTTCATAGCGCAAATATACCAGTCTTGCCCTGAAAATTTTGTCGAACCGCTTTTGCGCGAATTGCTATTTGACCCACTGTTACCTGAGGTTGTGATGAATATACCATGTCTGATCTAACAGAATATTTTAACCCACTTTTGCTCTGAGCAAAATTGCTCTCAGCCTCTCAATATAACCGGCGATGCAGTAGAAAATGAGAGAAACGCAAAAATCAGCCTGGAGACGAGCGCAGTTGACGACAGATTCCCAGCGCTGGTTTTACCGGAGATTCAGGAGGAACACGTTAATGTACAAACGCTCGAGCCCTTCGTGATGATACACGCGATCGCGAAGTGCCTACGCCTGCACATATCTGAACCGTACAATGAATATCACTTTTAGAATCATGGTCCGTTGTAATTGGCGTTACGTAGTGTTTTAGTGGGTGACATTTCTCGTCTTGTCTGCAATTGTAGTGAGTGATTCTGATGGGAAGTCCCTCCGAGACCCTATCTATAATACAACAAAAATTAACTGTGATTTCATTTTCAGTGAGTCGACGTAATTTTACTTTTACGAAGGGTAGATTGTGCTAAAAGTTCGACCTTTTAAACAAAAACTCTTCTTCCAATTGGGTCAAAGCGACATTCAATTCGAAGACTACCAACTTCGTACCTTCCATCTATGGCTGAAAACCCAATCAATAATCCTATCCCGTGTGCACTTACACACTTGCGAACACACACAATCTGTCTCTCTCTATCTCTCTAGCTAAGCCAATAAATATGCGTTTGGTGCGCTTCCTCTGGACCTGGACCAGATTCTGACGATGGCTGGTGCAGCCAGCCATTTCCCGGAACTGCAACGCGTATTTCCACCCATCTCAACCTGGTGCTGCTGCTGCTGCTGCCCGGTTTCACCAATGTCAGAAGAATCAAAAGTGAAATTGCATTGCGTCTATTATATAACAGCTCGGGAGTAACGACGGCAGCGACCGACCCAGCTTCACAGTCGATCGAAGTGGAAGGATGTGAAAAATAAGCTGTGTGGAAAGCTTTCCATCCAGGGGTGGGGGTTCTGATTCGTACAGTTCTCCGGGAATGTAGGGGACGATGGGGGGAAAGGGGTAGTTTGGCCATTTTTCGGTTATGTATCATCGGTGCGCACAGAACGGATGTCGGTGGCCTGCTTTTGCTGTATTTACTGAAAGTTTAACCATACTTTCAATAAGTTTACCGGTCGGTGCCTAGAGGAGACTTTTATTTCGGAACTCACAACAAAGCCCGACCCGACCGTCGTACTATGTGCAAGTATTCAAAAGAAAAAGGAAAAGCTTTTCCCCGTCCGGATGATTTGCGTACAGTTTTTTGTTTGAACAAGGAAAGGAGGGAAACTTTGGCATACATAAGGCATACCCCCCAACATGTTATCATCATCGGGGGGTTTTCTTCTCGCCTCGTCAGGGCATCGTAACATCATCTCGCTAGGAAAATGAGTTTATGGTATACATAAATATTTGTACACATAGCCTAGCGAGGGCACAAACACGCACACATACATCCGCACAAAGCATCAGTCGAGAAAGGATCCTCCAACTATTGCCTTGGTTCATTCGCCGTTGTCGAGCTGTTGTGCGTTTTCCCGGTACCCTGACTTAGAGTGTCCCTTAATCAATCGCAAAAAATTAATTTCAAGAATTGGTCCAAGTCAAAATGAAATAAAGTTTTAATAAAACAATAGATGTTCTGCCAAAGAGTTTTGATTTCAGGGACACCCTACCTCAGGCACCCAAGTGAAGAGAAAGCACCTACAAAAGTACATAAAATAATTCAATCTCGCTCCAACCCTTGGATAGAGCACCCAAACCAAAAAAAAATGACAGTGTGCAAACCTACTCCAAAATTCCAATCATACCGTGTGTCTCCATTGCGCTTTTCCTCTCTCTCTCCCTTCTCCACTCACCTCATCCATCGCCGGAGACGAGAAGAGTCGAAAGCTATAAATTTATTCACATTTACATGTAGCAGTCCATCCCAACACCACCCACTTCCCGTAGAAACGGCCTTGCTTGCTTGCTGGTATCCTCCTCCTTCTTTCATCGATGATCGCGCACAGTCAGTAGGACAGAGCTGACGATGACGCTATTCCACAAATCACGAAATCTGCCCAACGGGCTACAGCAAGCGAACAAAAAAAAACGGTGATTTTGGTGGCACCACCTAGATTAGCAAGTAAAATTTAAATTGTTATTGAATCTCACGCATCTTCGGTGGACGATGAATGTCACCTGGATTCCTTTTGCTTTGTCTTTCGCTAGGCTGAACAGGTTATGTAATTGCTTTGTTTGCCTTCGGCATTAGGTTGTGTGATTTCATTCGAGTTTTATTAAAAGCATCACTATCCGTACCGACTAAAAGCAGTTCTCGTTTAATCGCAAACTAATGAAAAAATCACCGTTGCGCTTGCTGAAGATGTGACAAAACTAATGTCTAATGCAGCAGATTGCTTGCCAAATAATAATTTTGTGTTGCAAAATTCGCTACCCGAGCGAAATTCAGTTCCATCGTCAGATTTTTTTTAAATAAATTTTTGGTGGAATCAGTTTTTGGAGAACCAATATCTCGTAAAACTTATTATTAGAGCATGAAAGCTAACTGTCAAGAAACATTATTGATAAAGAACAGTTCACAGCAGTAAAAGAAGAGAAAAAATTCTCTTTTGTTTACTATCAACAACTGGCGTGTAACGGTTTGTCCAGAATTTGCCTTAAAAGTTCATTTTGTCAGTTGGCTTTTACGTCCTAATCGTAAGCTTGTCGAGAAATAATCTTTTTTTCGTCGATTACACCCTTTTGACATTTTTTTTGAAATTTGTCTCAAATTTTATTTTTTTGTTAATGAGATTCCAAAATAATCTGCGGGAGGTTTTCGGTGCAAACTGCTAAAGGATTCCTACAACCCTCGGCATGATACTGTACCTTGATGTGGTCCGGAGACAGTGATTATATCACAGAAACTTGGGATACGATTATTTTCTTTTTAGTTAAGCTACATTGCGATCAATTTTAGTACTTAACTTGGCCACCTTTATTATCCACTATCATGGTCAAATAATACACAATGTGGGTTTAGGGCCAATTTCGCTCTGGAGGCACCTTTCTTTTATTGCTATATTTTAAATAAGGTCCATGCTAAGCACTTCCTAACACAAATTGCTTATTCTCTCATATACATTCACAATCTCTCATTCCAAATGCACAAACGTGGCCTTCTCAAACACCCCGGTAATTAAGTGAATGTTTTCACCTAAAAATTCACTAATACGGTCTCAAGCATCAACCCACCGCTCGCGCAATCATGAATCGGTCACGTCCGGAAGTCTCTGCCCCTGATCTTAGCATCCAAAACTAATGCTTTCAATTAGAGAAATAAAAATAAAAACTAGACAAGACGTCTACGCGCGATCATTGAAGAATACGCGAACATGCGAATGGCAACACGTTTAAAAAAATAATATGTCCACGCGAAATTACATACACACTAGCACCTGCGACAAAAACGTTAACATACAATCGCTCGAGTCCTTCGCGATCATCCACGCACAACCACACCCACGATCTCGCTCGAACAGGATAACAACCCGGTGGCTAAGAGAACGGTTTAGTACTTATAAATTCACAAACGCGGTCTCAAGAGTGAACCTCCAAATGCCCGTGTTCGCGCGATCATGAATCGGTTTCGTCCGGAAACCCATATTTTCGGCCCTAGTAGCATAAATCCAATGCCTTCAGGTTGACCAATCAAAAGCACTAAACTACACACTCCATGTAGACATAAAAATCGAATTTATACACAAGAAAGTCACATACACGCGACTCACAAACATACAAACGCTTGAGCCCTTCGCGATCATCCACCCAACCTACACGCGCGCTCTCACAGACATGATAACATCCCGGTCATAATATGAACGTCTCAGCACTTATAAGCATTCAAACGCGGTCTCAAGCGTGAACCTACAGTCCCCCGCATTCGCGCGTTCATAAATCGGCTACGTCCGGAAGTCTCTATCCTCATATCCACTGGACAACACGTTGCATGGCGACATGATCGGGAACACTTGCGATATGGAATAACTCACTCCCTGTCAGAATGTGATCCGTTCACCGAAAACTAAATATCGGAATGACGGTACGCGTGGCCATCCAAGAACACACGTGAATAAGTGAATGGCCACAGGGTTACAAAATCGAATTCATTCACGTGAAGTCACATACACGCGACAAACACGTCAACATACGAAGGCTTAAGCTCTTTGCGATCATCTACGCACGCCTACGTTCGCGATGGCGCAAACTTTATAACACTCCGATAACAATGTGAACGCTTTAGTACTTACGAAGTTACAAACGCGGTCTCAAACGCGCACGATCATGAATCGGTCACGTCCGAAAATCTCGATCCTCCATTGTAGCAACTTAGGTCCATACATTCAGTTATATCAATCAAAAACTAAAGCACATACCCACTAGACAACACGTTCCATGGCGACATGACTTGGAACTCTAGTGATATGAAAGAACCCACTTTGTTCTAGAATCTGAACCGCACACGAAAACTTAAGTATCAGATTCACGGTCCGCGCGCGATCATTCTAGAACACACGGGAATATGCGAAAGGCAAACGGCTTTAATATAGAATTTTTACACACGAAGTTACATGTTAGCACACGCGACATACAAACGCACACGCGATCGAACACGTTAACGTACAAATGCTCGAATCGTTCGCGATGATACACGCGATCGCGAAGTTCCGACGCCCGCACATACCTAAACCGTACAATAGATATCACATTCATATTCACGGCCCGGTACAATTGGCCTAAAGCAGTGTTTTAGTGAGCGCTATAGCCTGTCTCGTCTGCAATTGTAGTGTGTTATTCCGACGGGGAGCCCTTCCGAGAACTTAGCTCTACAGCTCCAGTAGGACAACTCTCGAAAAAAAACTTTATTGCTTGTATTAGAAATTACACTAACTTAGAGGCAAGACTAAGCTAGCGCCGAATTGACGACCTTTTGGTAATATCCGACAGGAGAAAAGAGATTGAAATCGTGAGTTAAGCGTAAGCAATTATGCGAAAAAAATCCCCCAGAGGCAGTATTCGAACCTGTAACCCTTGGGACTCCGGTCCAATGCAGAAACCCTGAGATATGATGACGTCCCAGAAAGAACGCATGATTATCGCATTGGCGACAGTGATCGTACACTGCATTTGGTATCGGAGCGGAGAAATTAAATAGATCAAATGTGTTGGTTGGTAGCAGTGGTTGTCTGTGATCCCGCTGTAGGGGCATGGTATGATTAGGGTTGCCAATGCGATAATCAAGTGTTCTTTCTGGCACATCATCATATTCCAAGGATAGCATAAGGGTTTGTGTATTGGGCCTGAGTCCCAAGGGTTGCAAGTTCGAATCGTGCCTTTGGGGTTTTTTTCAGATAATTGCTTTCGCTTAACTAAAGAATTTTAATCTGTTTACCTCTTTGGATACAAGAAAAAAGTCTTAAATAAGGTATTCGCATTTACGTAAAAAACCAAAAAAAAAAAGTATCATTTGCCGAATTGACGCTAGCTTTATTCGAATTGGTGTGACAGATAACAAGAAAAAGTTATTGACCAACTGGAACAAATCCATTTGTCTGATTTCTTCTAGAACATAGATGAACCTATAATTTTAGTGAAAGACAGATTTGGAATGTTTTTAGCACGTAAAGTCAAAATTTCATCTCAGATATGCGCAACTTCCAGAGAACTTGGGAAAAAAGTTACAGTGCCACGAATACTTCCAGTTTTTTTTAGATTCACATAGAAGATTTACTTATGTAAATTTTGCTGTTCTTTTCCCGCCAACTATTTGTTAGATTTTAAAAACTAAATAAAGCTATTGAGTCAATTTTTATGCATTTGATCGACTAAAGATCTAGTATGTGCTTACACTGAAATAATTCAACACCTTCCCAAGTGGGGGCAAAATCGACCATTTACCCTATTAATCGAATCCCTATCCCTACTAATACTTACATTCCTCCCGTTACTTTAGCGGAGTGCGCTGTAGTATATACGGCTTCTAACAACAGTGTCGGACTAACAATCCTTCCCTTAGGTTGCCCAGGCATTATTGTAATTAATATAATTATTTATTTGTTAAGGTTCTTCCCCGTTCGTGTGTACGGCCATGTCGTCGTCTAAATCTAAATCTAAAAATAGATTATGTGATTCTTGAGGTCGCTGATTACGATTTTGATATCAGAATTCGAAATTTTAAAATGGCGCCTACAAAATGGCAACCATTTTTTACGAGATTGGCAAATTTTGTTACAGTTAGTATAAAACTCGCTTCACGGGTTTTTTTCGCGTCGCGCTGTCGCCATATTGGATCCACCATTTTGAATTTTACATTTTAGACGTCAGAATGAGAACCAGCGACCCCGAAAGCCTTTATAAAGCTAAAAATAACAGTATTAACAATGAAAAAAACATTGCGTCGCAAAGGGTTAACAAGCGGTGTGCTTCTATTCTGCACGAGATGAGAAAGTAGACTGTAATGCCAGGCATTGCCATATATGTTCTCTTTGAATTATTAGCTAATCCTGATAGATAATGGAGTGGCAACCAGGGGTAATCGGAGTACGGGTTCGGATACTTTAAAAACTTTTTGCTCATGAATTATGTTAATTTCAAACGGTGTGAGAAAAGCGAATGTGATATCTCGAACCCGTCGAACTTAATTCTCATACATAATTTCTCCGTCACTAGCTTGACACTGATTTTTCCTATAAAATTTAACTGATTATCTTTCTTCTCACCCGATCAGGTGACATTTTTTATTTTCGTTAAGATAAACAAAAAAGTCAAAATATACACTTCATTGCCAAGAAAACCGACAACGAAATAGGATAGACTTTTTTGTCATGTTTTTGATGAGCGCCAGCACTACAGCAAGCATAAATAAGGTAACTTTTCATGTGACAATGAGTTTTTAATTGTTCTCGGTGTTGTGTTATCCGGAGTAAATGAACTCTTATAAGTGAGAAATGCTCTCTATTTTTCGACATATTAATAGAAGAAGCAATCGAATGGAACACCGGATCACACACATATAAAGTACGCGAAATGTCAACAAATTCAATGGTTTCGCTATGTCCAATCAAAACTTTATCGTTTCTTACAAACTTAGAGTTCAACCCTCAATTTACAATCACGACATCGAGCATGTTGTATGGTCATGTACCAAGTAATGTGTCGTCAGGTCACATGTAATGGATTCTCTTCGTTCAATTCAATTCAGCTTGGGATGTGTTGGGAAGCTGTAAACTCCCCTGTATGACCGTCTTCCTAAATCGTACCAAAATTCACAATTTAGTCCTTATTCTTAATTTAACTCATTCTCAGAAGTCCCCAGTATCACTGTTCCAAGAATTATCTATGGATTTTAGAGCAAATTCTAAACGACATAATACGGCTGCGTCATATGAGCCGATCAGCTCGAAAAAATTTTCATATAGAGGTTGTAAAACTGTTTTTCTAAAACTGTCGGGTTTAAGAAACGCAAAAACTTGTCTTACTCAAAACAAGTGCCTCTCTCGCAGTGTTAGAAGCAAACTAGTTTTCAAAATAATAGCAAACAACGAATTCAATTTTCACCGTTAACCGAAACTGCCCCTGGCAGCACTGCTTCAGCGGACTCCAAACCTGTAAAGGCTTGTAATTTTCCAATTTTTAAAGTTGCGTGAAGATATTCCGAATATGTTCGGAATTTTATCTCAACTAAAATGAGTAAAATTGAGACCTTTTCTACCTATGAATTATTTAGAATGAAAAATCCGTCCGAAAACCTCATAGGATCATCTCGTCAGGCCGCACTCCTGCCGTGGATTCGACCTGCAACTGCACCCAACTGTTTTTGCAATCCGATTTCGTTATTCTATCTTTAAAAAAGCATCCCCCCGTAATTCACCCCGCTCCATCCAGCGCCTGTTTTTTTCACAACCTACAGTCGAAAGGCGACATGTTTCTCACGCACATCAGAGCTCGGTTATATATTTTCGTTGAAACGTACGAGCTGGACACCCGTTCCTTTCCCCCACGCTCTCTTCTGAGTTCTGCAACGTGAATAGATTGGTAGCATAGTGCCTGCCAACGAATAACACATTTCTGATATGGACCTATTCTGTTCTGTTGCTGCTGCCTTCTGCCCCCTGTTGGATGACTGAGAACCAACAGATGATGGTAATGGAGATGATGATGATGATGCTGGTGGTTCTAGAAAAGTCCCCGAGAGCAGATGCTTTCGATGATACATATACACGCAGGATTTCCGTGTTGAGAAAGTCAGCTTTTCGTTCTGGCTTTTTTCAACGGCCATGTGATTAAAGGGTGTTTTCGTAAAAAATAGCATACACAGCGATTGCGATAATTCTAAACCAGCACTAAATTGGCGCCAGTTATGCACTAAAATCGAAAAAGTCACACGTCTTGCGTGAACGTCTAATAACTGGCTGGTACCGAGTGATGTCTCGGTAGTACGCGCAGAAGTTCATATTTACTGATGAGGAATGTTGTACCGAAACTGTCTTTAACTAGCATTAAGTTGGTGTTAGTTACTGACGAGGAGAATCCGATACACGAAAAAACAAATATTTCCAGAGTTTGTTACTGAATTTGGGCACACATTTTTTCCGTGCACGATTTAAAAAGGTACAGACAAATTTGAGTGTACTTTATGTGGGAAAATTGTACACTTTCTAAACTATTTTGTTCTCTGTTTCATTTGGAAGCGTATCAAACATTTGGGTCCTTTTGGAATCTTTGAAATTGATTTCTCTTCCCTCTTCCTCCTAGGGGTGGCAAACAATCCAATTTGCTTTTCGTTCTTTTAGCTCACCACCCGTTCACAGGCGGAGCCCAATGCGATCGGCATTCGAGATTTAACTCTTTTAACAAATTCATATTTGATAGACAAAAATTAAAATGTGACTCTGACCTAAACTGGTGAGGATAAGAAAATTCTTTAAACTCAAAGTTACAAAATCTTCATAGAGAAGAGCAAGTTTGTAAACTGAAACATTTGAGAATGCGCTAGAAAATTTGGCCCAGCCGCCACCTTCCCGAAATGGGTCTTGATCGATTGCAGCAACAACCACTTTTGCCTTGCCTGCTGGAGTCTCCTGTTTTCATTATGTACACAACTGTACATGTGTGAGATGACGGTCGGACAGAAAAGCACCAGCGAAAAATCCGTTGTGTTTCCCTGATGGAGCAGCTTGGGGGGGTATGGGGAGCAGCTTCAGTTTATATATTATTTATAGGAATAAATATTTTTCCTTACTCCTGCAACATTTTTGTTTGCTAACTTATCCGCTTTTTAACCACCCTTCGTCCTCCCAAATCTTTTCCCCACCAACCCAGACCCCAGAAGAAGCAAGCAGGTTGGCATGTCCTTCATCGACCGGTTCAGCTTCTGCTTTTTTCACAGAGACTAAACTTTCGCATATCTCTTCCGCTTTCTAGTAACCAACCCCGCACCGGATCAACCACGGAATTCCCCTCGGAGATTCGAGTGCTGCTTTAAGCCATGTCACCTCCTTTTCACTCACCTGTTCGTTCATCCCTGGCTGTTTCTTTGTTCGGCCACCGCACACGATGGTGATGATTTTTCACATCGCTTTTCCGCTTTTATTTTGTTTTTTCGGAGCAGGAAAAATTAAATCCAATTTATTGATTTTTAGCCTCGGCACGCGATCACCGGAAACATTCTCAACGTCGCCGACAGCCGGTGGGCTCGAGTGTTTGTGTGTTAAGGGGAGAAAATTTGTTTCTGAATAGGATGAAAAAAGTTGTTTCTCCAATGTCCGCAATTTCAGGTACGGGCTGGTCAGTATGCCTTTCGTCGACTCCGATTCGGATTTCTATCTGCATTTGGATCGCTACAAGTCAAACTTATCGCGGAACTCATTATTTCAGTTGAATTTGGCATACGTTTTCCCTATTGAAATGGTTTTAAATTTAGTTGACGAAATCTGGTTAGCACAGTCACTTAAAAAAAGAAACAAAGCTAAAAGTGTTCTTTTTCAAGGTGTGTTGCTTCTAATAAGTAAGAATCTATTGGTCTACTGATGTTGTAATCGCATAATTGATAACATTTTATAAATAAAACATTTTCACTGACAAACATAAATCAAACGTCCAGTACAAACAGCCAGAGAGACAACTCGTTTGGGACATTAGTTGGATTGAAGCAAGACGATGCACTTTATAACTTGACTTCGCGGACGACTTCGACATCGTTGACGTCGGCCGCAGAGCAGTGGAAGAGTCATTTGGATATGTTTCTTGTTTTGACGTAAGTCATGTTTTCTGCTTTAAGCATTGAAAATGCTTTACTCCACTATATGGGGCTAGGACTAGGTGTAAAACTAAAATCTAACATTCGACCCGCGTCACAAAAATGTGGCATAATTTCAAACGACTGTCGCGCTGTTAATTGTTGATGGATTTGCGTCATTTATATACCAATCGATTCAGAGAAGTCCAACATAAAAATTAATTGCAACTTTTAATTTGTTTTTCAACTGCACATTATTGAAAAATCCGTATTATTGTAAATCCATTGAAAAAATGTAAGGAAACAGACAAAGTTATCACTTACGTTTTGTTAATTGTTGATGGATTTTCATGATTCTAGCACCAATTGGTTCAGAAAATTGCCAGTAAAAATTGTTATCAATTTTATCTGTGTATTTTATTAGCACACTATTGAAAAATCTGTAAATCCACAAAACAATAGGGAAAACTTATACAATTTTCACAAATTTGCGCAACATTTTCCCTAACACATGCCTCATCTCGACACTTATAAACATCTTACATATTTCATCTCTTGCGTAACGAATGATTTTTTAGTCACGTAAAAAAAATTCATCGCTTGATATAAAAGGAAAGTTTCTGGCCAAATTCTTTCATTGCCATACCTACTCTGCTGATAGAACGAAGTATGTTATCGCTAGTGCTGGTAGGATATCTGTTATATCTTTCATTTGATAGGAGCTACGGAAGAGGAGTGTTTGTGTGCACTGGAAGGATTTTGCTCGTAGTTCCAAGCGACGATGGCGGAACAAAAGCGAGATGGCGAATTGCTGGTTTACGCAGCGCGTTTAGTCGTGCAGGAAAGGCTCAAATCGTTTCATAGGATTCTCGTCCTGTATCACAAGATAGTTATTAGCATTAGTATGGTATAGGCGAAAGAGGGCACTTCTGAGAATGATAAGAAAAATAAAAGGGGTAGTTAAATTTGTATACTGATGGTTTTTAGGAAGGCGTATACGAGGGACATATAGAGGAGATGCCGGATTGCCAGTTCATCTCGAATTGGGACGTTGGTTGGTCTTCCTCGGGCCCGCAGGGTATCCATTACTCGAGAACTGGCGGAACTGTACTCGGTGTACGTCCAAACAATGTGCTCGATGTCGCGATAGCCGATACCACTATCTAATGAAAATATTTTTATTTGTCGTACAAAAGAATGGTCTTCCATTTGCACCAAAAAGTTGATAAAAGAGATCACCTTGTTTTACAAAGTGCTTATTTGACATGAGTTGCGAAAGGGGAATGTTCGTGTGTGTACGCAGCAGAAGCGAATCGCCGACAAGGTTCGAATTGTTTCAAAGGATTCTCGTCCCGTATTACCAAACATAATTATAAGCAAACTGTGTTTATTAGAACGAATACATTATGGAAAAAGAAATCAATCCTTTTCTTAATTTGTATTAAATTTGCGCTTGTTAATTCTGTACTTTTACCAGTGAATCATAACATAAACATTCACACATGATGCAAAAATCTCTTTTATTAGCTGGTCTTAAATTTGTGCTTGTTAATAATCAATAATGTATCTTTACAAGTGAACAATAACATTAAACATAATGTCGCATTTTCAATGTCGGTGGTCGTGTCTTGTACACAACCTTCTAATTTTTTTTCCAAGGTTTTAAGCAACCTGTCCAACGAAAATCATAGTATAGATGGTTGGATTCCGGTTTTTGAACCCGAAACCGGGCTCGGATTTTATAAGTTTAAATTTCTCGGGTCTGGGTTTTTTTAAATTCGTAATTTTCGTTTGGGTCTCGAACCAATCAAATCCAACCATTTTTTTGTTGTCACTATTTGAAGTAAGGTCAATGAACTTGAGGTCGTGATACGCATTGATGATACGTGCTAACGTACTTGCATTTCGACGATTTTTAATATTTGGCCAAAATACTGTGTGTGTTCTGTTTAATCCACTGGCAGGCTTGTAGGGGTTCGAAGTCGTTCTGTGGACTCTATGTGAAATGTATAAGTATCTCTACTGACGCGTAAATCATACTATCTGAAGTATAAAAGAAACTATATACCTCATCACAGACGAATATCCTAACGCCAATGAGGTGATATTAAGAACTCGTCAAAGAAAATTGATCGACATCGACATTGAAACCAGTTTGGCTGCACCGACGCGTAACGCGGGTGGCGTCATGTAAACTGTCGAGTACGAATTACAAATAGCTTAAGGAGATCCCCTGCTAAGCCAAGACAAGTTTCGGCTTCACTTGTGTCTCATCGGCATAAACAGAACTTCTGCTCGAACGGAACATCACGTTTGATCAGTCGTTTGATTGAAACACATAGTGTGTTTTAGTTTTAAGGGATTTGCGTCAAGCCGGCGCTAATCTATTCCGACAATGTGTTAGTGTCGGTTTCTGATGAGGCGAAGCCGAAACGCAACATAGTATGAAATAAGGATTTGTGCCCTCCTGCACAAAGACTGGTTTTTACCAACAAATTTTCACCCTAGTGAGAAATTTTGGTTTTTACCAAATTTTCCTCCTTAGGGTGAAATATAGCATAGAGATCCCCTACTTTCGAGGCCCGAAATTAAGCTGTTTTTAGGGGAATTAATTGCAAGTTATCTATTGATTAGATTTCATTTCTTTTCTTTTTTTTTGGAAGCTATACGTTCGGATTTTGTAATTTTAATTTGACGACCTTGAAACGGCACTGATTACATTGATATCAAAACTACTTGCGAGTAGACTTCTCATAAAAGTATTAATTCAATTCCAATTTTTTTTTATCTTTGCGTCATTTTTGGCATATTAGGAAACCATAAAAATGGAACAGAACAAAATTTTGCAAATCTGTCACGGGAAAACATTGCGGTATGTTTAAAGAATAACTTAAAAAGCATTGAAATTGGACCAATACTTTTTGAACAGTCTTTTTTTTTTTTTATTCAAATCGTTTATTTGATAAGGCACGTTGCGTTAGCTTAAAGGTGCCAATTTTGTTTTGTTTTACATTTTAAATTGCTTAAAACTAGGGGATTACATATTGATTTTTTTAAAAATGAAACGAATGCGATTTTATAGCTATCTTATATATCTACACAAGGGGATAATATTGTTTTCGTAAGATTAGGGGGGTCATTTAGTTTTTGTGGCAATATGGTTTGACATTTTTATCAGTGAGATTATTGGAGCAAATAATGTTTAATTAAGGGGGACAATTTTTTACGACTAACTTAAAACTAGGAATAACTAGAGGGCATGATTGAATTTTGTAAAGATTCGTAATTATAGTTATTTTTGTGGGTAGTAGAGTTGGGCAATTTCAACGAGATTATATAATATAATAGTTAAAACTAGAAGAGACAAGAAGAGCTAAATGCTTCGTGATGATATTGGGGGGGGGGGTAGGGGTGTTACTTCTGGGTATAAGAGTCAGGGGAGGGAGGGTAGACAAAGATGGCAGGGAGAGAAAATTATTTCAGTTTCAGGCATCGTGAGATCAACGGATGGATTACAAACTCGGGTGGCCTTCATCAGGGGAATCATGTACTGGGACGTCGGGTGGTCCTCCTCAAGATGGCAGGGGTTTTTCTAGACGATTTCGTAGTACGGCTCAGATGTGGATCGGCTACATTTCGAGTTAAGCGTGTTATGTTCGTGCCGTAGGTCCCGTGTTTGTTGGCTCATTCGATACAGATGGTTTGATACAGGTGGAAGAGCGTTCTGAGAATGATAAGGAGATAACAAGGGGCAGTTAGACTTGTATATTGATGGTTTTCACAAAGGTGTATATAAGGGACATATAGAGAACGTCGCGGCTTGCCAGCACATCTCGAACCGGGACGTTGGTTGGTCTTCCTCGGGCCCGCAGGGTATCCATTAGCCGAGACCTAGCGGAACTGTACTCGGTGCACGCCCAGACAATGTGCTCGATGTCGTGATAGCCGTCGCCACAAGCGCAGATACCACTATCCACGAGCCCAATACGCCGGAGATGTGCATCCAGCGTGTAATGGTTTGCCATGAGTCGGGACATCACACGAATGAAGTCACGACCCACATCCATCCCCTTGAACCAAGGTTTCGTCGATACCTTAGGGATTATCGAATGTAGCCACCTTCCCAGCTCTCCACTGCTCCACGAAGTTTGCCAACTTTCGAGGGTTCTCTGATGAGTAATACTGAAAAATTCGCTGAAGCAAATTGGTCTTTCGTAAACGTCTCCTTCTAAGGCACCCACCTTAGCTAAGGAGTCTGCCTTCTCATTGCCCGGAATGGAGCAATGAGAAGGGACCCATACCAAGGTAATCTGGAAAGAGTTGTCAGATAAAGCACTCAGTAGCTCCCGTATTTTCCCCAAAAAATACGAGGAGTGCTTTCCATGTTTCATCGAGCGAATAGCGTCAATGGAACTGAGGCTATCCGAAACGATGAAGTAATGGCCTGCGGGTAATGTTTCAATGACTCCAAGGGTATACTGAATGGCAGCTAGTTCTGCGGCGTAAACTGAAGCAGGGTCACTGAGTTTGTAGGAGGCGGTGAACTTTTGATTGAAAATACCGAAGCCAGTGGATCCTTCGAGGTTTGATCCGTCAGTATAAAACATCTTAGAACAGTCGACTTCTCGGAATTTATTATAAAAAATGTTTGGAACCACTTGTGGGCGTATGTGGTCCGGAATTCCACTAATTTCGTCTTTCATGGATGTGTCGAAGAAAACAGTAGATTCAGAAGTATTTATGAAATGCACACGGTTGGGATTGTAAGAAGAAGGGTTAATATTCTGCGCCATGTAGTCAAAGTACAGGGACATGAAACGGGTCTGAGAATTGAGCTCAACAAGCCTTTCGAAATTTTCAATCACGACCGGGTTCAAGATATCGCATCGAATGAGCAATCGATATGAGAGTTCCCAAAATCGATTTTTCAACGGGAGAACGCCCGACAGCACTTCGAGACTCATCGTATGGGTCGACTGCATGCACCCTAAGGCGATACGCAAACAACGATACTGAATTCTTTCGAGTTTGATGAAATGTATGTTCGCGGCGGAGCGAAAGCAGAAGCATCCGTATTCCATTACCGACAGTATCGTTGTTTGATACAACCTAATTAGGTCTCCTGGGTGGGCACCCCACCATGTTCCGGTTATTGTACGAAGAAAGTTGATCCTTTGCTGGCATTTCTGTTTCAGATACCGAATATGGCATCCCCAAGTACCTTTCGAGTCGAACCAGACCCCTAGATATTTTACTGTGAAGACCTGAGCGATAGTTTGACCCATTAATAGAAGCTGTAGTTGTGCTGGTTCACGCTTCCTTGAAAATACAACTAGCTCAGTTTTCTCCGTGGAGAATTCGATACCCAGCTTAATAGCCCAAGCAGACAAATTGTCCAGGGTATTCTGTAATGGTCCTTGTAGATCGACAGCTTTGGGTCCCGTAACAGACACCACGCCATCGTCTGCAAGTTGCCTTAACGCGCAGGAATTGTCAAGACATTCATCAATGTCGTTGACATAGAAATTGTATAAAAGGGGGCTTAGACATGAGCCCTGGGGAAGGCCCATGTAGCTAAATCGTGATGTCGATAAGTCACCATGCGAAAAATGCATGTGCTTTTCCGACAACAAGTTTAGTAAAAAGTTGTTTAAAGTCGCTGAAAGACCATGCTGGTGCAGCTTCTCTGAAAGAATGTTGATAGAAACTGAATCAAAAGCCCCCTTAATATCTAGGAACACTGATGCCATCTGCTCTTTACTAGCATAGGCCATTTGAATTTCGGTTGAGAGCAACGCAAGACAATCATTCGTCCCTTTGCCTTTGCGAAAGCCAAATTGTGTATCTGACAGTAAGCCATTTGCTTCGACCCAATTGTCGAGGCGGGATAGGATCATTTTCTCGAACAACTTCCGGATACAAGATAGCATTGCGATCGGTCGATACGAATTGTGGTCGGAGGCTGGTTTTCCTGGTTTTTGGATGGCGATGACCTTCACTTGCCTCCAATCGTGTGGGACAATGTTAGCCTCAAGAAACTTATTAAATAAGTTCAACAAGCGTCTCTTGGCAGAGTCTGGCAGATTCTTCAACAAGTTGAATTTGATTCTGTCTGGCCCTGGAGCTTTATTGTTACACGACAAGAGAGCAAGTGAGAACTCCACCATCGAAAAAGGTGTTTCGTTCGCGTTATCGTGACGGGACGCGGCGCGGTAGATCTTCTGTGCCGGGGCGGAATCCGGACAAACCTTCTTGGCGAAATCGAATATCCAACGGTTTGAATATTCCACGCTCTCATTAGTACTGTTTCGATTTCGCATACGTCGGGCTGTTCCCCAAAGAGTGCTCATCGATGTTTCTCTCGTTAATCCGTCGACGAACCGGCGCCAATAACCGCGTTTTTTGGCTTTCATCAAACTCTTCATTCGCTTGTCTAACGTCGCGTACTGTCGAAAACTAGCGGGTAACCCGTCGTTCCGGAAGGTCTTAAACGCGGCGGCCTTCTCTGCGTACACGTCTGAGCACTCTTTATCCCACCAGGGATTGGGAGAACGTTTTTGTATGTTCGCGCCGGGTACTGGCCTAGTCTGAGCTTGATTCGCGCTGTCGAGAATCAAGCCAGCCAAAAAGCTGTACTCTTCCTCCGGAGGAAGTTCTTGAGTAGATTCGATGTTGTCGGATATCGCGGCAGCATAGCTCTTCCAATCGATATTTCGTGTGAGGTCATACGAAATATTGATTGATTTCAATGGCCTTGAACCGTTATTGATTGAGACTACAATCGGCAGATGGTCGCTGCCGTGGGGATCAGGAATTACCTTCCACGTGCAATTTAACCGCAGCGATGTTGAGCAAAGGGACAAGTCTAAGGCGCTCGGGCGCGCTGGAGGAGCAGGAATCCGTGTCATTTCACCCGTGTTTAAAATTGTCAAATTGAAGTTATCGCAAAGATCCTGAATTAAGGAAGACCGGTTATCATCATAGAGGCAACCCCATGCTGTACCGTGAGAGTTAAAGTCTCCTAAAACTAGTCGCGGTGCTGGCAGAGATTCTAAGATGTCTTGTAGCCGTCGGTGCCCAACCGCGGTGTTGGGGGGAATATATATGGAAGCTATGCAAAGGCTTTTGCCTTTGGTTGTTACTTGACAAGCGACAACTTCAATACCTGTTATCGAGGGAAGGTTAATTCTGTAGAAGGAATAGCACTTTTTGATCCCCAAAAGCACTCCTCCATAGGGGGTGTTTCGATCCAGGCGAATAATATTAAAGTCGTGGAAGTTGAGATCTATGTCGGAAGTTAACCAAGTTTCACATAATGCAAATGCATCACAACTCAAATTATTTATTAAAATTTTGAAGGAATCGATTTTCGGGATGATACTTCTGCAATTCCACTGTAGAACAGTGATCAAATCCGTGACCTCGTTCGATGAGTTAGCCATCGAAGGATACAATCGCTGAGAGGAGGGGCCATTTAGCAGTCAACTGCTTCAAAAATGTTCTCACTGTAGGGAGAAAAGCTAACATAAGACATAGGATCAGTAATATTGACAGTTTTTATTATCCAGTCCACTATGTCCGAGAGTTTTATAATTCCAGTGCTGTGATTACTCTCGAACTGAAACAAAGGAACACTTGGGATTTTTGATGTTCCTGGAAGTGCTGGGAACTCCTTCTCTGAGCTTAATCCTCCGAGACCAGGAGCTAATTGCTTCGGTTTGGTTGCAACACTTCCAATAGATGTGACTTTCGGAGCCCCCTCAAGGGACACCTTCTGGCCTTTACAAGGAACTTTACGAGAGGAAGTGTTCCTCCTCTTCCTATAAATTCTAGGCACCCTAGTAGATGTTCCCTCTTGTGGGTTACCAGCCTCGCCCTCGTCAGGAGGCAAGTGAGTATAGATGTTTGCTGAGGATGGTGGCGTAGCATTCTTTAACATTTCTGCGAAAGAATGTTTGGATCGTCCCGCAAGGGAACGTTTCAGTTTATCCCCGCGTAGTTTGTACGCGGGACATGCCGAGATATCATGCAGACTCTCCGCACAGTAAGGACACTTTTCGGCTTGCTTACTGCACGAATCATCCAGATGATTCTCCCCGCATTTTCCACAGCGGGCCTTATTGCTACAATGGGTGGCTGTGTGACCCAGTTGTTTACACTTTGTGCAATTCATGACCCGCGGCACAAACAGACGCACAGGCAGACGAACCTTGTGCAAGAGGACGAAATTTGGCAAAGCGGTACCAGCGAAGGTCACCCGATAAGAGTTTGATTGGGGGTACGTTTTTGAACCATCCCCCGCAACTACTACTGAGTGCAAACGTTTGCACTCAAGTATTTTAACTGGCTGAAGTAAGCGGTCTCTGAATCGGCCAACCCCGTACTTCAGCAGATCCTCGCACGTCAAACTCTCATCGGTTACGACGCCTTCGGATTGTACTCTTACAGCCGGAATATACACGTTATAATCCCGCGTAAAGTGCTCACAGCAAGCAATATCGTTTGCCTGCTTTGAGTTGGCTAGCAACACCCTTATCTTGTCCGAGCGGACCTTTGAAATTTCGGTCACAGCCGAGAACCGTTCCGTCAGGTCTCTAGAAATCTGAAGAAGATTCAGTGATTTAGTCTTGGGCCGAAAGAAGACCACAAATGGACCAGTTGAGAGTTCTGGATAGCATTTGGGCCGGGGGGGAGCCTTAGAAGTTGAACCCGATTCAACTTCCATTTGACCATCCGGAGAGGGAACCATAGAAAACGTCAACGCACGGGGTCAGCGCCCGCGCAGACGGAAGAAAGCAATAAATGTGTTACAAAAGACAAAAACCACTTAGCTTTAAACTGGTGTCCAACGACGAACCGATCCAGCTTATACAGCTGGCTATTGTTTAATCCTCACACGCGAACAAAAGACTGAGGACCGAACCGAACTGGCAAAATAACCTTGAATGCGGATTAACACTATTCTTTATCGCCTCAAACACAGCACTACGGACTAGAAAAAACAACCTCTGTCTCGATGGAGAGCTCGAAAACGAATGATTTGAACAGTCTTATTCGGCAGTATTTTCAACCTTAATGTAATCAATGATGTTTCAAGGTCGACAATGTTTTTTTCTGGTCATCAAAATTAAAATTTTAAAGCCAAGACATCTCCAAAAATAGCATAACTTTGGGCCTCGAGGGTAGAGGACTCCTTTAAAAGTTTTGATCTGGCAGGCAATTCGTGGATGCGTTGAATTCAATTCTGGCATCCCGTAACTACTATCACTTCTGTGGCATCACGTGAATTCAAGGCTAATTCAATTCCATGATAGTTTGAATTTAAAAATGAAACTTATGCACCCAACTAGAGACTGGGATATCGCAAGTTCGATTCCTGCTTGAGGACATATCTTTTCTCAGTGTGTACAATAAAAAGGTGAAAAAAGGAAAAAAAACATGACTCACGTCATAACAACGAAATTCCAACAACGGCTGGATTTGCCGGTACACTCAAGTTTTTTTTACGCGGTTTTTTTACGCGGATTTTGAAATTTACGCGGTTTTCATTTACGCGGTTTTTGAAATTTACGCGGATTTTGGAATTTACGCGGTATCCATCAACGAGGTTCCCTTTATCGCGGATTCTTAAATTTAAGTGGTCTTCATTTACGCGGATTTTGAAATTTACGCGGTTTTCATTTACGCGGATTTTGAAATTTACGCGGTTTTCATTTACACGGCCTGTATCCCCCGCGTAAAAAAACCATCTGCTGATAGGCTTTGAGAGCAGACTTCAATATGCTTCCCCATAGCTCTATACACTACCAAAGTCTGGCGGTGTCTGAGCTAGCTAATGGCGCGCAAACAGTGATAACAATATCTCAAGCCGGAACGCGTGCCACTGAAGCTAAGAATAGATAACGAGTTAGATCTACCTGGGAAGGGGCGGTAACGATTTGCATATAAGAGGCATCGGGGGTAGATGGGTCCTTTTGTAGGTATTGGGGTTGTTGCGGTGATCACGATACTGTTTGGGAATCTGCGATGACATCATCACAGTTTCTCAAGGGTGGAGTGGTTAACGCACCCAACTAGAGACTAGCACCGATTTCTGCGTGAGGACATATCTTTTCTCAGTGCATCCAATAGAAAGGTGAATTGCCACCGTTCCCGTATTTCTTTCTCTGTCTATTTTCCTTTGGACACGTTCCTAAAAATTAAGTCACTGTTAGTTCCGAGAAGGTGAAAATGGTCCCCCGTTATTTCAGATTTTGAGAAAAGGTTGTTAGAACTTCAGCAAAAGTTGACTGAGATCTCGTTCGAACAGTGAATATCTACAGATAAGTATACGTTTGAAATTCTAACAAATTCAGCAGACCTTGCAACATTTTCCGCTTGTAACACATTATTATATGAAAAGATAGCGATCTTAGTTTCTGAAAGATACAAAGTCTTTAATTAATTAAGGAAAAGTCGCTATTATTTGTGATCTTTCCGGATGTTGAACGAAATTTCCTCGCTGAATTTTGGAAATCGTTCATGTTTCTCTCGTTATCGTACACGTCGATGTCGTCATGGTTAATGCTGCTTTCATGCTCATGGTCACATGTTTTTCTTTGCTTTTAAGCCGCGGGTGGAAAAATGGGATCTTTCACAGTTGCTTTCTCGCTGATGGTGCAGGCTGTAGATTTTGAGGAACTGGACGCAATTTTTGTAGTCGTCATTATTGCTTGAAAAGCAGCCAAAAATTTGGCTACCACACAGATTTTCAGTATGCTCCACAGATTTCCGCATGTTTCCGCTATGATGCACTCAATTTGATATTTGTCGATTCTGTAACTACGAGCCCGAGAGTTTGGAACATATTTTCTACCACTGTGAAGCATTAGTCGGTGATGCTTTGGAAGGCATCTTATGCTGCCTTGTGAGATATGGCATACCTGTCCCAGACGGATCCTTAGCTACATTAATAATCTACTACCATGTTGGGACGACACATGTTGACAAACAGACAACTCGTTTCCGACTATGATCTATTTGGGCAATTTGTAGCATACAGAGAAAATAGGGCCAGTCACAAATGATAATCTGAATAGTGGTCGCAGTGTCAAAGTTTCCCCTAACACAAAATCGGTGCCAAATCGTGTAGCCGTACCTCAATTTTTTCATCGTCCACCTTTACGCGGATCTTGATTAGAACGCTGTCACACTCAACCACATATTTTGAATTGTTACGAAAAATGAATCCGTTTGTCTGGTTGAATTTGCTGAACGTTATTAGTACTGTGTTGTCAATATGATAGAATTGAATATAGGTACATCGTCGGTAATTGCTCTGCATTTTAAATAATCGACAAAGAGACTTGAGGTCAATTGCCATCCTATTTGACCGAAACATTACGTTATGATGCTTAGACTGACTCACTCCCCAGTGCCGGAATAAAACTAATGATTTTCTTTGTACTTAGGACAATGTACACAAGAAAAATGGGGGTCGTTTGTCGTTTGCTTTACGCTGGTTTGAACGGAAACAGATAGTAGACTGATAATATTGACAGTTGTCTTCGATGGTTATAAAGACTGCTGAGTGTCATTTTACCGAACTCAAATTAAACGAATGCAAGAAAATTTTACTATTTTTTCTTGTTTTGACTACATTGAATCGTTCCGATAGCTATCAGCCGTTTTAAAATATTTGGAAAGCGGGATGGAAGAGAAGACGCTTACATAGATTCGAATGACTGATGTAAGTACGATAGATAAAATTATTCTGAAATCAAAACTACAATTGCTTGTTGCACGATAGCCTACAAAGCGAAGAGCAAATCACAAATAACCCTTGGAAAAGATATGTGATGGTCAGTTCAATGACATATAAAGAACGGCTCATGTTGTAAAGAAGGAAAGTTATAAGTTTTTCCCTAGCTCATATAAGAATCCAAAACTTTTTTAACTGTTGGGGTCAAGAAAAACGAAAAGTATCTTTGATTAATACATACGCTTCTCTTGCAGTGCTAGAAGCTGTTCAACTTTAATTTTCCGATGCTCATTACAATTCTAGAATATTTACAATAGTCAAAACGCATGGAAATGGTAGATAAAGGCAGACTACATTGATAGAATTTACAAGCTTTGAAAAATATTTCAAGTTAACGAAGATTTATCAATTTTTTTCCGCTGGCTGGCAGCACTGCTTCAGTTGAATCCAACAATTACAATAATATAAGTGCCATGAATTCTGGAACAAACACATTTTCACGCTACGAACTCAGGACAATGAAAACAATCGTATGTTTTATAATTTTGTTCAATTTCCTTTCAGTAACGCTTGCACAACGCTTTTATTAGTGTAAATAATAGTTTTGGTTTTGTGAACTTCGGTCACGGTTTCCGTCACGTCATTACCAAATCGATCCTCTGTATGTGAACGTTTTTGGTAAAAATATTCAAACATTAGTCATAAAACCAAAGGTTGACTAGTGATGTTATTAATAGATTTAAGAACATAAGTTCACAAAGAATTTTATCCATGAATCCATTCAATCCTCGTGAACTATTTCATGATTCCTAATATATTGGTCATGATTAAGCTGACCAACGCTCACGAAAAAATCCGGACACCTTTCAGCAACGAAGCGTAATCGTTTACCATGCTCAGATAGATGGTTCGCATAGTGTACGGATTTTTTCGACAGACTTGGTCAGCTTAGTCATGATCCAATATCCGTAATCGTGAAATAGTTCACAAAATCATGAAATATTCATGTCTTCGTGAGCTGATTCATGATTCCTAGCAAAACAATTGTAACTTACCATTCGTTCCCGTGAAATAATTCACGACATCATAAAAAACTCATGTATTTGTTATCTTGTTAATTATTCCTAGTACAATAGTCACGTATAACCGTTCGTGCTCATCAAATAGTTCACAAAATCATGAAATATTATTCATGTATTCGTAAACTGGTTCATGATTCTTAGTACATGATTCGCGATCTATTTTGTGTGCTTGTGATATTTAGAAGATATCCCTAAACAATTTCTATTCCATGCAACATTGTAGTGAAATTTTCAAGCGAAGTTTTTCACAAAATTTGGACAAAGCGAAATCACAAAAATTGCGAACAAACTCCTGAAATCATGAACATTGTTTGACTGTCGGCGGTGTATTCCATAATTATGAAGAAGAATCATAACAAAAACTAAACATGTCCAGGGAAGTGATTCGTAGCTATGCTGTCTGGGCTCAACCCGTGCCAACAGAAGACAAAAGATTAGCCTGTATGATTTTGGGCCTGTTTCTAATGACTCTGCCCCTTCTAGTTGTCCGATCTGTATACTTCAAATCTTTGCTCTCACTTGAGTACTATCGCTCTAAATTTTCATAACATCTCTAGCTAATTGAATGTCGTGAAAAATAAAAAATATTCATAATTTCAGGAATTTGGTCACGGTTTTCGTAAATTGTTCAGTTCACGAAATCGTGTTCTTTGTTTCATGTATTTATGAACGATTTTTTTCCGTGGAAAGGTAAAACTCCCTGTTATTAGTCTTTCTTGTTTTTGTGATCTTGCCCAAACCAAACGTTGTATCTGTTGACTACTGGTAAAATGTCCGTAAACCAGGTTCGGCTCTTTCAGGCCCGAAATAATCCACAAATATTTAATCTAAAAAAGGAGTTTCATTAAAAATCATTCAAAACTCATCGAGCTGCATCGAAAACCATTTTGCCACTCATTCGCCACAAAAAATACTTTCACTTCCCACCGTGACCCCAACCTCCACCGTGGGGACAGGACACACGTGTGAAAACAACGATGACGGGAAGCCTAAGCTGCTGCAACAGCCAGCGAACAGACTTCCGGAAACCCGAATCCGAACAATGATGATTGACGATGAGGTTGAGCGAGAGGACAAGGAGGCTCCGCGAAGATGAGCGTATATCACACTTGGGAGCCACCGGATCTCACCCAGCATGCCAGGAAGGCAGGCAGGCAGGCTCTGTTCCGTTTGACGAGTGGCGGCGAGATTCCAGCAGGCGGCCGTCAACTAGGATGATGATGATGATGACTATGATGATGGTGGTGTTGGTTTGCTGGTACTTTTGCCTACTGAGAGAAACAGTCGTCAGCCAGGCCCGGTGGTGGCCCGCGCGGAAGTTGCAAAGGGATTTCGGATTCCCTCCATCGGGTCTCCTCAAAATGATTTGAGTTTGGATGGTCGGAGAATGAGATTGAGTACAGTGGCCGCCACACAGGATAAGAGAGCAGCAGCAAGGTCCCATCCACGTCAACATCTCGCGACGCGTGTGAACGGGAAAAGCTTTGTGTGTCGTCCGTACCGTGTTCCGGAGCGAACATTCATTGCATCCTCGTTATCGCAAAACCCGAAGGCTCCAAAATAGGAAGAGTGGAGAAAGAAAAAAAAGGAACAAACTAACCCGCCTCCACCAACCACCCTACTACACACGACGGAGGATGGATGGGTGGACGAACTGACGACGGTTACAGAAGCAGCAGCAGCAGCAGGAGCGCATACAGGCAGACCGGCAGTCGGTGTCAGTGCCGTGTGATAGTCGTCAGTTACCCACACACACGGTCCCACGCGGAATCCCCGGGTGTTCCGGAGTTCGGTTTTTGTCTCGTTTCTCCGCTAGTAGTGGCGAGGGTGGGTTAAGAAGAGAAAAATAAACTTCAGTTACAGGATGCAGCGTGTGAAAAGAAGATTACAGAAGAAAAACGACTTTGTTAATTAGAAGATTGTCCGCTAGAGGGGGTGAGGAAAAGATTCGGAAGTGTTTTTCTTTTGTTAGTTTATTTGTTTGGTTTGTTACGACGACGTTGAATTTTAGTGTCAGTGGTCAGTGCTGGTGTAAACAATAAACGAATGTCATACCTGTCACGATTGGATATGACCCGGACGACGAGAGCCAACGGTGGTTCTTCGTCACTTTTGTTTAATAATGGTGGATCAGCGTCAAGGAGTACTACGGCTGCGATGGCAGCGGCGACAACGGCGACAGCGACAACAACTACCGGAAGGAGACGAGAGAAAAATCAATGACGTGTAAGTTTCGTTCCCGAGGTCCAGTGCTGCTTGGGCGGAGAAAATTAGATTGGTCTTGTCGCAGCGATTGTTGCGATGCACCACCACTCAACATACACACCACCGGCCAGGCCAAGCCAGGCCGCAAGTGTACGCGAACGGAGCAGATATCCGGCTGTATCTGGTTTCTTTTACTGTCTGTATGTGTGCACGGGGAGGTTTGATTTATAATCAACGGTACATTTCCTCCACCGCTGGCGGCTTCATGGAGCTGTGCTCCAACGTTGCCAATTTGGTTGGCCTGTTTGCTATATTTGCACCAATTTTCGCGCCGTGCTGTGTGTCGTAAGTTCTTAGTTTGCGATCCCGGTGGGATCCAGTATTGTAATCGCCGACCGACCGACAGACCGACGAAATTGGTTCAGTTTATCTGCCCCACGAGTAGTCGGTCTCTCGGTGGTTGGACTGGACTGGTTAAGAAGGGGTGTTCTCTCACTGTACGACAGCTTCTCGTCCGATTCTCAACTGTCCGGTTGGCGTTCTGCTTAGTTGGATAGTGCTGCCGAGGGGTGTCGCGATACGTCGAGAACTAAGTTCAGGAAATTTTTAAGTATGAGCAATGATTTTTTTTTAACCCTTAAAGGCGCAAAGCAATTTTTTTTCAAATTTTCTGAAAATTGCCTAACAGTTTTAATACGTTACTATGATATTTTAAAATGGTTTTCGCAATGTTGTTTTAAAACAACACTGCGCATTTAAGGGTTAAATCCGGGTTACTTAGAGGAGATGAATTAGATTATTTTTAAAAGTTTCAGACACCACTACATGATTGTACTGTGCATGGTAATTTGTTTTGATGTCATATTTGGGATAAAACGAAAAATTTAGTGAAGAAATTTTTTTTTTCTGCGAATCAATACTTAAGCCGATCAAATGCGTTACAGAATGTTGTATTAATACGTGAAAATGGCCGTTGGGACAAATAATTTAGTGGGTTCCTAAAAGCTATGTCATTCTGAACCCGGAATTCTGAATCATTCGGTATTTGATACTTTCTAGAATAAACTCAATCGATAAAATTTCATGGTATAAATCAAATATCCAATCTGATTTTATTGCACCCCTACCAGCGCATAAATCTATCGCTCGAATACATATTTTAATAAGAGATATTTTTAACGAGAGCGGGTTATTTCACCGAATACAGTTTCACTGAAAGGCCTTTTCGCCAAATGAATCAATTTTCCGCATGCTATTTGCCGAATGGATAATTGTGACTTACCTGCCAGGTCTCAAAAGTTAAGAAAATCTGCAATACTCATCCTTTCAATCGCAATTTGTGACCAAAGTTGTATTATCGTGCAGAGCTTGAGCGTTTGTATGTTGTTGCGGGTTTGTTGCGCATATGTAACTTTGCGTGCATAAATTCATTTAAATAACCGTATAACCCCTTCGTGTGGGCTTTTGAATGCTCGCACGATCCGCGTTTTAGAGTGTACGCAATACTCAACCCATCAACCCACATTATTTTCGTGCCACTACTAAATAGGAACGGATGCGTGTTTTCCTATCCCAAAATGTTATTGCAGTTAAGATTACAAAAGACACTAAAATAACAAAACGCTACAGAAAGTCGCACTAAATGCTGTTTTGCTTTGAAAAATTGTAGGGAAACTACCTTAAGGTTAAATATCAAATTCGACTCATGCGTTGATGCATTGCTCGCAACTTGTACGCAAACCGTGATATGATATTCTTTTCAATTTCCATCAATATAATAACTTATACTAATAAAATTTTAAACGGAAAAATGTTTAAAATGGTTGAAAAAAGAGGCACAATATTGTATATTTCAGAACTGGGTGGAAAAGATGGACACCTGGCATGGGTAAGATGGACATCGTGTCAAGCTAGAAATGTTTCCCGAGATTAACGGTCTTCAGGTTCAGATCGCTATTGTCTGGCGCCAAAAAATTATATCTATTAGCGTGCTTTAGAGAAAAATGTTTTGCTTAAATATCTTAAATAATAATTCGCGTATTAGACAATAGCAGTATCTTTCAGAATGAATTTTCCAGTTTGTGAGAAACGCAAAGTGTCCATTTTTCACACCGTGTCCGTTTTAGGCTACCTTCCCCCATTTAATTACAATGAGTAAAAATTACCGGATTATATGAATTTTATCCCAAATGAATTTTTTTTTTAATCTTTCTGGAATAATTTCTTTGATGAGTCCTTCTTTTGAGCATGAGCAACTTTTAAGAATTTTTTTATTGGTTCTTTCCTTTTTATATTCAGAAAAGATGAAATGTGCTAGTTAGACTATCGTGCCTCTGTCCAACTAGCGAGTTAGTCTCGTTAGTTTAGGCGAATGGCAGACTCCAAGAAGTAGTCGAAAAAGATGATAGTAATGTAGACTGAATTTTGGTCACTCATATAGTCAATATCGTTATGATTGTCAAAATCAATTAAGTGCTAGATTTTGCCTTTCAGTTGCCTTTAAATTGGGCCTTGGGATAACAAAAAAAAAACAGCTAAGTTAAAAAAGCCTGCGGCTGTTCTACAACATTTTATGACTTTTTTCCTTTGGGCAGATGTAGAATTTTTTGTTAACGTGGAGCTATACAGTTGGGTTCTCGGAAGGGCTCCGCTAGCGAATGACGGATCCCAATAGTAGCATGTCTGTAATAACATACGTACATGGAACTATTGAGATCCAGAGCTACAGGTCCAAAGCCCTGGTAAAGGAGGATGGTTGTGATGATCCGGGCCGAGATCACCACGTAAAGCAAGGTAGGGCATAACCCCAATTCCAAGGCGTGAAGCGACCCGTGCCGAGGGATGAGTGATCGAGGGGGTGAAAAAGATGCTCGATCGTTAACGGAGCCTGTCGGGTACCTGGGCAACCCCCACAGTAAGCGTCCCTTACCACGCTAATGCGGAGCTCTGGCGTGGCGGACATATATTTCTCGCGCTACTCGTGGGACTATACATGGAGGCAAATAAAAATAAAAATAAACAGACGGAGGTGCCAAACCCCTTCGCAAGAGGTGGTTTGGCGAGGTCTCCCCCCGTGGGGAGAGTAGTGGAACGATGAGTGCTGTACTCGAAAGCACCAGTGACCCCCCAGCAGCGGTAGGCAATACCCCTACCAATGCATCGGAGGGGCCAATAGCTGCGATGCGCAAAGTAGCGAAGCAACTCGATGCTATAATCGACTTCGCTAGCGCAAAGCAGAACATAGCCAAGGAGTTGAAGCTGAGCCTTCTGGAGCTCCGGAAAGCTGTTCGTGTCGCAAGACAGGAACAGCAGGCATATGTTGAGAGGGTGGAATGTCGGGAGAGGCCCGACAGAGAAACCCAGACAGTGGCCTCCAATAGGGAGGAAAGAGAGAAGGTCAATAGAGGTTCACAGACAGTGGCCTTTACCTTCTACGGAGCAGCCACGTCGATCGGAGTGGCGACCGAGTTCCCCTCGAAGGGAAAAGGAAAGGGCAATCGCAAGACGGCATCGAATGCGAAGCGCCCTAGGAAGTCGAAAGGAGAGGGTGCCAAAACCGACACCAATCGGCGTGCAACCGTCAAGGTCAAACGCCGCCTGGGTGAGGTAAGCGAGGGCGAGAGTGACCTCGCTGTGGAGAGCGATGGTACCAGCAACCCGGCACGACCGGGGCAGGGGAGCTCAAACCCCTGGACGCTGGTTACCAAGAAAAAGCCGGCACCGAAACCGGAGGTACCGCGGCCTGCGAGGAAGGCCAAGGACAGAGGCGAAGCCTTGTGGTTAAAAACCGACAAGGACAAATACGCCGATGTCCTTAAATCGATGAAGGCGGCCGAAAGCCTCTCGGCCCTTGGGCAGGATGTGCGTAGCGTAAGACGCACCAACACGGGAGAGATGCTCCTGGTGCTGAAGCGAGGCGCACAATCAAGTGCAATATATAAGGCCTTGGCTCAAGAGGTCCTTGGCGAGGGCGCCCAAATCAGGTCGCTAGGTGCGGAAACAACTCTCCAGTGCAAGCACTTGGACGAGTTCACGACCGCAGAAGACGTCGTCGCAGCCGTCAAGGAGCAATGCGGCGTCACAATCGAGCGGGCCTCTGTGCGATTGAGGGACGGACCCTCTGGCACCCAAGTAGCCTACCTCAGGCTACTGAATGCGGATGCCAAAAAGGTAACCGAGAAAGGGAAGCTGAAGATCGGCTGGTCGGTATGCCCTATTAGTATACCCCAGCCGCCTTCAGTGGACAGGTGCTATCGGTGCCTAGAATCCGGCCATAAAGCTTACGAATGCAAAGGCTTAGACAGGAGCAAGCTATGTCGTCGATGCGGCGAGGAGGGGCATAAAGAGCGGGGGTGCACTAAGGCATATAAGTGCCTTATCTGCACCGCTAAGAAGCAAGCCCATAAACATGCTATGGGCGGACCTTCGTGTCCCTTCGGCGAGTTAAATAAGAAGAAGCCGTGAGAGTCACACAGCTAAATCTTAACCATTGTGCAGCAGCCCAACAGCTGCTGTGGCAGTCGGTCTCGGAGTCGAGGACAGATGTCGCCCTCTTATCAGACCCGTACAGCATCCCTGCCGGCAACAGCAATTGGGTGTCGGACGGGTCTGGAATGGTGGCAATCTGTACAACGGGAAGGTTCCCGGTTCAAGAGGTAATACACCCCTCCGCCGAGGGTGTGGCGATTGCCAAGATCAATGGTGTGTTCTATTGCAGCTGCTACGCCCCACCAAGGTGGCCAATAGAACAGTTCTACCAGATGATCGATAGGCTCTCGTCGGACCTCGTGGGCCGGAAACCGGTAGTAATAGCGGGAGACTTCAACGCTTGGGCAGTGGAGTGGGGCAGCCGCTGTACAAATAGCAGGGGTCAAGCGCTAATGGAAGCGTTTGCGAAACTCGATACTGTGCTAGCTAATGATGGCTCCGCTAGTACATTCCGTAGAAACGGAGTGGAGGCGTGGATTGATTTGACCTTTGCCAGCCCGAGTCTGGCTCCAGGCATGGAATGGAGGGTAGACGAAGGCTACACCCATAGTGATCATTTGGCAATCCGCTTTAAGATCAACTATGGTGTGCAGCATCCGAGGGCGGGAGATCCCTGTCAGGTACGCGGGTGGAAGTCCAATCACTTCGACAGCGAAGCTTTCACCGCGGCCCTGGGACTGGAGGCCAACACCGACAGTCTAAGCGGGGATGCGCTGGTAGCTGTTCTATCACGCGCGTGCGACGCCACTATGCCGAGAAAAACACTGCCAAGAAACGGTAGATGCCCGGTATACTGGTGGAGTGCCGAGATTGCAGCTCTACGGTCAGCCTGCCTCAGAGCTAGACGTAGGATGCAAAGAGCTCGCACCGAGGATGCAAGAGAGAACCGCCGTGAAGTGTTTCGAGCTGCGAAATTAGCCCTTAACAAGGCTATTAAAAACAGCAAGAGAGCGTGTTTCGACAACCTGTGTGAGAGTGCCAACGCGAATCCGTGGGGTGACGCCTACCGGATTGTGATGGCCAAGACCAAAGGGGGCTCCTCACCCCCAGAACGGTCTCCGGACCGGTTGGCAACGATTATCGAAGTACTCTTCCCGTCTCGAGCCACAAGCCCCTGGCCACCTGCACTACGAGACAGTGCGGGCACGGTCGAAATGGTGGCTCCAGTGACGAACGAAGAACTACTCGCAGTGGCTAAATCCCTAGCAATGAACAAAGCTCCAGGGCCGGATGGAGTTCCAAACAACGCTCTCAAGGCAGCGATCATAGCGAACCCGAACATGTTCAGGCTAGCTATGCAGAGATGTCTTGACGAGTGCCGTTTCCCCGATAGATGGAAAAGGCAGAAACTGGTGCTGTTGCCGAAGCCCGGGAAGCCGCCAGGCGACCCATCGGCGTACAGACCAATCTGCCTGATAGACACGACTGGCAAACTGCTTGAGAGGATCATCCTCAACAGGCTCACCCCGTACGCGGAAGGTATGGACGGTCTGTCAAGCAACCAGTTTGGCTTTCGGAAGGGTAAGTCCACAGTGGACGCTCTCAACTCAGTGATAAATACTGCCGAGATAGCGATCCAACGGAAAAGGCGAGGTATTCGATACTGTACGTTAGTGATACTTGACGTGAAGAATGCATTCAACAGCGCAAGCTGGGATGCCATCGCGCTCTCGTTACACCGGCTTAGCCTACCGGTGGGTCTGTACCGGATCCTGGAAAGTTACTTCCAAAACCGCGTACTGCTATACGAGACCGATGCCGGTCAGAAAAGGGTTCCGATTACCGCCGGAGTCCCGCAGGGCTCGATCCTAGGCCCGGTGCTATGGAACCTCATGTATGACGGGGTTCTGAGACTGAAGTTCCCTCCTGGGGTCAAGATCGTCGGCTTTGCCGACGACGTAACCTTGGAGGTCTACGGGGAGTCAATTCCTGAGGTAGAACTAACCGCAGAACACGCGATTAGCACGGTGGAGGAATGGATGAGCGCGAGAGGCCTGGAGCTCGCTCATCACAAGACGGAGGTAGTTATCGTCAACAACCGCAAGTCGGCACAACATGCAGTTATCCATGTGGGAGAAGTCGCGATCACTTCACAGCGAAGTCTGAAGTCTCTCGGAGTCATTATAGACGACAAGCTGACCTTCGGCAGCCATGTCGACTATACGTGCAAGAGAGCGTCGACTGCTGTTGCGGCACTATCGAGAATGATGTCCAACAGCTCAAAGGTGTGCGCCAGTAGACGTAGGCTACTGGCAGGCGTTGCCGTATCTATCATCAGGTACGGCGGCCCGTCATGGTCAAGAGCACTGAGGGTAACCAGTTACCTACAGAAACTGGAGAGCACCTACCGCGTGATGTGCCTCAGAGTGATATCTGCCTACCGCACGGTATCACACGATGCATCCTGCGTGATAGCGAGCATGATGCCAGTCGGGCTGGTCATTCGGGAAGATGAGGAGTGCTTTGAGCTACGTGGAAATAGGGGAGCCCGCGAGCGCACCAGGGTGACCTCGGTCGCCAGATGGCAGCGTGAGTGGGACAACTCCTCGAAAGGTAGGTGGACCCACCGGCTGATACCTAGCATATCGAGCTGGGTGGGAAGACCCCGTGGGGAAGTTCACTTCCACCTGACACAATTCCTGTCAGGCCATGGCTGTTTCCGTCAGTACCTCCACAGGTTCGGACACGCGGAGGTCCCAGTCTGCCCGGACTGCCCAGGTGTAGACGAAACTGCCGAACACATACTGTTCGTATGTCATCGGTTCGACGTCGAAAGAAGAGCAATGCTTGACGTCTGTGGCTGGGACACAACCCCGGATACCCTTATCCAGCGGATGTGTCAAACGGTGGAGAAGTGGAACGCAGTCTCGGCTGCTACCATCCAGATTGCCAGTAGGCTACAGGTAATCTGGCGAACCGAGCAACAGACGGCGGGCACGGCTAACTAGTGATTGGTTAGCTGGAGCGAAAAAGGCCAAGCGCAAAATAAGAGAGTGAATGGTCTGTTCATGCCGAGGTAGGTTGGCGCAGCGAATGGCAACCGCGTAAGGGGTAAACCCAGCCACCCCGAAGCAAGACAGAAGAGTGAGTGTATAGGCGTATAAGTGGACTGCCTCATGCCAAGACGGGAGGGTCGTAGCGTAGTATGTTGGAACTAAGCTATCGATGCCTCATGGCGTGGCAGAGGAGTGAAAGGGTGAGCATCCAAGTCAGTCTCACACTGCATGTTAAGGGTGAGCATAAAAGTCAGCCTCACAGGTTGGTAGCAAGCAAGGAATGAAAAAGGTGAGCACAAAAGTCAGCCTCGCATGGTATGTCAGAAGTGGGGCCTAAGAAAAATGTCCCACATGGGATGCCAGAGGGAGTGACAAAGGTACAATAGAGTGGCACGATTGAGAGTGAATCAGGTGATAGGGTGAGCACCCAAGTCAGCCTCACATGGATGGGTAGGGCGAGCACAAAAGTAAGCCTAGCAAGGAATGAGTAAGGTGAGCACACAAGTCAGCCTCGCATGGAACGTAAAAGGTGAGCACAAAAGTCAGCCTCATGTGGGAGTGTTTGAGAGCGAATCAAAGTGTGATTGAGAGAGCACCCAAGTAAGCCTCATACAGGATGTATGATCGCGTGAGTGAGAGTGAATGAGTACACTTAGTACAGCCATCCCCCCAGAAGTAATACCGAGAGGTAGTTCCTGGGAGGAATGATGGCGGAGCCCAATGGAGTTTAGTCGGTATTAATGGCTGGTCACCATTCGAGTCCGACACGCCCCCAGTGCACCCCGTGTGGTAGATTGGACCCTACCGTTAGCACGTGTACTGGGCTAGGACATAAAGGTCTTCTCCATTGTAAAAAAAAAAAAAAAAAAAGGGCTCCCTGTCAGAATCACTCACTACAATTGCAGACGAGACGAGAAATGTCATCTAATAAAAACACTAACTTAATGCCAGTTGCAGTGGACCGTGGTTCTCGTTGTGTTATTGAGTGTACGGTTTAGATGTGCCGTTGTGGAGATTTCTTGATCGCGTGGGAACGAGCGTTCATATGTTCGCGCTTGATGTCGTGTTTATAAGATTATGAGCACTAGAACGCCTAAGCCTTGTCACCGGCGCGATTTTCATGTTCGCGAGAACACGTGTGTAGGTGTGCGTGGATGATCGGGAAGGATTCGAGCGTTTGTATGTTAACATGTTTGAACGCGTAAGCGATTGTATGGCGCGTGTGCTAGTGGGTATGTAACTACGCACTGTGTAGTACGCAGTATATAAATTCGATTTTGTAACCGTGTGGTAATTTGCATATTCCCGCTGTAAAAAATCTTTTTTCCATTTAAGCAAAAATTGAATCAATTCATTTGTGCACAACACCTGACATAGAAAATTCAAATTTAAATGTTTTGTATTCCACTCGTCAGTAACTGACACCAATTTACTCCCAGTTAGATGATATATCCAAACACCGAATTGGCTTTTTTGGTGGCATCCAACGGGGACAACTAAATGAAATGGTGAGTCAAGCAAAAGCAATTATGTGAAAAAATTCCCCCAGAGGCAAGATCCAAATCCGCAACCTTCGAGACTTCCGCCCAATGCACTAACCCGTTATGCTATCCCTAGGATATGATGACGTCCCAGAAAGAACTTATGATTTTCGCTCTGGCGACGGTGCGAGATTACACACAACGCTTTGCAGGCAGGGTACAATCACCGTTGCTAGTGCATCATATGTTCTTTCTGGGACATCATCATATCCCAGGGATACCATAAAGCTTAGTGCATTGGGCGGGAGTCTCGAAGGTTGCGGGTTCGAATCTCTCCTCTGGGGGAATTTTTTCACATAATTGCTTCCGCTTCACTCACAATTTCGATCAATTGCCCCCATTGGATACCACTAAAAAGTCTTAAGTATGGTATTGGCACTTACGTCAAAAAACCAAATTAATGAATTATTAAATCAAATTGGCAACAGTTAGACACCAAATGCAAATAGTTCACACAACATATGTGAACGCCTAAAGGAACTGGCTTGTACCAAGTGATATCTCGGCTAGCAAAGCACAGAAGTTCTGAGTCACTGACAAGAGTTCGTTTGCCTGTACTCGTCAGCGACCCAGAGCTTCTGTACTTGGCTAACCGAGACATCATTCGGTACAAACTCGGTTGCTTTTGGGCGTTCACATATGTTGTGTGAACCGTTTGGACTTACTGTCATACTGGCACCAATTTGGTATTATTTTGGACATATCGTCTAACTGGCAGCAAGTTGGCGTCAGTTACTGACGAGTGAAACACGAAACATTCTAATCCAAATATTCGCGTTGGTTTTTGAATGATCGCGCGGACTTCGAGTATTATGTTTAATTTTGAGTGAACGGATCCGGTGAGTTCATCCGTATCATCAGAGTTCCCTGAAACTTTTTGTCTAGTGTGAGCGATTTTTTTAGGAATGGTTCGGTAGGGTAGGAACACGCATTTGAATAATCGTTTATAATTTCATTGGTGTTAAAACTTTAAGTTAGTCACCGGAGAATTTTTATATTTCCTAGATCGCGAGATTAGGTTTGCGTGGATGATCGCAATTGAAAGTTAGCGTTTATGACAAGGGTTGTACTACCGTGTAGTGCTCGAGCGATTGTATGTTAAAGGGTTTTTTGGCGAGGGCACGTGCGTGTAACTTCACGTGTACGCCCAAGTATCATTTCTAGTTTTATAGTGCACTTTTACAATTTAAATTTTAAGAAGGGCTCCACAAGCGTCTTAAAACCTTAATTATTACTAGGGTGGATACGTTTCTGTAACCGTGTAACCGCTTGTAAATTCACCTGCCCTTACCTACTCGATTTTGAGTGAATGGCTCAGCTTTAGAAGAGAAAGAGCTCCCTCATATCACTAGAATAGTTGACCATGGCTAGCTGAGCTTATATGAGTTTTTATTTATTTTAGACAAATACTGAAGCTGCTAGGGTCGAAGGTAGTGACTTCCGAATGCGATCGATACATGATCACATGGTAACGGCTGTTGGATTATTCGCATGCGAAACGCATGTAAATTCGTAAACGCTAACGTATTGATTTGATCACCCGAACGTTTTTGTGTATGGATTATGCGCAGATGATCGCGATCGCATTGTCGCATGCGTGACCAGATTTGTATTATTGTGAATGGCACAAGCGTTTCTATGTTTACGTATTTGATTGCGTGAGCGTTTTTATGTCGCGTATGCTAGCGTGTGTATAACGTAATGTATTTGAATTCGTTTCTGTAACCGAGTAGCGTTTGCATAATCGCGTGGGCTTTTGACTTGTTGTTTAGTGTATATAAGTGCCGTAGTTTAGAGGGGGAGCACTAGGCTGCCCAGACAAATAACGAATTGTTGAAAACTCAATCGGGCAATCCCTGAATCGAATAGTTCTACCAGGAGTTTCTGCTCCAAATTTGAAACAAATTATACTAGTTTAGCTACTGGACCAATGTGTTTGAAGTTTGTATGAGATTTTTCGACAATTTACATGGAGAAAACGTTCTAAGTTGCATTTTCATCGCTAGGTGGCACTGTATGCATCAGTTTATCGCTGCCAGTGAAAAAGAAAAAAATAAATGCATCAAAACGTAAAAATGGCGGTTGGGACTTTTTGTGCACTTCCAAATAATTTAATGCGTCCCGAAAAACTATATCATTCAATGGTATCTAAAACTTTCTAGAATTAACCCCAGCGGTATAAATTTATAGTATAAATAAAACATCTAAAAACTGGTTGTAAGGTACCCCTACCTACATCGCTCGAATAAATAATCTGATAAATTGGGTCATTTCACCGAAAAGCGTTTTTGCCGAATGAGTCATTTTTCCGCATGCTATTTACCGATTGGATAAGTATGGCTTACGCTTCAGGCCACCAAAATTAAGAAGACTTGCAATACGCAATCCATCAATCGCTATTGAAATTTCGCGTTTGTGACCAGAGTTGTATTATCGCGCAGAGCTTGAGCGTTTATATGTTACCGGGTTTGTCGCGTGGGCCTGTTTATGTCGCGTGTATTAAACTTCGCGTGTGTAAATTCATTTATATAACCGTGTAACCGCTTGTATATTCGCGTGAGCTTTTGAATTCTCGCGCGATCCGTGATTTTTAGTGTACGCAATACTCCTCTCATCAATCCACATTCTTTTCATACCCTGACTAAATAAGAACGGATCCTAGTGTCAAGGCCTTATTTTCTGATCCCACAATGCTATTTTGTTTATTTGGTTATTTTGTTTATTAGAGCAGGGAAAGACCTTCTGGAGCAGATCTTCTTGCAAATTCGCTCTCCAGAAGGATCCAACACATGACAAATATCCGAATGATACATTTCATTCATGTCGTTTCTCGCGGCAAAGAGGGACAAGTCTGTCTTTACCAGGAGACATGTTGGTGGACTTGAGTGATTCGGAGTTATGCTGCCTAAACTCGACTCCTGCCAACAGAAGACAAAAGATTAGCCCGTAAGATTTTAAGCCGGTTTCTAAAGACCCCGCATATTTCACATCCATATTTGCATAACTTTCCCTACTAAGTAATTGCTAGCTAATTGAACGTCGTTAAAAAAAAACAAAAAAGAGAATGTAACTACATATTAGTCGAAATAAAAAAGGAAAAAAAATGTAACTAAAAGCTAAACAAACCACTATTAACATAAACATAATAAATCACTAGAAACTAATGCTATTACGACAAGAATCGTCGAATCAATCGTTATAAAATATCGACACATACTGGAAAATGTATCACTGCAGGCGTAATTCGTTCTGGCATGAGGGATTCGCAAATCTAAGAATACGGCGGCGGATGTCAAAATCCACCAGCTCTGAAGGAGATCTGGGCAATCAATTTTTGATTGAAGTAGATCAGCAATGCAAGCTGCTTTTGAAACATCTCGACGAACTGACACCAGATCGAGGTCGATAAGTAAACAGCGGTCCTGATAGTTTAAGAAGGGCAAATCGAACAAATTTACGCTGAGCAGCTTCTATACGCTGGATGTCAATTTCGTAATAAGGTGACCAAACAACTGCAGCATATTCGAGAGTAGAGCGAACTAAGGCACAATACAGCGCCTTTAAGCAGTGAACATTGACGATAAATGAATCCTACAAGCTTTGAGGTCTTGGTAACAGTCTACTGCAAAGTTTAAATCATTAAGATAAAGCAGAAATATGAAGGGTCCTAGATGACTGCCCTGAGGAACTCCAACGCTGACTGTGAAAGGAGATGTAGTATGGTCTCCAATTTTTACTACCGTTTCGCGACCAGTCAAATATGACTAAAGGCGAGTTCAGAACCACTGAATCCGAGCCTATTCAGTTTTGCAACAGTTATTTCGAAGTTAATTTTGTCGAAGGCTGCGGTGAAATCGGTATAGATAGAGTCGACCTGTTAAGGTAATGCTTGTAATGATTGAAAAATGAAAGATGTGTACGATACTGGATTCGATCGATTGGGCATTAAGCCGTAGTTCGAGCAATTCTGGGCGATAAAATCGAGAACTATTAACTCAAACAGCTTAGATACAGCACATAACGCAGCTTCGAAATTTCGGTTTTAATCCCTTTTTTGAAGACTGGCAAGCTATACGATTTTTTCTACGAAATGGGGAAAGTTCTCGACTGTAGAGAGGTATTGAAGAGCGTTGCTAATGGTACGAGAATACTATTTGAGCAGTTGTAGTTAAAATTATAAAAAGACACAATAAGAACACAACGGGCGAATGGCCATTTGGTTGAACAATGGCCCTCAATAAACAATTATACAATAAGAACAAAATGTTACAGAAAGTCGTGCTATATGTTTTTTTGGAGGCTAGGCTAATATTACCTCGAACGTAATTTTATTTTAATTTTTCTAGAATAATTTAATTGATTAGATGTTTCCTTCTTTTGAACATGAGCAGTTTTTAAAACTTTTTATGTTGGCTCTTTATACAAAAAGGTGATTCATGTATATTTAGTATGTTGTGCTTGTTAGACAATCGTGGTTTTTTCCAACTAGCGAGTTCGCCTCATTAGTTTAGTCGAATGGCAGATTACATGAAGTAATTGCCGAATCACGGCAATTCTACAACATTATTAACGTGGTTCAACTGGAGCTGCAGAGCTGGACTCTCGGAAGGGCAGTATCCCTCACGACAACTGTAGACAAGACGAGAAACAATTGCAAACGAGACCGACTAAAACACTGCTTAAGACCAATTGCAGCGAGTCGTGAATCGGATTGTGATATTGAGTGTACGGTTTAGATGTGGGGTTGTGGAGATATCTTAATCGTGTGGGAACGAGCGTTCATATGTTCGCACTTGAGATCGTGGTTATAAATTTAAAAGCATTAAAACCGTTCACTTAATCACCGGGCGTTTTCATGTTTGCGAGATCACGAGCGTAGGTGTGCGTGGATGGTCGGAAAGGATTCGAGCGTTTGTATGTTAACGTGTTTGTCGCGTGTGCTAGTAGGTTTGTAACTTCGCGTGTATAATTTTGATTGTATAATCGTGTGGCCATTTGCATATTCCCGTTGGTTTTAAAATGGGCGCGCGGACCTCGAGTCTGCTGTTTAATGGTGAGTGAACAGCTCCGATGTTAGAAGTGAGTGAGTTTCCTGCTATCGCCAGAGTTTCCAACAATGTCGCCCTGAAACGTGTTGTCTAGTGTACATGAACGTATTTTTTTGGGAATGATGCAACTGAAGGCATGAACGAAGGGTTCTAGGACCGATAGTAGAGGCTTTCGAGATGATCGATCCAGATTCGCCTATGAACGTGCATTTTGTATAATAACACTAGAGACCGCTTTTATAGATTATGAAACGTTCATTTAATCACAGCGGCGTTTTGAAATTTGCGAGATCGCGGGCGTAGCTTTGCATAGATGATCGCAATTGCTTGTTCGTGCTTGTGGCCAGGGTTGTATTATCGCGCAGAGCTTGAGCGATTGTATGATAATGGGTTAGATGACGAGGGCGTATGTGTGTCGCGTGTATAAATTCATTTGTATAATCATGTAACCGTTTGCATCTTCGTGTGGGCGATCCGTGCTTTTAATTGTATGGTTTAGATTTAGAAGGAAGTGAGTTCTTCAATTTCACCAGAGTATCGCACCATGACGAGCTGATCTAGTGTCAGGATGTCACACCGTGATTACACGAGTAACTGTCACTGGATTGCGCTTAAATAGGTGTCATTTTTTATTTGCTTCGTTCCTAAAAAGTAACACAATGAAAAATCTGTCCTGGAAAATGTAAAATACTCGCATTTAAACGAAGCGAAAAGTCGCATCCTTATTCATTCTTCCACACCTATACTAATGCGTTGAACAGAGATAGCATACACTTCCCTAACTAATGTATCCAAATGAGTGAGATGAATTGAGGTGCTAAGATGAGTTAGGGCACGGCTACCCTATATGAGTTTGTTTCTTTTTAGGAGGAAAGGCTGAAGGCATCGACCTAGGCTGCCAGGGCTTAAGGTAGGGGCTTCCGGATGATCGCGTGCCAACGGGTGGTAGTTTAATCACACTTGAAACCATGTTTATAAATTCAAACATATTGTCCTTACCACCCAAGCGCTTTTATGTATGCGAGATCGCGGACGCATGTGCGCGCGGATTGTTGCATGTACGACCAGATTTGTATTATCGTGAAGGGCGCAAGCGGTTGTATATTTACGGATTTTATCGCGTAGACCTTTTTATGTCGCGTCAATTTTTGACTGTTTGCGCGGGCCGTCATTTTGATGTTTAAATTTGAGTTCACAGTTTAGATGAGCGGAGAAAGTTAGCTTTCCGTTTTCACTGTAGTTTACAACTGTGGTACCCTGAGACTTGTTGTTTAGTGTGTATAAGTTCTGTATTTTAGAGTGGTACCGCCCGGACGAATACGATTCATGATCGTGCGAAAGCGAGCGATTGTATGTTGGCACTTAAGACTGCGTTTATTCATTCGTAAGAGCGATATCGTGGGTGTATTGTATGCGTGAATGATCGTGTTTGCGACCCGGTTTCAGTTATCGCGAAAGGCTCGAGCGTTTGTATGTTATTGTGCTCGTTCTTTTCATCGTTTGGGCGTTTGCAAAGATCGTGTGTACTAATGCGTTCCTGTAACCGTCTGATCGTTTGCATATTCCTTTGTGCTTTTAAGTGTAACCAAGAAACAGCACATATTCGACATTCATTCCGTAAAGGTTAGATGGACGTTCGACTCGTAGACTACAATGTATTAATCTTGCGTGAGATCGTTACAAGAACTGAAGGATAACGAGAAAGCTGAGCATCGACTTTTACCGGCAGGTACATTATTGGCACACGCAGTATGGGCGTTACAGCTGAATATTAATTTAATGGTCGTCGCCGTTTCTACCTTCCAATACAAGCAACTTTCCACGTATCAGTGTCAGGCAGCCCTGAACAATCTACTCAACGAACTGGAAGGCCCAGTTGTGTTCCTTGGACGAAGACTTTGATGCGCATTGTATTGCTTGCGGATCTGAATCAGTAAATACATTTGATCGGTTCATCTCGTCATTCTAAATGACTGTTCTCCGATTCACATCGACCCTGCTACGGGCAATTCATTGGCTATTGATGTTTGTTTCTGTTCTGAAAATCTCGCTCGAAAGTTTATCTGGTGTCCCCTTCCGGACACACACAACAGTAATTATTTCCCGGTCACGATCTTCATCCCGGGTTTATCGAATATATAAAAACTCAGAAAATAAAACAATTGTGTTTGTGATTAGGTCACGGAGATTCGAGCTCGTGAAGTGCCAGTCAGTTCGACAACTGATGCGTAATTCTGTCGGAGCAGAAAGTTAGATCTAAAACCTTTTATCTATCCGAGCTGGTTATGCTAATTTCGGGCATTTTACTGCCGAGTCATGCTGTTTAAGTTTATTCGGAGATTTTCTACTTGATATCCAGGCTTTAAGTGATGCAATGGACACCTAAATCACTATCATAATCTGCGGTCCATTTCAGTCAACTCTTTGAAAATCGCCGAATCGTATGCGGCAAAATGCCGAACATTATTATCAACACTCAGGTTGACTGTAACGACACAAATATTGCGAGTTGTTAGCTCGAGTATAATACAAGGGTATTATTTCCAACGGTAGAAATTTCCTTTTTTTTGGAAAGACAATTCTGGAGCCTTAACTGTGACAGCGTCACCTTTCTGCAAAATGCAGTAGGTACCCATTCTTTTTGATTTTGGCGTAACTCGATTTATTTTTCGTCAACGGAATATGGAGAAATTATTTCCTCAGAAAACGAATGGAAAAAATTCGTTACCAATATCATCAACAGAGTTTAATTGCTGCGAATGCATTTAATTGAGCCTCCATACATCGTACTAAACCAAGGCGTTCGGTCTGCTCAGAAAACGCTATCCACATACGAATGCCATATTGCTTCGCGCTAATACTATCAACAAAATACAAATTACTGTTAGCCATACTCGGAAGTAGTCCAGAAAAAGATCGCATCTTAGACTCCAAGTTCTTTGGCCAAGCCAGGAACTGTCTGTCAACTATCATGAAAATTATTTTTGTATGTATTAGAACATGTATTTATTTTTATTTGTTGAACACGGGGCAAATAAGTTAAAACCAATTTTACGGTTACCAACACTAAGAAAGTTGGATTTAAATTTTTTGGATCTCGAATTTTATTTTAATTTTCAAACATAATTCCAATACTCAAAATGTTTTACAATTGAACTTTTTTCAATTTTCTGATTGATGATTGACCGTGTCTTCAAATTAATGGTTTCAAATCTTTTTTTTGGAAGCTCTAAGCAAATATTTCACCGATTTAAAAAAAAATTGCAATCATTCCGTCTACAGATAGTTAAATTTTGACTTTTTTCAGTAAAAAATCTCAGAAAAACCATTAAAATTTAATACGTTCCTATAAATTTTTTTTTACTCTTTTCTTCTTTAGGGGTCCAAATATGCATAGGAAAATTGTAGTGAGATTCAACAGGATTTTTTTTTAATATATTAGGATATGCACATTTTTTATACTTCGCTGATTTTTATTTGGAGTTTTGCCCACTGAACTCGGGTCACATAGTTTAAAAACAATCTAATGAATACTTTTTGATACCTGGATTATTGTTCCAAGGGCTGGAGGAATTTTTGCTCTTGTCGATTCCTTCGTGCATTCCCTTTCACCCAAGGCGCACTGCACTCGGACAACAGTATAGACATATGAAACTCAGATTGCTGCAATGTGTCAATTTGATCAGACAACTCGCACATTCCTACGGTGAAGCAGTTTAGAAAAACAGCATGCCTTCAATCGCGGGCAAATCCGCAATTTTCAACTAAATTATCGTTATCAACGTCAGTTTTCAGAAAGAAGAAAACTTGCTCCAATATCTGTTCTAATCCACCGACCCCTCGGCGCGGAGGAAATCGAAGAAAAGCACACAAAAAACAACAATCTGCATATAAAACACACACGGGCGCGTTTCAATTGCTGCTGATGGTGTTTTGCCTTTTCGTTCGAGTAGTTTTTTCTTCTCTCCGCCTCTCGTTGTTTCTCCATCCTTCCAACAACTACCACACTAACTACGCCGCCTAGGGACTGGCGCTGGTTGCTGCTGCTGCTTCTGCTAGGGGGTACCGACGAGAGACGTGTGAAAGTGCGAGGGCAAGTTGAGAATTGCCGCACGAAACCGAAACCATGCGCATGCCATTTATATAATTTCGACTTCTAAAATTCCTCCACCGACCGACCCACTACCGAAGATTTTTTTTCGCTATGTGAATTGTGACAGGTTTCGCTCCAACGGCAGCCATATTTCTTAAAGTAGCACCCTGAGAACTTGCCTCTTCCAGTTACCAGAATTGATAACACGTCGTTGTTATTAAAATACAACTTTTTCATCTCCCCTCAAACAACAAGACAATGAATTTATTTTATTGTGAGTTCTAATCACCTCACTAATTATCGCTGGGTTTATTTGTCGAAATCGTTCACACCGTAATCAGCCGCCCAGAATCATCGCCATCGCGTTGTTGATGGGCAAGCGGCTCGTTAAAAATAAATCCGAATTAGTAACACGACACCATGTCGGTTAGTACCAGTGCCAGTGTTGCCGAAATGCAGATAGCTTTATCTCACCTTACGTGAGGAACCATTACAACGAAACTGGCAGCACTGTTTTGGAAGCGATTATTCGCCCCTCACACGCCCCAGTATGTCTTAATGCGAGTCGACGACGACGAGAATGACAGCGACGGCGGCGGCGGCTAGATAAAAACCGATTGAGCAGTGGTAGCCCACGACGATGGGAGGTGTAACACGAAAAAAGAAGAAGAAATAAACGCTCGTAAAATGCAACCGCAACCTTGCCAAGCACGCCAACGTCTAGTCATCGGGATCGGATATCGGTCTGTCGTTGGCGAGACGGGGTTTTGCGTGTCGTGAGAGTTTTGTTATTTTGCCTTCTTCGCTCTTTTCGAACGGAATGCAATAGGACGTAGGATGGGAGGGTGGTCGTTCGGTGTGAACATGAATAGAAGAGAATGAGAGCGGCTCACATTAAGGTTTGAATCGGGTTAGACACACGGCGAAATGTAAACACACTCCACACCATAATGAAGCACTCATTTTCCGACGGGTACCCATACCCATACACTGACTCGATGCGATTTCGGAAATCAAACCAGAGCTACCTCAACAATTTACGCTTGGATGGCGGACTGCGTACACATACTCACACGGACGAAAACTGTTAGTGGTGGGTCCGTCGTCGTCGTCGTCGTCGTTGTCGGTCTCGAACGGAAGAAAGTGAGTGTTTGTCGAGCTTTTTTTAGAATGTTTTTATTGATGATATCTCTAGTGCCGATGGATGTGACGGCTGGTCACGGTGTCGAGCTCTTGCTTGTGAATGTGCCGCCGCTTGTCATCGTCGGCGCTTTTTCCGTCACCATATTTTATTAAAAGCATTTTTAACACTGTCTGGGTCGAGCTCGTCGCTCGTTCGTCGATCTTTCGCTCGTGGTTTGATCGCACGGGCAGTGATGGAAGGTTAAAGGAGTTGACACGGTGGGAATTGTTTGACGATTTTGGTTGTCTGAGGGAATGTCGACTCTGAAAACACTAAAATAATCACAGGTCAAAAAAAATGATTGGAATGTTGAAGTTCGAGTCCAAAATGTGTGAGATTCTCACAATTACTTTTTATATGCATCCCAAACGGTGTTAATGTAAAATATAGGAAAAAATCCATTCTCGAAATTCCGTTATGTAAAAAATCTACCTTAATCTTCGTTAAAAATGCCTTGAAATTTTTTTCTGTTCACATTATTTGGTTTCAAGTACACTTGTCATCAAATTAAAAAAAAGATTTAAATTTTCCCACCGTACACGGCCTTTCCTGACCGACACTCTCAGGGTGCACAATCATGATTTAATCCCACAACAGCACAATCAGAGCGCGCCGCCGCCGGGTTTGAGTTGTAGGAATTCCGTTGCGATAATCGAGCGTGTCGAAACGACCATCAGCGCCGTGCCGATGGAAGAGGAGGAGTGCACCTCTTGAGTGCTCCCTATGACATACAATTTGCTCAAAGCAATATACGAACGAGACCGAGAGATTTGCTATGAAACCAGTTATGCCCATTCGGTGGTCCACATTGTGCGAGCACGATCAGAGAGAACGAATGTGCACTCGACAAACAGAAAGCGAAAAAAAATGAGAGCGAGAGGGAGAGATTGAAAATTTGGCAAACAGTTCAAGTTCGTCAGTCTCGCGGTCGTTTGTTCGTGCAAGATTCATTCTCTCTCTCTCTCTCTCTCTCTCTCTCTCGTTTCTTGCAGTTGTTATACAGCAAGGTAGCAAAATGTAAATAGGGAAATGAATACTTGCCGTTTTGTGGAGTATGTTTTGCGAAACTGATCAATTATTGCTCAGTGTGTTCTCGCGCTATCTTTTCCGTCGCCTTGCTACCTACCGCCCCATGAGGTTGGTTTACTGTTTTTCCTTTCTTTCGTAAAAGGTGGATGCAGTGTTGCCAGTTCTATAGTCGTACATCTATGGGTCTCCAAAAACCGTAAGTCAGTACCAGGTTCTGATGAGACCGTGTCGAAACGGGAATTCCTCAGCTTTCTAAAGTAAATTTTTATGGCCTTCATGCATACAATGGGTTTGATTTCTTCTAATGAGAAATATGTCATGTTTTCTACTAGTTAGGTTACTTTTATTCCAACTTTTAACAATTCCTCGTCTGGTTCTTCAAAAATTGTAACTCCTATCAATTCATATATTTGAGTGACCATAAATGAAAGGTCCAAGGACAGAACATGTAGAAACCGATTTAAATTTATTAGAATGTACAAATCAGATACAAATTTCTGGCGTAAAAATCAGACAGAGATTCTTCAGCATAAGAATCGCTTAAAAAGTTTTCTCCCGAAAATATCGTGAAGGTTGTACCTACAGTATACAAAACGGTTCAATACAATAAATTGTTCGCAAGAAAACTCTTATATCATGCCATTCCATAATACAATTCGGCTTGCAAGAACCGGATATATTTTTTCCGGTTTTTGTATTGAAGGGCTTTGAAATGACTTTCAACTGAATCAAAAAAAATCCCAGTCCGATTTTTACGCTTGATGTTTATATCCGATTACCACATTCATTTAAGCGGGTCTTATGAAGCACGTCCTGTTCTTGGGACTATTTCCGGTCGCTCGTTTGATAATTTTTTCCCAACAGTTATACAGAGGATGCTCATTACACCACATCAGCAAAGCGCCTGCCGAATCAGAAATTTGTTACCAAAAAAAAGATATGCCTAACATTCGATAATCTAGCGCTGGCGAAGCGGAATTTGGGGGAAAACGCTGCTATGTTCTATATTTCCGGATTATCTGAGTTGATGTTCTGACTGTTCTGTGCATATAATGAAGTCAAAGTGCTAATGAGTTTCCAATTTTACGGCTTGCGTGTTTTTACGTGGAGTATCGTCTCATGAGGACAGATGAAGAACATTCTGCTTGAGGTAACTGTTTTCAAGCGATTACAACTTCGCCGCTTGTCTTGAAAAATTGTGTGTTTGGGGGCATCCACAGGCTAGTGTTTGCTGGATTATCAAGGTGTGATAAATTTAAATAGTTGATAATCAGAGCTTAATATAAAGGAAACATGAGATCCATAATCTAATATCCAAGTACTGAAATTTGAAGCGAATTTTTCAGTCAGGATCAGAAATTTTAAAACACAAATGTATAAAAATATTGAATAGTAAATATTAAACATTAAGTACTTTGTGTTAAATACTAGATATAACATTTAAAATGCAATCTATAGCAAACAATATTAATTAAATCGAGTTTGAATAGAAAATAGAAACTAGGAAATATGGAACGGCTCACGAAAAAAAAGGAATCAAAAACAGGAAAAAAGCAAAACACAAAAAAGAAACAAGGGAACCGAAAAGAAAAACATGAAGCGAAGCATAGAAAATAAAACAAATCAAAACATAAAACAGGAAAACAAGAAAATATGGAAACACGACAACATGAAAATATGAAAACAAGAACACAACATGACAACATGAAAACTTGAAAACATGGAAAATATGAAAGCATAAAAAACATGAAAACACAAAACCTCGAAAGCATGAACATATGAAAACATGAAAACTTGAAAACATGAAAACTTGAAAACATGAAACTTGAAAACACGAAGACTAGAAAACATGACAACATAAAAACTTAAAAACATGGAAAACATGAAAACAAAACAGCATAAAAATAAGAACATGAAAACACGAAAACATGAGAATGAAAAAATGAAGCCACGAAAATATGAAAACTTGAAAACATGAAACATTAAAACATGAGAACACGAAAACATGAGAACATGAAAACTTGAAAACATGGAAAACATGAAAATAAAAAGAACATAAAAACAAAAACATGAAAACACGAAAACATGAAAACATGACAACATGAAGCCACGAAAATATGAAAACTTGAAAACATGAAACATGATAACTTGAAATCATGAGAACACGAAAACATGAGACTATGAAAACATGAGAACATGAAAGCTTGAATACATGGAAAACATGAAAGAATTAAAACATGAGAGCGAGAAAACTCGAAAATTGAAAACTCAAAAACATAAAAACATGAGAACATAAAAACATAAAAAGGAAACATGAAAATATGAAAACTTGAAAACACAAGAACATGAAAAGTTGAAAACGTAAAAACACAAGAACTTGAAAACATGAAAATTAAAACATGACAACATGAAACCACGAAAATATGAAAACTTGAAAACATGAAAACTTGAATGTATGAAAACATGAAAACTTAAAAGCATGGAAAACATAAAAAAACATGAGAACATAAAACACGAAAACCCAAAAATCGAAATCGCAAAAATATGAAAATGAGAAAACTTGATAACACGAAAATATCAAAACTTGAAAATATGAAAACTTGGAAACATGAAAACATTAGAACATGAAAACTTTTCATTCAAGAACATGACAACATGAAAATAGGAAAACATGAAAACAAACAACCTAAAAACAAAAAACATGGAAACACAAAAAACACGAGAACATGGAACCATGAAAATATGAAAGCTTGAAAATATGAAAACATGAAAACGCGAAAACATGAAAGTATGTAAACATGAGAACTTGAAAACATGGAAAAAAATGAAGGAATTAAAAACATGAAAACATAAAAACATGAAAACCCAAAAATCGAAAACACAAAAACATGAAAAATTGAAAACATGAAAACTTAAAAACATTAAAACAAGAGAACATGAAAACTTGAAACACGAGATCATGAAAACGCAAAAATATGAGAATGAAACCATGAAAATATGAAACATGAAAACACGAAAACATACAAGTATGAAAACAAGAGAACATGAAAACTCAAAAACATGGAAAACATGAAAGAATTAAAACATGAAAACTAAAACGCAAAAACATAAAAACATGAAAACTTAAAAAAACATGAAATCATGAAAACTTGAAAACATGCGAACACGAAAATTTGAAAACTTGAAAGCCTAACATAAAAACATAAACATAAAAGCGTGGAAAATATGGCAAAACATGAAAAGCGTAGAAAACATGAATATTATGAAGAACACGAAAAACGTGAAAAACATAAGTAACCTGAAACACATGGAAAACATGCAAAACATGGAAAACATGAAAGCATAAAACATAAAACAAAAAATAACGCAAAACATAAAATAAAATACTGAAAACGAAAATGGAAAATGAAAATGTAAAGCAGAAAATGCAAAGCGATACACATAAAACCGAAAATCGTTGAAACAAAATAAAGAAAAAGAAAATAGCATGTAGAACACGGAAGATAGGAAACAAAAAGTGGGAAATCGACAACAGAAAATAAAATTCTCTACATTTCTTTTGTAAGAAATGTAAAACAATTAAAATAGCAAACAGATGGTATGCGTGACCGCCGCCACTCACCGAAATGGGTCTGGGTTTAATCCCAGCCGAGGTTGTTGGGCTTCTGTTGCGACGTCTTCTTTCGGAAGAGGATTAAAGCCGTTGGTCCCAGTCCACGTGTTGGTGACCCGGTCCATGTGTTGATGGTCCAAATGGTGGAGTCATCTCTCCGCCGGCTTTGTTGATAGGCACTCAGTACGGACAGAGTCCGACGGAGCTAAACAACAAAAAAACAATCAGAATCAAGGTCGCTGCAATTGGCACTGTTTTAGTGAGTGACATTTCCCGTCTCGTCTGCAATTTTTGGTGATTGCTTCTGAGGGGTGTCCTTCCGAGAACCAAGCTCTATAGTTCCTGTTGAATCACTCCCAAAACGTATATTGAAGATGATAAATATAATACGATATACAGAATATTATATACTCAATAACAATAAATGTTGTATATAAAATGTCGAGTATTTGAAATTAAATTTAAATATTTAAAATAATAAATCTAAATGCAATTGAACGTTAAGTAGAAAATAGTGAACAGCTAAAAGTAGCCAATAAAAAATATGTTCCATATTTGAAAAAAGAAAATGAAAAGCGAAAAACAGAGCAATAAGAGTAGAATAGAAAACAAAAAGAAAACTGAAAACAGCAAACTGGAACTAGACAATAGCAAAAAGAAAATAGGCAACAGAAAATTGAAAATGGAAAAAAGAAAATAAATAATAGGGAATATGGGATAAGAAACACTAATCAAAAAATTAGTTAGAAAAAGAAATACGAAATAGGAAAGAAAAAATGAGAAAGAAGCAATTGACAATAAGAAATAAGCTATACGAAATAGGAGTATGGAAATAGGATAAGGGAAATTAGAAATAGGAAATAATGGGAATTCAAAATAAAAATTAAATAAGAAATGAGAAATGCAAAACGAGAAATATGAAATAAAATAAGATAATATAAATTAAAAATAGAATATAGAAAACCGAATGGAAACCAAGAAATATAGCTACTAGCAAACAGTAAATAATAAATCACGAGTAGAAAAAAACAGAATAGAAAACTGTAAATAAAAATTGGTCATATATTAAAATAGTTAAATATTTTTTTAATAAAATACTATAATAATAAATGGCAGTATTTTAGAAGAACTGAATAAAATGGATAAATAATGCTGGAGACACAACCGAAGTGAAAGAGTACTTACTTATGGCTATTTAGGGGTTATATACAAAGTTGGAACTCAAAAAACCGATTTTTTTTATTGAATATTCTGAAAGTAAGATTCCGTTTTTGGCATGCTCCATTTTTGGAAACAAAAATGTTCCATTTTTGGCAACATTGTTTTTGTTCATAGTAAATCTTTAAAAAAAATGATCAATACACATTTTGTTGTGATAATGGATATCACTTTTGACTTTATTTCCAAACATAGGAGTCATATTTACTATATTTTATGGAGGCGGGCATAGCGAATAAAATTAAATTTGCTGATTTTTTTGTATTATTTCATTCCATTTCACATATTCTTATATAATTAATGTTCTTGTAACATTTATGAAGTCACAAATTGAAAATAAAAGCTTTTAAGGTATGGTTCCATTTTTTGGCACGGTTCCAGTTTTGGCAACTGAAAAAAATATATTGTTGCCAAAAACGGTATCCTACTGTACATACTTTTGAAATATATGTGAAGTGAAGTAAACACAAAACTTTAAACGCAATTATCGCGTAACTAAGTTTTTTGAAAAGTAACGTTGCGGTGAAAGTGATATTGCGAAAACGATTCATCCGATCTTCATATTTTTTTTGAATTGTTTGTATTATTATTCTGGTGTACTTGAACTCCTTTTTCATCCAAAAATTTTCGATTCTTCGCAATGAATTTTTGTTTAAAATTTTAAACACCAAGAAACTCAATTTTTTGGTCAACATGTTTTTTTTATCGGATTTTTTTTTTTGGGAAATCGATCGGTTCAAGTACATCACAATACATTTTTCTACAATAATCTTTTTACTTTTTTGATTTCTGTTGAGCGGTTCGGCTTGGAGAGCGTTCACCGCAAACCTCTGCCAAAACACGCTTCGGAGGGTAGGCCATAACTTCACCAACCTTGAATATGTTTTAATTCAATCTGTTTTTTTCGAACTTCGATAGTACTACTAACGAACTGTCTTTCGCTTTTTCAAATAAAATTTGCGCAAAACACTTTAAAAAAATCACGAACTTAGCTCACTTTTCGCCACAACTTTGTATATAACCCCTTAAATCAACCATATTTTTGATAATCTAGCTACAATGCCAACATTTTTAAACTGGCCTCTGTATTGGAAAGTTAGAAGCACAGTACTTTAAAAACCATCGGAAAATTATCGTCAAGCACAATAATGCTGCTAGCCTTAGCTTAATTATTGAATCGTTATCAGTATTGAATTTCGTATATGGTGGAACTGCATGAAGATGACTTCCGTTAGGCTCCGGTTCCATTTGCACCTTCTTAAAATAGAAGGGCGGAAACGACAATATTTAAAATCAATAGCTACTGTGTTTAACCGGAGTTTGCTCTTATTTTGCTGCAAAGCTTCACTCGACTCAATCAACACACGACAAACAGATAAACGATCGTCACAAAAATAAAATCAGCAGTGTTTTATCACTCACGTCAGATCATGGCGACTGTTGTTTGTCGATTGCTTTACTTTCTTAAAGTACTAGATTGAGCAATGGTACAATGTGGACAGACTGTACTCCTGCTGCCCGATTGCATTTAAAAACGCTTTTTGCCTTTGCAGTTGCATTTATTATATTCCAACTGACTTTTTTAATGGGTACTTCATCTCTGAAATGACGAATTGGTGTGAGAAATTATTAGCAGAGGCTAAACAATTGTTTGTCTCAAATTCGGCAATTTTTGGGAAAATTGCCTACTGAAAAATTGAGTGGAAAATTTTTGTAATTTGTAGGCAAACTTGTTTTTTAGTTTTTCTCGTAATTATCCGAATCTCGATCATTTTCTCAATTATGATCCTATTTTACAATTACGAAAAAATCAATGAACATCTAAATGATTTTGTATTGACAGTGCAATCAATATTAAAAATCTTATCAAATGGATAAAACGTTCCAAGAAAATAACTTTCTATTGACGTTTCAACCAAAATGAGAAAGATCATTTTGATTTCAGGAATAATATAGAGTATGTTTTAAATGGTACCTACTTAATGGAAGGCCTCCGACTCGACATAAGGACCACGATGTCGGGTCCAAGAGTATCCATTTATCCAGGATTCATCACCAACGGGCAATATGATCTTGACACATTTTTAGTAATTTCTTTGAATGAAAAATCTTGTTAAGATTTTTAAATATTCAAATTGCATGATAATTAAAAGAGCAAAAGTAGCTGAAAAAGTTATGTTTATAACAGTGACCAAAAATACACTACATGTTGTAAGCTCAAGCATTGAAAAATTGAAATTTAATTTGTTTGAGTACTACTCTGCCAAGTTTATAGAAAAGTTTTTGGAACATCTGGAAAATCAGTGAATTTTATTTTTAAAGGAATGAGTCGATACCCTGAATTAACAAATATATTTAGGCACAAAAGTCATGAAATTAAGCTCCTACCAAAACCGGCATCACTGCCTACCGACTTTTGTTACGAGAGAGTGAGATCTCACTCGATGAGAGTATCAACAGTACAACAGGCGAGACAAAAGTTCATGCTTGGCACGACCGGCGGCTGTACATGAGTATGCGTGCGCGCTCGAAAAGAGAGCGTGCGAAGCGGCAGAGGCGTGCAAAAGTGTTGTAAATTATATTTAAAGAGACAGAGATTAGAGGTATTATAATACACTACACGGTCATGACGTGTAATAAAATATCACGATGAAAACAGTGAGCAAACATTATAGAGCGTCGCAAATGAGAGCGGCAGTGTGGGGCATGATGGGCAACGGTAGCTTAGTGAGTTTTAAGCTTTCGAACTTTTATTTTCTAACCCATCACGGTAGGACATTCAGTGTGCCACACGCCGGTCGATGACCGTCGCAGATGCTCAATTGACCCCATCTTCCTCACCCCCCTAATGTACCGACACGGGAGCTTAACCCGCTAATGGTACTCTACCACAACACAGTCACCGACTGACTGACTGACTTGACTCGACTTCGTTTCGACCCGCCACCGCTGAATGGGATCGTATCGCGAATCGTTTTGCACGGTTTTTTTCCTTCTTTCTCGAGAGGTTGTGGGGATCGGAATCTGGTCTTCTGTCTGACAGATGTGGAAGACGAACGACACACAGCGAGAGAGAGAAAGATACGTAATGGCATATGGATGCTTTTTCCCACCCTGCGGATTTGTGGGAACCTTAAAGTTTAAGGGGTACCGGAGAAAGAGAGTCGAGCTGCATCATCAGGTCCGAGGAGTGGTTGTTGTTCGGCGGCCCCTTGTTTGTTTCTGTTGTTCTTCTTGCGCGCATTTCGATCATGAATCGACCAAATGGCCGAAGTCGCAATGATATCGAATCGAGAAAAATAGCTTTGAAAATTCGGTTCAGAAAATTAAATCGTATTTTAACAGTGTTTGCATACTGCGCCTTCAAATGTATTGAAACACTTTGAAACAATACTAGTTTTCGGAAGCATAACTAAAATGTTTTATATAATAACGTTTTCGTTGATAAAATTGAAAACAGATTATTTCGCCGAGTGTTGTTATGAAATGTTGATTAGGCCATTTTTGAGTCGCCCTCTTGTTTTGACGACTCTCAATTTCGCCCTGCAGTGTCGCCAAAAAACAAAAATCAAATGTGGCTTTCGCCGTGCTCGCTGGAGGGGAAAATTTGTTATTCTTCCTGGGCGTAACAAGCACTTGGTTTTTGTTTAGGGCGATTCTGTTTACGGACCTTGTAAACAATGATGCTGTCAATTTCGCCTGTATACACTACCTTAGAAATGCAGAGGCGTAACCCGCCTGGCTTTTTGTTTACAGTCGAAAGTCGGATCCGCCGTTTTGTATTTTATTGATTTTCATGAAGTGTGAAATATTTATAAATGAGTTTTTATATTTTTTATAAAGTATTTTTACTCCTCTTTCAGATATTAATCAAATCTCTGTTTGTGTATATTTGTTAGTTTCGCCCATTTGTCGGTTCACGATCGATTTGTCCCTTCGTTTATTCGCTTTTGGAAGCGGTCGATGCGAAGACATCAGCGGAACTAGGCGGATGACGTAGGAAGCGGTGAAGAGCGCGCAGTGCTTCTTCTTTTTTTTCTTCCTTTTCTCATTCTGTTGAGTCTGTACATCTGATGGATTTTCTTGCGGTTGGCAGCGCTGATTTTTTCCGGTGCGCTTTGCTTCCGGCTCTCGTACCGAACGACGGCGGGGCCTCTCCGTTGGGTTACCCCCCTCTCGTGTGTGTGTGTATATGCGGCGAGTGAGCTGGATCGCGCGGGTAACGACAACGGAGCAGAATCGCAATCAATTTGAGCTCTTCTTCTTTTCGAGTTTGCTTTGAAAAATGGTCGTCGTTCGCGTGGAGGTTTGAAGAAGAGGCGAACAAAATAGCGTCGGAAAGGTCATTTGCGTGTGCAGGTTTTCCACTGTGTTTCTCCACGCTATCGGTGTTTTCTTATTCTTCTGCTGATTTTTTTTTTTGCTGGTCGGGTTGGCGGGTTTCAGGCTGCAGGTTGGAAAGAGAAGGGAATCATTGATTTGAATGTTACTTGTTCATATTTGTGAATGTGTCGCTTAGCTCTAGCCGTTGTTTTCAGCTCTTTAAACGATTCAAAGATGGCGGCAAACTGTGCACGAGTTGGGGATGTGATAATAAATTGCATGATCGCAGTTATGGGTTGTTTGGTTTGTAAAGCAATACTGATAACAATTTTTCTTTCCTTTTCAGGTAAGTCGGTTGACCATTTTTCCATTGATGTCACACATAAAATGAAGCTTGTAAGTTGTATAAGATTTTGCTGCTTTTCACATTCAATCTTTTTGGAATCGATGAGATACCGAAATATCAAATCTTTTGGTGTAAATTCTAGGCCAAATTAGTTCATTGAAGGAATAAACTTCGTAAAAAATCGTTTAATTAATTAGTTTGGTTAAACGTTTTGATTTCAGATGTTTGCATTGCATTTGCATTGACTTGCAAAGCAGAATCCTGTTTCGATCTCGTTATAGTCGCATCAGTATCAGACTATTTGTTCTAACGGGACGACAACCGTTGCCATTTTTTATACTTAAACACATGTCTTGTTTCCATTTTTGAACTTGAACGTCAAGACGACTGTCATACGCTTATGAGATGAGTTCGACATGTTAAACCCAACTTAGCTTTCGTTGTAAAAGTTTGTGCCCTACAATGGAAATGGTTTACTCAATTTTCGCTTGGTGTCCTCTCTAACAAAAAATATTCAATTTATCCTGTGTGGTTAGCAATTCTCGCTCAATGTTTTGAAGGAAAAAAACACGCGTCTGTTGTTCAAACTATATTGCACAAATGACGTTGATAACCAATAAAAAGAGAAATGGTTCTGGAGGACTAGAATAGTTAGTTTACTATGCCAAAAGTACTGCAAGTGTTTTGACGTGATCGGAAATTGTTTCGACATCGAAAAAACTATGCTATAGTGTGACACTATATGAGCTATAGTGTCTTTAGCAAAAATTCTCACTAGAGGTATTAGTGCTAAAGCTGAGATTGGTGATTCGTGAAAATAAAACAACTATTTAGCAAATTTGTAGAGAATATAATCGGAAACAATTTTGCGGAAGAGACTATGTGTATATCTGTCGATTTTAATACATTTGTGAAGTTTTCTGTGCTACGCCCTCTGAAAATTATTTAAAAAATTAACTTCCTGGTGATTTTTTCGAATTTCAAAATGTTCTAAAATTGTCTCCGACATAAGAAAATACAAATTTTTTATCATAATTTTTTTTTTCGAGGCTAAAACAATTTCAACCACGTTTTTTTCTTATAAATTGATTTTAAAGAAAGAACCGCAATCTTAACCGACATGGTCCTGCATTAAATTACCAAACTATTTGAGAAAAACAATTTGTTACCATACACTTCACCGTAAGCACATTGCGAATGTAAAATTAATCATTTTGGATGATGAATCGTATTTTACATTTTCGCATCATATATCATCATCGAAAAACATTACGATCGTGAAGAAATTACGTCATATAAGCTGCCATTAAGCGAAAAAATGACCGATTTACTAAATGGACAAATAAAACGTGCCACAAGCACGTCAAATCGAAGAATTTTCGACTGTTCTCAAACGTATGGTGTACGACAAGCGTTTGGTAAGCTCCAAACGAGTTGCAATTGATATCTCGTATCAAGTGAAAGTTAAAGGAAATCAGCATCATCACCGTCCAAAACCTAATTCGAGATGTTCGTCGCACACTGCATGAAATCGAAGATCGAATGTTCAATTTTTTTGGAGGAGACGAACCACTGCGACCAGTATTTAGATCTATAATGGTATCGAAGGTCCAATAACTGCACTGAGAATGTATTTTTCGACAGCTTACATATAAACATATATATTCCTAAACAAACAATAAATTAATGCTAAAGATAATAAGAAAAGTAACATCGCCTGAGAAGTGAACACCATTTTTTCACCAACACATACCGCGTCTACGTACCCGCACACAAATTTGAGATCGATGGTGTGATCAGCGATTTGAGTTTCTCGTGGGGGAATCTGCTAGACCTCTGCGTTTTCTGTTTCAAGGACCCCCTACTACAATCGGTGAAAGAAATTCTATAAAATATCTATGTTCACTCAGACTCGTATCGAACGATCGTTTTTTTGAGCCGAAATCGTTGTTCTTTGGCAGTATAACTTCAAAATTTATATTTTTATAACCTTTTTTCTATTATAACCGTAGTTGATCAACTCAATATGTTCTACATACTTGTGGGAGCGTTTAAAAAATAACATTTTGTTGATAGCTCATAATGTATATAAATTTAAAAAAGTATCACATTTTATGTTATGAACCGTCGTACATGAATGGTCACTCAAACAATGAGTCTCGCTATATCCTGATCCTATGTAATTTTTAATTTATGCTTGGACCAATAGGAATAGCTAAAATTTGGCTGCCAAAAAGTGCCCATGAAAACAGAAATCATTGATGGAAATAGTTCAAATTTATATGAAAAATAGTTTCAGAAATCCAAACATTGATTTTAAAGTATTGGTTCTTTCAATAAAAAAAAATGTATTTCAGTGATACCTGCAAGTTTATAGAGCATGTTAAATTAATCGATTAATGGTTTAACATCGAAAATTCGAAAAAACTAGGTCATAATTGCAAAAAGCAACAATTTCGTCACCTAAAACTAGGTCTGATGTCTGTTATGTCTGTGGTATCTTCGACGAAGCTATTCGTAAATATTTTACAACTTTGCCGAAGACATTAACCCTCTAAAAATTTAACAAGAAGTTTTGCTCGTGTACTCTACTTTAGCTTGACCGAAATGTTTTGTATTCACAAAGTTGCAGAATAATATTGTGGATATATCCTATAAAGAAATACTGACTTTAAAATGACATCTAAGGCCTCAAATATGTTTTGTCCCAACGTGTTTGGACTGGTCCCACTGTGTACCGCGTCTACGTACCCGCACATATACTTGAGATCGACGGTGTGTTTTGTCGCGCGGAGATCTGCTAGAGCTCCGGGTTTGCTGTTTCAAGGACCCACTACTACAATCAGTGAAAGAAATTCTATAAAAAAAAAATCTATGTTTATTTAGATTCACATCGAACGCACCGTCCCCGTTCGATATGTTCTGCCAAAATGCGTTTTCCTAGACCTAGGAGGCCTTTTTGTGACATGGGTTTTTAATTGCAAGCGATTTGGCCATACAATCACCCATCGTGGCAATAGGGTCCGGTATGGCAAATGAGGAGGAAATCATGGAGATGATTATTGCAGCAAAATGCTGAAAAGAGTCTCTACTGTGGAGAGCATCCACATTAGCTTTCGGCATATCCTGTGAACGAACAGTGCGAGAAGAAACTGACGCATTCCAGTAAGGAAGGGTCTAGGTGCATTTTTGCAGAAATGTTTGTCTATTATCGCTTTTTTATATTTTGATCTCCTAGAGTTATTTTTAAGCGTAATTTTAAGTCCGATGCTTCTGTTTTCTTTGCAATTCACATTTGTGTGTTTATCCTACGTGTTCACTGTCGTCAACCAGCCACAATTTGTCCTGTATCCCGTCAAAACAGTTTGCTCCAAATTTGAACCAAGTCTGGCTAACAGATCGACTAGGGTTATTGTACCGGTATCGATGATCCCGGAATTACCAACCAATTGTCGGTGTCGAAATACTGTAGTGAATAATAGCAGGTAACGGTATTTTCGGGGCTATGCAAAATTTCAGGTGAGGAATCTATCCCTTCCTGCACCATACGGTCGAAAATATTTACCACGATTCCACTAATAGCTGTGAGCTATTTTTTTAATTCGTTTATCTGAAGCGGCTCATTGCGCCAGGTTAACGGAACCGATGCTCTTATAATTACAAGATATAAAAAAAATAATTTGCTGGTAAAGGAGACCTTTTCTCGCGGCGGGCAAACATTTACTTCTTAACAAACTGCGTTTTTCGGTTCTCTAGTTTCTCTCTCGCCCCGTCGTTTATGCTACCTTGCTGCTCTCAATTTCTTTGCTTCTTGCACGCATGAATCACGAGTCATTTCTATTGATGTCCCTGATGATGGTGCTGGCCGATGATTTTGAGGTACCGGACGCAGCAATCGCAGCTATTTCCTTAACAGCAGTCACACATTTGGTAGTTCAGGTAATCGTTGTGTTGAGCTGATCAACTCTGTCGACCAAATCCGTACAACAGTCAGCAAAGAAGAGTATTTGTTCACTATGACCAGTTACGCAGTTCGCATAGTGTACGGATTTTGTTATCGGAGGTGGTCAGCTTAGATATTGTAGACTGTGTGTTAGATTTGATTTTCGTAAATTAACTTGTCTTAGCGGTTTGTGATGATGTTATAAGTTTTTTCGCTATGCTCGGTCTGTCAACAGAACTGGCAGATGATAATTTGTGCTTAATATGTACAAAGAGTATTCTGTATAACGGTACAGCTTCGTGTTTCGCCATTCGTGGTCAGCTAAAAAGAAATTCGTCGGTCAAACTGCACTTATTATTAAAAAAAACGCACCATTAGAAATATCTGCGAAGTAGTTCCTCTAAGTAACGGACCTCACTTTACCGCACAATCTGCTGGATCGTGTAATCGTACCTCAATTTTCCCATCGTTCATATACATGGGGATCTTAATTTGAACGTTGTCACCTTGTGTTTTAGGTCATTAAGAAAAATGATTTTTTATCTACTGTGTTAATTTATTAAACGTTATCAATACTGAATGCCTTATACGATGGAACTGGTTATAAGCGATTTTCGAAAGCATGCGCTCCATTCTCACTGCCAATGTTCGAATACGCATACGGAAAGGCTGAAATTCATTAGCCGTCGTATTTAACTGGAGCTCTATTTCTTGCCTCTGCGACTCACATCGATTCAAATTTAAGTATTAACAACTAACATAAACAAACGAAACCTTGATTTTTTCTTTGTAATCTTCCAAGAACGTCGTCGGATTAATTCCTTTGACTCGCTGTTTCCCATCGCAGGTTGTATCCTAATTCACGTTCGTTTGCTGCCAAATAAATTCAAGGATTTTGGCATGATGTTCCAAAAATGTTTGTACCCATTGATTCCTTCCTTGATCTGACCAATATGAACAGGGAGGGCTTCCAATAGCAGGCGTAGAATTCTAGTAATATTAATTCCCATATTGATGGGATTCGTTTCTTTCGAACTTAATAAATGTAAATTATCAAGAAATCTCGAGTACTTTTTCAAATGGACGTAAGTAACAATGAGAGATTCTCTTTGAGGTCTTTCTCTTCTGTTGATTACTCGGCCATTTCAACATTTACTACTCTACTCTTTGCATAATATTGTAGTAAAAACCGTCGGCTTTCGATATGTACTGGAAAATTAGTACAAAGTGTTGTAATGACGTCGCACAGTGGCGGGTCTTCAAACAAAAGTCGGACTAAACCTCAAATGTTACTTAATTTGGCTGAAAATCACAATTTAAGCTAATTTTGAGGTGCTGAGCTCATTTTTAAAGTCAAAAGTCGTAAAATATTAAATGCATTTTTCCATACAGTGTCATTGAACCTTTCTTATAACTATGATCCCGTTTTCATGATAGATTTTCCGTTACTGTTCACCAATGTCAGCAATATCATAAAAAATGAAGAACACTACATTAAATCCATTGTATAACGTGTTGGTTTACTGTAGATTGTCAAACTATTTTACACAAAACACCATGCGCCTCCATATCAGCAACAAAGCTTCAAAATCTCCTTAAAAATTTTGCGCACCTAGGCGCAGAACGAGACCATGATATTCGAAAAGTAGAGGTTATTTCGCATAGAATGTATACTATGTGACCGTTCCGAAATGATTCCGAAATTTGTACAGATTACATTAGTGAAAAAAGTATTTTTGATCTGACCACCTCAAACATATTTAAACTAAAAAGTTATAGTTCCCAGGAAATTTACCAAATGTATTTTATTCACTAACCAAGTTCTTTCGTTCCCCTACACAATGAAACTAGTTGTGCTAAAATCGGACCAAAATCAAAAGAACAACATGCATTTGAAGTGAACAGAGCAACAGTGGTTTCGGATATGAAAATCATTAAAAAATCCGGACTTTGCTACGTTTAAACTGATGTTAAAAATCGTGTTCTTATCCAATGATCATAAAATTTTGAATATACATCATTCAATACATGAGAAATTTGGTAAAAATATAAAATATTAATATTTCAAAAATAAATTTTTGAGGTTTTGGCCAGCCTTCAGCAACTGTGCGTCGTAATAAACGAAAGAGAAAGTAAACAAAGAGAGGCTCTCAATGTTACATACGTCCATTTGAAAAAGTACTCGAGAAATGTTGTCAGAATCTACTATATATTATTTTAATTTACTTTTCACTTCATATTTACTAGTAATTTCTTCTAGCGGTTTGGATCACCGATTGTCGTTGTTCCAGATTGTTTAAATTTTTAATATTTTTTTAACTGACACATTCTGTTAAACCTTGAGAGTTCAGTACCCCAGCAGAGATACCCTACACTCCGTAAGTCGGTTTCCCCCAACAGAAACAGATGCCCGGTTGTTATATGAAAGCTTCGCCATCATCAATGTCAGTAATACAACCACAATCGCTCACACCTACAGGCACGCACACGCTATGCGTGAAACTACGTAGGAATGAGAAATCTTGTTTGCTTTTCATCGATCCATAATGACCCAACGTGGACTGAATGCAAAGCTAACCAGCCACCAACCAACCAACCGACCGACCGACTGATCGACCGGACTAAACCGCGCCAAAGGCACGCAGCAAAACACACCTATAATAAAATAGTTTTCAATCAATTTCCAAATCCGGCACTGACATCGAAGCAAATATTTTCCCCCCGTAACAAATCCAACACAAGACCTGGGCCGTCGGTCGTCACCCGTTCAGCAGCGTGCAGTGCTTCCGACTGATTAAAAAGTCAATAAAATTATACACTTGTTCTACTGCTTGTTTCCCAATATCCGAAGCGTAGCCCGCGCCCCTCTCTCTCTCTGGTTTCATTTTGGTGGTTCTGTTGTTGTGTGGAGAACACCCCTAGCACAGTGGGTCAGAGCACTAAATATATCTATGTTCCAAATTAAAAAGTTGTCCTTGACAGTAGTCAATTTAATTAAAATCCAAAATATTTGTTAAAAGTATGTAGAAAGCTTCAATTTAAATTTTATTTAATGTTACGAAAGATGTCATTTGTGACAAAAAAGCTGTTCTAGGAACGTGTGTAACGCATAGGATTGCTAGCCAAACCATAACTTCTATGCTTTCTATGCTCATAACCAATCAAAACTTCTATGCTTTCGGGACATCAGCACTGTTACGTTTTAGTCTTAGTAGCCAAGTCGGCCTGTCTGATACTGATGAAACAAGATTGATGCAAAAGTCTATAAAAAACTGAAAGTAAAATACGATTTCACTGTATGAATGTGACAACCACTGCACTAACAAGCACATATCGATGATCCGTCATAAAAATAAGTGAAAAAGTTTTTTTCTCCTGTAAAAATCCTTAATAAAGAGAACCCATTATATCACAGTTAAAAACACAAAACTTCCGAGTTGAAAAAAACGATAGTAAAAACATCAACAAATGCCATCAATCAACCATTCTCGGAGCACTGTGCCTTCGAGGGGGAACCGCCTGTGGCAGTGGGTTCTGAACCGAAAAGTGGCTCGTTTAGGGCCCCTCGCATATTTATTATTATTACTATTATTGTTATTATTATTATTATTATTAGAGTTATCGCGCGCGCGTTGGATTTGCTCGTTCATTTGTTCCTGCGTCCCCGTCGACTTTGGAAACGAGATAGGGGCAGGCAGGGGGTGTTCGTTTATCATCGCTTATAACAGCGAACAAGCGCAACCACGAGAACAAAGCCACGGGTACACACACAGGCAAACTCTGGGTCAAGTCTGAGCGATTCATTAGTTTTCTTGTTTCCCCTTATTTGTAAAGCGGTGATTCTCGTGCAAACGAAAAAGTGGCTAATGTTGTTCAGTGATATTCTGATCGGCCGACGGTTGGGAGCACCGTTTTGATTCATGGGCTTAACTTTGATATGTTTGGATTACTTACTGTGCTATTCGGGTGTCAAATGGACAAATTTGCCATCAATCAAACGCACTCACAGATTTAACAAGTATGCTTACTCTAATATCTACAATTTCAAATAAAATTGATTAATCCGACTATCAGTTGAACAGCACAGGTTCTGATTCCGGTATTTTACTTTAGCTTGAAATCGTATATTATTGAAGAAGATATTTTGTGTTTTTACTAGGCCTTTTTTCTAGTCTGCCCATTGTAATAAATGTTATATTTTCGCAGAGCTTTATTTCATTCTCGAACTATTTGTAAGCAGAACATGCTGAAAAGTCGGACTTACTATCGCCATAATATAGACATCTTTCGGTAGCTTTATTGCAACAGGAAACCAACACCAATCCACACCATGCAGTATTGCCCCAGTAGATGGCTACATGTGGCCCAGCAAACCATTATTCACGACAGAAAAACGAATTTTATCGGTTGGATGGCCTCATGTACCCTATCTACAACAAGGGCTGGAAACTTGAGTATAATAACTATCGCGACATAGCGATCCTTTAAACCGCCTATAAGAGGTACTCTCCCATGTTCTGTTTAGCAGCCTGCGCCCGTTGGCCGGATCCTTTGTCGGCGAATAACAATACGGGTCTCGATCAACAATGGACCACATGAATCCAACTTGCGGACGCACTCTTTGTTTATAGATTTTAAAGCGATTACGATTCAGTAAAACGAGACTAACTATGGCAGATTATGCTTGAACCTGAATTTCCGACAAAATTGGTTAAGGAGATTCGTATGAAACAAGATGAGTCGAAATCGAACGCCAAAATAGCCGGAGAGACATCCGACTCGTTTGTGATCGAACCGTGGACAATTTTTTTGCTCATATTTTTTTTTGCTTCGTTTGATGGTTTGGATCTTCTTAGCATTGCCGAAGATACTGTCGTACTAACAAATCAACAATTTAAAATACAGTAGGTTTAAGAATGGCGCACTCACTAGGGTCGCCTGGCGTCAGAGTACCAAACTATCATTCATCCTTCTAAAAGGTCATAATTTACTTATAAATGAGAGTTTCCTAAATGGTCAGGATTCTGAAGAACAGCCGAAAACCTAATCTTAGATTTCTCGAGAAATATTAAATATTAAAAAATGTGCTTAAATCTATTGTTCTACAACTTCTTTCGGAAGTTTTGTTGCTTGGACCATTTCCAACAAATTCCCGGTGGTGGAACATGGATTGCTGGTTCAACGTTCTTGGATTGATTTTGGAACGTCATTGTGCTGCTCGCTAGGAAAAGAAACTACTTCGTTCTGGTATGAAGTATGAATGGTTTTGACGTGATGCCAAATTGCCATCCCCGGCTCGAAATTCTCGGACGGTAAAGACGCGCAAACCACTTCCACCGCTACCCAATCCCGCAACTAGTGTCGTGTCAGCAACCACTTAGTGCAATTCAATTTGTGTAGGACCCGAATTGAATTCAGCCGTAACATAAATTATGAAGATAATCTCAAATAAGGTACGCGTTGGTTTGTCTGACCTTAAGCAGCGGTTATTGCGATCAGCTCTTCACGTTGGAGTACTGCGTATATGCACCCTCACGTGACGTAGAAATTAACGGTGTCATCACCGTCAATCAGTTAAGATATTTGAATGTGAGCAATTGCGTTCGGTATCTTGCGTAGATGGGATGAATTCGAGTAGCTTTCCCCGGGTCTGCTCTGCCTAGCAACATGTATATTGACAAGGCGAGAGCTATCGAAGAAAGCAAAAACCTCCAATAAACAAACCTCAGAGAGAAGGTGGACTGCTGAAGTTATCTGATACTGTGGACTGGATTTTCGAAGCCTTCGATATTTTCTGATCCTGTTCAATCACTTCTAACTGCATTTCTTCCAACAGTAAAAATATTATTGACGCAGTTAACTGCTCAATAGTTTCTTGTTAGGGACCGTTCATGTACCACGTGGACCAAACAACCTTCGTTTTTGGACCCCTCCTCCGTGGACAAGCGTAGACAATTCCCGTATCCAATCCTACAATGTTCACGTCGACTTTCCCAACGTTTTTAGTGAGTAATTACATGAAAAGGGTTGTCAATGACAGGTAAATCACGGATATACCCAATGTGTTGAACTACTTTGATATTGGCTGTAACCTTGAGAACAGAATGGAAATAGTGAACCATCTTCGTGGGTTTTCTTCGAATTTTGTACAATATGTATCTCATTTTTGAACAAAATTGGAAACTTTTAAAATATGTATATCTAAAATATGTTACTGCATTCATCATATTCACTAAAATTCACGTAATTTATGATGTATTACATTGGTCAATATATGTATTGTCAACAACATGCCTACAATTCGAAAAATGATACACAAAACTGTGTCTAGGGGCAAATTTTTACTCTGTAATGACTTTCCACTGTTTTTTGTGATGACAGTGGCCAACCCCCCATCGACAAAAACATCGGAAAAGTCCACGTGAACATTGTTGGGCGCAGTTAGGGGTACAGAAATTGTCTACGAAGGAGGAAGAGGGGATCAAAAATGAATTCCGGAAAAGATGAGAAGACAGTAGCAAAGCACAATTCCCCGACTACATAAGGGGATCGTGCCATTTGAGTCAATATATTCTGATTTCTAATTCCTGATTCCGTCGGATTACTGAACTGGCACGCAAGGATCTGGTCTTTATATGTACATAAAGTGGTATGAGATATGCCAACGCCTCATATTTAGTGTTGTAGGGTCAGATAATAAGAAATAGGTCGGGGCATTTTCAAGACACGAACACCGTCAGAAAATAAAACCTGGGAAAAAAATCCGAGTGGTTGCAAACGTAATGGCGACTCCTTATCTCCGTATTACGACATAGTGTTTGTAATAAACTTTATAGTCGTACGACGTGTTGCAAGTCGTTTAGCGTTTACACCAACGCAGAATATGAAAAAATGGGCATATTTCGGGATTTTTTTTTTGATCTATTCAAGAGATGAATGGAGAATCTGTAAAATTGGATTTATAATACGAATTGTGAGGCACAAAAACTTTAAACTTTTTCGAAAATGCGCACTTTTAAATAATAAGTGAACACAAAATTTGTTTCCTTTGAAAAAATTAAAAAAAAATCCTGCGTCCGTCGCTGTAGAAAACAGTTCTGAATATACTGTGTAAATTTCAAAACGATCAAAAACACTTGTCTGAGTTACGTTTCCTACCAACTTTAAGAAAGCAGTTTCGAGAAAAAAACGCATTTCATGTTTTCAGTACGCTCGAGAGGTATTGCTGCAGAATTGAAAATTTAAACATTTAGGAATTATTGTCCATTTTTTTAGCAGATTTTAGGCTAATCAAAAATCTAGAATTTTTTAATCTACCGTGACGTAGCTCCTAGGTAAAATTAAGCGTCCTTCCTCGGCTAAGCTGTTGTTTGTTAACTGTAAAAAATTTCGTATATGATAGAACTGTATAAATGTGTCATCCATCAACTTAAGCTCCGTTTTCACTTTTGATTAACATTTAACATCACGGACAGAAGGACGGCAACGGCAATATTTAAAATCAACAACCACTGTAATTTAACAGTAAATGAAAATACAATCCCAGTCGGAAAAAATAGATGCTCTGCAGATAATTTTTTTAGACGATACCGAGTGCTAAATCAGTTTCCATATATTAACGCTGCATTTGAACAATATTTTATTGGAAACTTTACGAATGTTTTAAGGTAAATAATTTGTTTCAAGCCTCCACATATCTAACTATTATCGTTGAAAAATTGGACACTTTATCGTCGAATTTTTTTTAATTTCCAACGAAAATATAATTCTGTTTAACTACACGGAAGGTTATGAATCGAGGTATAATGATATTGTTTTAAATTTCGCCAAAAAATATTATTTTTGAAATAGAAAGTACGTACATCTTGTCAATAATACAAGTTAGATTTGATGTATTGAGAGAAAATGCTTGTCTCAAAAATACTCTATGTTCAAATTATTTTTACAGTGGACAATATAAAAGATTTCGTTCTCACGACTAGATTCCTCACTGTACATGGCTTTTACATTAATTCAAATTGTGGGTAGGGTGGTTCCAACTTTACTGATATGTGAAATTTTACTTTTTATTTGTCCGATATAAAGTTTCCCTGGCGTTAGAAAATTCAAGAAAATAATTTTCTAAAAAACTTTGTCGAGAACACTGGAGACCTGCAGAAAACAAACATTGTACACAATGTTCGCTCTGGTTCTCTGCTCATATTAAACTCACTTCACGTACGTGAACTCAAACACGCTATTTCGTACTAAAACACGTGCACATGTTCGCCTACACAACCGAACCCCATGTACGTACACGGTGTGCGCACACATAGGATCGTTTTGTCTTTCTTACTCTCATCATCACTAGCGTTGACTCTTTTTGCCTTGCGCAAATCGTGTACGCACCCGGTGTACGTACACGAGTGTTTGAACTAGAGTTTGTACATCGTTCGCTTGGGCTCGATGTTCGAGGCGAACATGTACATCAAGACGAAGCATATTTCTTGAGCTTTTTTTCTAAACGGCATATCTACAATGAGTGACTCTCATCGTTTACTTCCTCTGCTGTTAATAATTCGTTCGCTTTAACATTTATCCCTCAACTCTTTGCATAATATGCTAGTCAAATATCCCCTTTTTCGAGATGTACCGTGAAAGCGAATGTCGTGTGAAAAGTGCTATAGTGACGCCGTAATAATCGAAAGAAAAAGTTCAACAAAGAGAGTCACTCATTGTAGATATGTCGTTTTGAATAGAGGCTCTAGATTTGAGGTTGAACGCATGCACAAAATGTTGCACACAGGTACAAACTTGTCGGTGTTCATAGGAAGTCTGGCAAGAAATGCACAAAGCAAAAAATAAATTAGGGAGCTGCTTAAAAAAGGTATTTATTTATAGATATAACTTTTGCAGTTTTGATTTTTCGTCGAGATGACTTTAGAAGTGCTTTCAGATATTTTAAAGGAGAACAGGTTGACTATGAATGTCGAAACTCTAGCTTCCGTCGTTGGAAAGATATCTGCTCTTTTTGCAAAAAAAATGGACCGTTTCTAAATAAATTTTGTAGGCTATATCCAAATATCGTCACTGCCTCTTTTTGGTGATATATACTAAAAAGTGCTGTATTTCATATGGTAGAAGGAGAAGTGCCCTAATCGAAGATTTTTGTATAAAGTTTCCCTGTTAAATTTGCGTTTCGACTTCGTCTCATCAGAATCCGACACAAAGTTAACCCTAATCGAAGAATTTTAAGAATGTAATATTCTTTATGTGAATTTCTCATAACATTGAAAAAATTCCCTAAAATAATCTTTAAGCTATCCAAAGGTTGCTGTAGTGTAAAGTAAAAACTATATGAGTGAATCCGTTTTTTTAAGAAAAATCCTGGAATGGACAGTAGTTAAGATAGAGCTCGCATGTCTTCAGCCGATTTGTCTAAAATGTGTTATTCTGCAACTTTTTTCTTAAACAACTTAATCACTTAGTATTGGGTTTTAGCAAAAAGTTGAAGCTTTTCTATGCTATAATTTTTGCTAGTGAGAAAAATGGGTAAATGCCAATATTTCTTTCACAACAATTTGCCTTCCGATTTCGTCTCATCAGAATCCTACACTAACTTAGAGCCGGATCTCGCTGTATCTCTAACGGGACGTCACGTTTGACTAGTTGTTTGCTTAGGAACACAAATAGTGATTTCGTCTAGCGCGTCAATCTGGCGCTAAACTACTCCGGCTCTAGTGTCGGATTCCGATGAGACGAAGTCGATCCGCAACCCATGACTTTATTGAAATTCCTGCTGAATACATTCTGAATTACCGGGCAATCATTTTAAATATTTCATATTCGACTCATAATTTCCCAGAAACCTTTTGTATTTTTGATATTTTCGTTTTTCGTAGCACTTGAAACCCGAAAAAAAAGTTTTCTCACTGAAAAATAAAATAGCCTGTTTTTAAATAGCTCTCGTAATTACCTAGGGAATTATGAAAAAAAGAACTGTGAAAAATTTCCAAGCAGTTGGTCCCGTAAATTATGAGTTATTTCGAAAACCGCATTTTTTCGAGGCCCTTCCAGAGACTCACTTGCTCAGTTTTTAATATTTTGGCATGAAAATTGTGGAAAAAATTGTTGCATTGTTATATGCAAATTGAACGAATAAAATAGCACCCTCTTGAATAGTAAAAATTTAAAAAACAATATTTTTTCGTAAAAAAAACCTTAAATCGAGGTTCTATCATTATTTATCATGGTTCCTTCCGTTTCATTGAATCGTACGCTTCCATGAAATCCACGATCAGAGGTGCCTGTAAACAAGGTTGGACTTTGAATTGCAAATGATACCACTTTGTCGTACGAACGAGTTTTGAAATATTTGAATGACTTAATATTTTTTCTTAGTTTCTTATACGTGACTCAATGCGTGAGCCTCACGGAGCCAATGGAATTTTATATTTATTTGCAAATTAAATTTAATCTGATAGATTCAGCTCGTTTATTTGCACTTCGTTTTGTGGATATCGATGGCAGTTCTTCGTTTGATAGGTCTTTTGTCTTTATTGATCAGCTACTTAATCTGGCTAGACAGATTCCGATTCAGCGATTGGTTTGACTAGAAAAACTCAAATTTCAAATGTAGAGCAATACTCCTAATATAGGACCACTAATTGAAACTTTGATAGCGGTAAGCTTGAAGCTAGTTGGTACCGCTGCACGGTACTATCTTTGATTTTAGGCCTGAGTTTAGTCCGATCTAAGACGTTAGTACTTGTCATCGCAGAAATGGCTGCATCCTGAAGCCAAATGAAAACAGTGTAAAGGGGCGCCATATTCCTCTTGCATGCATCTCAATAATTTGAATCAACTTTTCGACCTTTATGTGCAATATTATGGCCCATGTTGCACACAAACCATATGAGGGCAAGTAAGCAAGTTTTATACCGTACGAAAAACAGGTATAATTGAGTTTTAAATGTCATTTTTTTGATATTCTTTGTCCCCCTATCCATAAGGTGCTGCACGCTCATTTGAAAATGCCATGTCGAAGAGTTATATTGCAGGTTAGCAGAAGTCGAATCATTTTGAAACAAACCGTAGAACGAAATTTTATAATTGGATGCAGAGCTGCATTAAATAAAAATTGTTTTCGTTTGTTAGTTTACTTATGGCTATCAAAATGAGTGAAGCGGTTTAATTTACCCATAATTTTTTAGTTAGTTTAACTAGAGGAAAAGAAAAGAATATATAATCACAATGTGTACCCTTTTCTACTTATATCTTCTCACAGAGAACACAAGAAGCAAGTGGAAGTTTTCTTATATTTTTACTGCTTTCGAAAGAATCCAAAATAATTAATCTTATATAAGATTGTAAATGAAGCCATGCCATACAACCTAAGTAACACTATGACATCAAGCAATCTGCTACAAATATTCTCATTTTGATCGTAATTTAAATAATATCGAAGCTTGCTTATATTGTTTCACTATTTATAATTTTCCATCAGATCTTGGACGATTAGCATTTCCACTGTAGAACAAATTGTCATTTAATTCATAGTGATAGAACAGAAGTGCACAGGGTTTGAAAGAAGTTGTGAAAGTTGAGACTGGACAGATGACTTGGAAAAATGACACAAAAAGTTGAATGCGGTATAATCGCCTAAATCGTGTCGGAACTTAAGGGGGTTGTGTAAAGTATTATCGGCAAAAAATTGAATTCCTTAATTTTTTTTTCGATGCAAAGATTGTCTATTCAGTCAGGTGCCACGTCGAAAACTGGTTTTGCGGTGTACACCATAACTCAAAATCTGCTGGACCAATCGTTGATACATTTGCATAGTTGTTTTAACATCACTCCACAAGTAACTAATGGAGCTTTTATTTCTTGGTCGATTTTCGAACTTTTCATAGCACTTTGAAGCCAAAGTCCGATTATTGCTAAAAAACAATGAAAATGCTATTGAAAAAATAATAAAATTAAGCGTTTTGCAAAAAACTTTTGTAGTTACCTGGGCAATGATGTGAAGAAGAAAAACTTTGCAAAATTCAGTACGATTGGTCCAGGAAATTTTGAGTTACGGTTTACACCGCATTTTGTCGAGGTGCCTCCTGAAGATTCACTGTCTGCATCAAGCAAGTGTCAGGTTCAATCAAGCAAGTGTCAGGTTCAATTTGTTAAGTTATATCTGGTCCAGGAAATTTTGAGTTACGGTTTACACCGCATTTTGTCGAGGTGCCTCCTGAAGATTCACTGTCTGCATCAAGCAAGTGTCAGGTTCAATTTGTTAAGTTATATCTGTCAATTGATTATCAGACAGATTGCAGACTATAGGAAGTAATTGATTGTAATTTATTATTTTGTAACCGGATTTGAAGCTTTCTCAATTTTTGCATGACGTCGGAAAATTTCGTTGAACTGAACGTTTTAGCAATCCAAGATGTTGAAAGCTCAGCAATTTGGATTTAACCCATTTGACAGATTTACTTCGTTGAAAATCAGCTTTTGAAGTTGTCAAATTCTCAGCTCAATTACTGAACTTTTGGTATATCAGGATTGATTAGGTAATCGCGCTGATAATTTGAATTACTTCATTTTGAGCAATTCTATATGCATGGTTAGTGGAGTAGTTGGGTAGGATGGTATAATAAGCCTCACCAGGCTAAAATGTTTCTTTTGAAATGACCACATAATTATTTGAAGCAAATAAATTATTGTTTTTGGCTTTTCCATGTGCTGTAGAACAGCGACTAATACAAACCTTTCCAAAAAAAAGGTAAGCTTCCATTATTGTTCTGTAAGCATTTGATTTAATTTGAAATAGTCAGATTTGGCTGAACTGTCTGACTACTAAATATAATGTTAGAGAAGCTCTTTCAATCCTTGGAGTGGCTAGCGACTAACAATACAACTCTATAACATTCACGATAATATGCACCATTATTAGCAAAATAACGAAATAACGATATATACCATGTTCACACTACAGAGTTGAAACATGTTATGATAATTAGCAACAAGAAAAATGTCATCGAGATAGCGTTAAAACACTAATTTACTTATTGTGTGAACGTAGTATTAGCCACTTGGATCTTAAATAATTCTAATGTTACTTTGTTTAAGCTAAATCGAGGATTTCAAAATTATTTTAAAAATATAAATACATCAGACTACAGTCGTGATTCGCTGGTTGGGCCACAGCCTTGTCCAACTAACGAATTTGATTCGCTAGTTGGACCGACTGACAAATGTCAAAAACTCTCCAAAGGAGATGTTGGCTGTGTAAATGCATCTGGTCACATCTCTAAATATTGTCAGATTGATTGTCAAAGTAAATTTGACATAAGATTTTGGCGTTCAAATGCTTTTTAGTTGGACAATGGCCCAACCAGCGGAGGTCCAATTAAAAAGCAGTCCAGTTAAAAAGCGTCCAACCAGCGAATCACGACTGTATTAAATTGTATAAACAGTGAATTTTCAATTAACCTCATTGTACGGTTTTTAACATTGCCGTATATTGCCGATCAGAACGCAGTAATGCAAATGGCAGCATCATGTTACCGGAAGAAGACAAAAATATGACATGCTCCTCTTGCGCATACTTCGTTATTTTCAATCCTCTCTTCAGCTTTCTTCTGGATCAATATAGCTCTCTTTGCTCGCAATAAAGATGGCAATAAATAAGCCAGTTTTAACTGGTAGGAAAGACAAGCATCGTCGAACTATATTTACCTGTATTTTTGATTTCTCTGTTTTTTCCTTCTCTCTACACGCTTGATTCCAATTGCTCATCGAAGGGTTACAGGAGAGCATATTTGGATAAATCGAATCGATTATCGCATATTCAGATCAAAGTTGTTTTTGCGAATAGGAATCAAAACTGCAAGAAGAATTGTTTTGATTATTTTCTTTTACATATCGCTGTGAGAATAAGTGGGATCATTTTATTCCTTAATATAAATCAATAACATGTTATCACGAATTATTGCCCATATATCTGTCGTATCTCACATCAAAGAAAGTGAATAACGAAAAAAATTAGTTTTTTTTCATTCGATAGATCCAAATAAATGACAATCGGATGTAGATCATAAAATGCACTATTTTATAAATTTTCTTATTTTCACTCCCAGTTCACAAATTGAATCAGAATGTTAAATAAAAGATTTTAAATATACGTATTTTTCCTATATAAATAAACTCACATAAAACATCCAAATAAAAATATTTTAAAATTGATTGCGAACGCAACGGCGATCAATATATTTGTTCGCAAAAATATATTACTAGGATGCTCTAAACTTTCATTTCTGTTTATTTATAAAATCGTAGAAATTTTGTTAGCAAATAAAATCGTTCCAATCTGCATTGATGCATTACAGAAATATGCAATCAACAATATGAAATATAACACTTGTGATCATTCTGTCAAAGTTTAATTTTTTGTTTGACCTTTGTTTACTTTTTATTTAAGCTTCGCTGAAAAAAACGTGTACAATTCTAATTCGCAGAGTGTGATCTAACCTTTATTTATAATTGATATTTATTCCAAACTTGTGAAAATTAGCTTGAAATGAATATAAATATTCACCCCCCCCCCCCCCCCCCCGGTGTCGACAGGTATCGTGTTCAATTAGAATGATATTCACAGTTCATTTTGAATTCAAATTGAAATATTTCAACCAATTTTTTAATCAAAGTTTAAAATTACTATCATGGCACCAGTTACAAACGATGGTTATACCACTTCAAACTTATTTTCTTTTATGCATTAAACATTATGTCACTACAAAATGCTGTACATCATCGGCCAACTATAAACTATCCACCAAGTTAAAGTTCTATGTTCAGAAACATATCAGACAAAATTGTTCTCACACGCTATGGAACGAGACATATGACGAAGCAAAGCTATTTTACTGCAAGAAAATATCGGAATGAAAAACAATTCTCCATGTTGTCTAATTTACTCATTTTCTTTAACATGAATTTGTTGTTTTTTAACATTATCGTGTATCGCAGATCAGAACGCAGCCATATAAATGACAGCATCGTTGGGTTAAAGCTTACCAAATAGTTTAGGCCGGTTTAAAAGTTAGTCCGGTTTAAAAATAGTTAGTACGCGTTTGAGCTTACGGCTATGAAAGAAGTTTCTCGAAGCTAGTGCGAGCTACGTTTAGAAAGCATCATTACATATCATCATGGGTACAGAAAGGCGAATGAAGCTACGATGACAGTACGTTCGACATTCCCATATTGTCAATAAAGTACATATGTGTGTGTGTGTGTGATACTCCATTTTGTTACACCTATTTTTGCTACAACGATGTGGTAAAACTTTTTTCCTTCACCAAAATAGCAAAAGCGCACTTCGTACATCTCCATGCCGAGTTGTGGCATTTCTAGGGAGGACCGAAGGGGTGTAACTGGGTCGTTTTGAGCGCTGATGGGTTGCTCCTGAAGGGACCATGGGGAGAGGTAAGCAGGTACAAGCAGACACAATACTCGCTTGGCGATAGAGTTGTTTTTGTGCTGTTCTGCTGCTGTTCCATTCCGTGTAGCATTCCATTCAAGCGAAGGCTAGATACACTGTAAAAAATTGTCGTCAAAATTAATCCTCGAGTCGATATAAACAAATCTTGTTTTCTTTTGTACGGTGCCATTCTTCTTCGCTTTTCTCCCGACCCATCGTCGTCGCACCCAGTCGGTTTCCGAGGCCAGATTCAATTAAATTGTGTGTGCATATAAATTCACCGCACATAAAACCATCTCAGCGCTCAGGTCTCTCGGTGCCATTATTTTTCGCATCCCGCACCCGGTTTGGTGTTTGGTGTAACGAAACGACGAAAATGAATGCGAAGGTTTCTCACTCACTGTCTCATTTGGATTCGGGTCGAGAGGTGGAATGGCCACCTTTCGATGATGATGATGACGATGATGATGATACGGCCCCGATGCCGCCTGCCCGGCCGTGGTCTAACGGCGACTGCCGCACATCCTTTCACTTGTTACTTTCATTACGATTGTGTTCTGTTGGTTTTTTTTTCGCTGCTTCAACTTTGCGAATCGTCGACAATTTTCGATGGCTTCTGCGCTCTACCAGGCTCAGTCGCTGATTACGCTTTCGAATCGAAAGACATGCTTTAAATTCACGTTAACTTGCTCGTTAAAAATCGAAGGTACCAAGCTTCTTGAAAGAAAGTTCCAAAAATAGCAATTTCAGTTAAAAATATGACAACATGAGATAGTAGGGTAGTGTCACCAACAACATTTTTTAATTCTACTGTCTCCTTTCGACAGTGCTGCAACTTTTTGAATTATCAAACAAACAGAAAAAAGCATCGAACAATTTCGAAGTACTTCCCCGCCCACCATATCGCCAACCACAAAAGCACTGCCGGACCGGGACCGGTCACTGACCTCTGGTTGTGCGATGCGGCAGCTCTGCCACGGCTACGAACGGGGACCAGACCTGCGGAGACCTCGGAGCGGACGAGGAGGCGCAGAGGAGAAGTAAAAAATCAAATCTCTGCATAAGCGCATAGAAAAGATTGCCGTTGTTGCACAGTTCGGCACTTGGATTTATGTATCTGTTTGTGTTGGATATTTGGTGCAGCGGTAACCCCTGTTGTTGAATATATATATTCGGCACTCGAAGATTGAGAAGTGGGTTGTGGAATCGGGACGGTTTATCCGAGTCGAAATAGGAACACCACAGATTTTTATTTGCTCGTTGGTACACGTTAAGATCGCTATTCTTCGTCAGGCTGAAGATTGGAATTAATGCGATCCATTTACTGATGGTTTCGACGAGGCCTTCAGAATCTGGACCTTGCTAATTTCGATTTTAATCCGCTAAAGCCCAATATTCCTAAAATTTTCAAAAAAATTGTTATTTCCGTAATAAAAAAAAAAACAGTCATCAGACTGCAACTACAGATGCCTTGCCAAATCTGAAAAAATTTATTTGAGAAGTGCAAGATAAATTAACCACAGAACATTCCGAAAGCCCCGAAGGAAGTGATCGAAATCCTATCAAAATAAATACCAAAATTCTTGGTATGACTTATCTTCGTGAATTTTTCAAAATGTGCATAGCCAGAAACAGGTCCAAATTACATCACCCAAACTCAGCAAGTAAAATCCAATCGCATCGGTTTGTAGTGTTTTTTTCTGTAATTTTGTAATCCACATAAACTTCCGATCTCAGTACCCGTACCCACCCGAAAGAATGGGACCTCGCTGCATTCCCATCGGAAGGGTAGCTGGTTGGATGGCTGATGTGGGGTGGTTTGGAAAATTGGAACACATTGCGTACATTGGTCGTGACGCAAACTGGTTGGGAAACTGCGTGGATAGCTAGCTGACACTGACTGTCATCGTCGTCGAAAATGTGTGTAACGCTTTTATGTATATTTTATCTGCAGCATTCACACAAGGCTTCCAGCTAAGACTACATTCGGTTGGGTTGAACAGAGTGGAGTTGGGGGATAGAATGTATGTTTTGTTATGTACGTCGGTGGTACATGGTGGCAGAGAAGGATTCGGCTTCCGATATGCTTCACTCTCGCTCCATAGCAGAGACAAGCGTCCTGAATTCGGCTCGGTGTAGGAAGGGTGTGGGTGGCGGAATAGCGAAAGGAAAAGGAGTGTGAGACGAGGAAAGTTGTACATGTGAAAATTTTCATCATTTCCATTTCCGACCCGGCAGGCCCGGCCAAGCGCAACAAAACCTCGTACGAAGCAATTCGCAATATTGATTTTAATCATCTAGGAGTACGGCAACGGTCTGGTTTGGAACTGTATGGGTAGTGCTGGTGGTGGTGTTAGTCGTCGTCGTGAAAGAATGATTGTGTCTATCTGCTGAAACTGTTGGCGGATTTCATTACGAGTACTCGTTCAGCTAAAAATTTGTTCACAATGACTCGAAATCCGAATTTATTATGCGTATATAATTATTCGATGTATAATCATTGTAATTTTCTTGGAATTGCGTCGACGCTAGGAAATAGGATCAAATTTCATTGTTCTGGCTTTTACTATTATAATCATTAAAGCACCATAAAATTACCATTAAAGTACCATACAAATTCTGCAGTGATAACGAAAAAGTACCAAAAAGACCATAAAAGTATTACAAATATACTGAAATTAGTTACAGACAAATACTACAAAATTTCTTAAAATATCCTGTTAGTATCGTAAAAGCGCAATGGAAGTAACATCATTATTTTATAAATGTTCAAATTAAATTTCAAGGCATAAAAACGCGAACGCGATCGAACACATTAATGCGGAAACGCTCGACCCCTTCGCGATAGTACACGCGATCGTGAAGTCCATACGCCCGCACATATCTTGATGTAAATGTATAATGTACGTGCATTATAATAATACAATAAAAGCACTATAGATTACCATAAAATTACTATAGAGTTGACATGAAAATATTATAAAGGTTCGATAATGAAAAACCATAAAGTACCAACAAAATATTATGTAGACAACAAAAAATAATCAGAAATGTTCTGTTGCCACACAATAAAAATACCATAAAAATATTAATAAATTTCCATTCCAGAACATTAAAAAATCCATAAAAATTTAAAAAAAAGCATCAAAAAGTTCTAAAAAGAATAAACACCGAAAAGAAAAAAAATAAGAGTGGGACTACAACTAAAAAATCATCAATTGTTTTCACGACGAGAATATGAAATACTTTTGAGCGGTCCAAAATAGACAAAAATCAAGCTATCATATTAGTATGCTCATGTTCTTCGTGGTGATATGACAGCTGAAAATTATCAATACTCAACCCACATGCAGAATTTAACTGTTATCCTTCTACTCAGACAAGACCATGCGTATTCCCCACACACATTAGGTGCGCTGTTGACCCTAAACAAACCAAGATATTAGTTTGCTCAGGTCAAAAAAATACCTCGATTGGATACACCCGGCGGACACGTGCTCCCGTACAATGCCATGAAATCAACGAACATATAAAACTAAATATGACAAAATATGTGTAATTTGAAAAATAATGAAATGAAGATTATTATTTACTTACAAGAAAATAAGATCGGAAAATGTAATTGTGGCTCATTTTCAAAGATTGCATTGTTGATGAATCGGTTTATAAAAATAGAAAATAAGGACGCGAATGAAAATAGCTGATCACAGCCTTTATTCATATTGTTTATCTTATCTGTTTTATTAATGCTGCTCATTCTATTCATTTTATGGATTTCATTCATTCTAAATTCTGTTTTTATTTATTTTTCGTTTCTTTTATTCACTTTGTACATTGAATTTATTTTATTTTTTTCATTCAGTTTGATTCGTTATATATATATATATATATATATATATATATATATATATATATATATATATATATATATATATATATATATATATATATATATATATATATATATATATATATATATATATATATATATATATATATATATATATATATATATATATATATATATATATATATATATATATATATATATATATATATATATATATATATATATATATATATATATATATATATATATATATATATATATATATATATATATATATATATATATATATATATATATATATATATATATATATATATATATATATATATATATATATATATATATATAGATATATATAGATATATATATATAGATATATATAGATATATATATATATATATATATATATATATATATATATATATATATATATATATATATATATATATATATTTAATTTTTTCCATCTATTCGCCGAAGTACGATGGGTAATGAACTAAAAATTAGACATCAGACGATTATAAAAACCCGTGCCTTGGTATCTACCGGGGAAATTAAATAGATCAAATGTGTTGGGGTGATCAGCTGCCATTGTGTGTGATTCCTCGCTTTGCAGGCAGGGTACGATCACCGTCGCCAGTGGGATAATCATATGTTCTTTCTGGGATGTCACCATACCCAGGGATAGCATAAGGGTTAGTGCATTGGGCCGGAGTCTCAAAGGTTGCGGGTTCGAGTCTCGCCTCTGGGTGGTGAATTTTTTTCACATGATTGCTTAGCTTCACTCACCATTTCCGATCGTTTTTCCCCGTTGGATACCACCAGTCGTTCAGATTGTTTTATTTTTTGCTCATTTAATTAGATAACCTAATTTTATTAATTCTTTTTATATTACCATTTTTCATGATTTTATTCATTTTATTCGTTCGGTCATTTAATTAATTGCATTGATTTGGACCGTTTACCTGCTGTGATCAATATATTCCTTTTATCAATTTATTTCATTCTATTTATTTACACTCGTTCTTCATACCATTTGTAGTACTTATTTCATTTATTTTCTTAATGTTTTTGTTTTATTTTTGTCATTCATTTTGGTAATTCTATTTGTTTACGTTATTTAACTTATCTGAATGATTTTAATTATTCGATATATTTTATTCATAGAATAGAATCATTTTATTTACTTTCTTAATTTTTTTTTCATTTTATTAATTTTATTTACTTGTTAAATTTTGAATTTATTTTATTCCATTTGTTTTACTTATTTTACTAATTTTAATAATTAATTTAATAGTTGTTTTTTTAGTTTTGTTTTATTATTTTACTTATTTTATTAATTTCATTGTCTTCGTTTATAATTTTACTAAATGATCCAACACACCTCGTCCTGCCCAAAGTTTAGTATTTTCACTTAATATAATTTCAAACGTTCACAATAAAAGTTTAGAAAAAAATTACGGAATCTAGATAAAAATCAAGCAAATCCTTTGTAGCGTGCTTGAGTTATGAGCGATTCTATGTATGCTGCTAAGATTTATATTGATATATAGAAAATAGAAGATTCACATATATTTTATAGTTCTACTATGACCATTTAATTGATTTCTCCATTTATTTATCATCAATTTATTTATTAAGGTATTTGTTCATTTTTTTATTAAGAGTATTTTATTATGCTTCTTTTTTATTTTATTTACCTGATTTGATTCATTTTATTCATTTCATCGATTCTTGAATTTCTTTTTTTGTTTTATTTGTTCTACTAATTTGCTCATTTTATTTATTTTATGATTTCAACCATTCTATTCTCCCTATTATTGGCGTTATTCATTGACTAATTTCTTATTTTCCCTTATTTTTCTTCTAATTTATTTAATTTGATATGCGTATTCTGCCCTTTATTTTAAAAATTATATTTAGTTTATTTTTTTGCATTTATGTTTTTTATTACCGGATCCTTGAAGCGAAAGGGTGCATTCTTTTCGGACTTTATATGCATATTAATAATTAACTTAGATTTTTTGTTCATTGATTTAATAGTATTATTTATATCACCTGTTATGTGCATTGAAAACATTGCATTTGAAATAGGATATATTTAGCTTGACTCATCATTTAATTTTTCCCAGTTTGATGCCACCAAAAAAGTTTTGAATAAGGTATTGGCACTAACTTTAAAACCCAAAAAAAATTATCAATTGTTTAATTCTAACGACGGGGTCACTCTCGTCATACCTCTTTTAACTGGACAAGTAACCAGAAATCGATCTTAGTCCGATGGATAATAAACTAAAATCAGACACCAGACGCTAATGAATACCCCGGCCTTTGTATTTAGGGGAGAAATGCGGTTGTGTGTGTGTGTGTGTGTGTGATCTCACTTTAGAGTCATGTGTTCCTCTTGGGACGTCATCATAGGCCAGGGATAGCGTAGAGGTGTGTACAGTGGGCCGGAGTCCCAAGGGTTGCAGGCTCGAATCCTGCATCTGGGGTAACTTATTTCACAGAATTGCTTTCGTTCAACTCGCCATTTCAATCTGTTTTCCCCGTTGGTTACTACCAAAAAGTGTTATTTGGTTATTTATTTATTTTATGTTGATCATTTTATATATTTATTTTCTTTCGTTATTTTTATTCATGTTATCCATTTAGTCATGTTATTGATTCTGTTCATCTTTCCATTGGCGTATTCTAAGAATTTTGTTCTTTCAAGTCGTCCTATTTTCTTTATTTATTTTATTCGTTATGCTATATTTTATTCGTATTTTTCATGCTTTTTTCTATTATTTTTAGTTTTATTTTTTCTTGCCTTAATTTATTTTGTATGTATTGTTTGTTTTGTTTGTTATATTCATTTCACTAATTTTATTCAATTTATTTATTGTACTCGTTTTCGCATGTTAACATTTTATTTTGTTTTTTTTTGTGATTTATTGCACTGTTTTTTTTTCGTCCATTTTGTTCATATTTTTTCCATATTGTTCATTCATTGTTTTCCTTTAAATTATGCAAATCAATTCATTTCAATTATTCATTTAATTAAATTCATTTTAACTCGTATTTCTCTCATCTTATTAATGTTATGTATAACCTTTATTTTAATTTTTTTCTAATTTTATTTATTTATTCTTTGTGTTTATGTCAATCGTATTGTGGAAATAATCTATTACATTGATGTTATATTTTTCGTCCTGTTCATTTTTTTTTGTTTTATTCATTCTATTCATTTCAAGAATTTCTTTGTTGCATTCGATGTATTATTTTGTTTTTTTGTTCTGCATTTTGTTGTTATTAATTGTTTTATTCATTTCATTTTTATTTTCTTTTTTCTAATTTTTTTCAATTGCTTTATTTTGTTCTTTTCTCTAAATAAAAACTAATGATTTGATATTTTTTCATTATTCATTTTATTTTATTTCGATTGTAAATGTTTTAGTCTTAGGGTCTTTTGCTTCTTTTGCTAATAAGAAAGAAAAATCTCCAACCGTATATTCGGTGTTGAAAATCGAGCCCAGGCAATCTATTGACCAACCACGATATAACGGCCCTTTATTCTTATTCATCTTATTCGTATTAGTCATTTCTAACATTTTATTATTTTTTATCCATTGCATGCTTTCTTTCATTTGTTAATAATTTAATTCAGTTGATTTATTTGTTTTATTTTGTTATTTTAACTTTCTTTATTATTTTTTACGATTTTTCATATTATTTTTTAAATCATTTTGGTCATTCTAGTTTTTTGATCCACTGTATTAATTGTATTTTTTTTATAATTTCATTCGTTCCATTATTTTTTTTCTTTATTTTACTCTTTTTAAGTATTTTATTTATTTGATTGATTATATGATTTCCATTCAAGTTTTTTCTCGTGTAAGGCTTGAAGCTACGTTTTATCCACTTCCAGTTGGGTCTGTACTTGGCATCAATTCTGCAAACACAGTGATATAAGAAGTAGCTCATATCTCTTTTAGACTAAGAAATCGGGCATTTGAGTAATGTTACATATTTTTCCCAAACTCCCCTAATCAAATCCGCAATAAACTAATCATTCTGGTCTCCAGAATAAAATAATTCAGTATTTATTGCATTTTTGGGCTGATCGAAACCGTAATATATTCGATCGGTGATTCACACGGTTAATGATACAACCGAGATTTTAGTGAAATTTAAAAGGAAACCTATTATATTAGGTTTTTCAAAAGTAGGACTTTATGCTGGTATCATATCCAGCTACAGTTCCATGTAGTGAGTAAAAGCAACAAGTTTCCTCGCCAGTTCGAAGTCGACTATCATCGTAAAATTCAAAATAGCGACCATTTCCTCCATCGACGGAGATTGAAACTCCTCCTTCGTTCGTTGGTATGTTTTTTCTACATTTTGCACTTTTACTATGACCCCAACGCAACACGGCCCGAGAAGCCACTAACTAAATCCAAGTCGGTGGTTGATGTGTTTTCTTTTTTTTTTGTACTTGTCTATTTTTCACGAATGTGAAGCGAGAAATCGCAATAACTAAATGGCAAATGAAGGAGAGGACTACTTACAACATTGCATTGCAAAGAAGCAAACCGCGTTCCAATGACCCGACGCCACCGCTGCGGTCCTATGCTTCGTGCGCACCACCATCACCACCACCGTCTTTCTAACCAGTAAAATTACGAAACTGCCCTCGACGACGCGGTTTCTGTGGGCATTTTGCAGCTAGGAAAATGATGTTGAAAAAAAAAACAGAGGAACACGTTCGTTGATTTGCTTTGTTTCCCATTTCTGACACAATGAAAGGTTTTATCTTTCAAGAATTTTTATACCGTTTGACTAATTTTTGTTGAAAATTTCTGTTTGTTTGTATCTGTTTTAATTTTATTGGTGAATTTAAACGCTATGTTAAGCTTCCATTCAAGCTTGTTTTATTTAAATTTAGTCTTATTTCTATGAAGGCTCTACATTTTTGAGTACTGAACTAATGTGGATTCGCATCCACAAATCGCCTGCCAGATCTGAAAATTTAGGCTAAAACACTCTGAAACTCAAAATATTCTTTAAATTTTAATGATAATTCGGTTTTTTTTCAATGGACTCAGTTTTGGTGAATTTGGTGAGTCCATATCCACATATCGCCTGCCAAATCAGAATTTTTTTAGCAAATTTGTGCGAAAAGGATCTGGCACTGACCAATGGCTCATTGTTTCGCATCTTCAACCAATAACCACAGTGACTCATTGATTTAGATAATTTCGATTACACTTATTATCGAAACAACCCTCTCCTAGTCACAACATCACCAACCCAACAACTAGAATGTATATAATTAGCTAAACGTGCACTCATACAAACACACATCATCGGTGGCATACGTCATCGAACGTTTCACCAGCTAATAAATTACGTGTATTGGCGAATGATCGACGCAACAGGGCAGGGGTGTACACATGAAGCATCACGGTCTATCTGAACAGTTGCAGTTTAAGCAATAGCCAACCAGTAGCAATTGGAATGTGATATTTCATTCCATTTTGCATTCAGCAGCCATTTTTGCTGCTGCTTCCCCCCAACCAGGCCACAATCCGATCAACCAACCAACCGACCGTCCGACCGACCGACAAACTAAGGCACACAAGCCGCTCGCTCTGATGTGTTTGCGAGTACGCGAGAGATTTAAAAACTGTTACTAAATCAAAACAACAGTTAGTTGATCTCTTCGTCTCTCCGCCTCTGCTCTTCATCCTACTTCCCTTCGCCGTTTGTACACCAACCAAACAACGTTGGAGAATCGACGATGCGCATTCGGCAGTAAAATTGTGTAGTCCATTACAAAAAAATGGCGACCACCTTCACTAGCAGCAGCAGTGTGCATTGACAAAACAGCCGGGTCAGGGGGCAGGAGGCATTAGGTACTATTAATAGGTAAAGATCACCTGGCAATAATAGTGTTCGATTACCGGTGCGATGGTGCTGTACTGTAAGCCCTTTCTAATCGCGTTCAGAGTGGAGAAGAATAGGATGATGATGATGATGATGGGGGTCTTAGATACTGGGCAAAGGTCGCTGGAGTCATAATTTAGTAACTTTCGAAAATCTTTCGGCCAACCAACGACGCTGATGAGTCACATGATTCATGCAGCTTACCCTACAGTCGATAGAAGTCGTTGGCCACAAAGTGGCAACAGTGTGTGCGCCGTCATAACCGCAAACGATTGAGAAGGTAATTGAGCCACGTAAAGATGAAGACGTAATTGAAATTGGCACTGTAAGAAAAATATCTTAGTTTAGGTAGATTTGAACGGTTCCCGGAAGAAATCGCTCGAATGTTTTTCTTTCAGTGCCACTTACACCCTCTCTGAGCAAGCTCTGGTCGGGTCCGTAGAAATGTAGCGTCGATCACGCGCTATTTAAATTAACGGATAATAATTCACTCGCCAGTTTGTTTGCGCATGCAAATGATCTGGTCTTTTTCGACACACTTAACCAAAATGGTCCCCAACCACCCGTTTTCTACATTTTTGAAAGGATTATTTATCACGTGAAACAATGTTTGGGTGCTCATCCGTGATGCCAGATTTGAGCATTGAAAAACGCTTGGAAATTAAAACCGTCCGTCTCTATTGGGGGCTCGGCAAGAATTTCTGCGTGCAGGTTTTTTTTTCTTTAGAAAAAGTACCTTCACTTAAAACATCGACCAATGTGCTTAGTAAGGCTCCCTATCCGACAAAAATCTTTGCAGCTTAAAAAGCATGATTTTGTTAAATTTAGTTGAATTTTTGTGCTTCGAATTCGTCTCATCAGTAACAAGCAGCAACTTGGGGTAAGCTAGATTATATATCCAAGTTAGCACCACTTTTTAGAACTTCGCCCTCTAGGGGTCCGTAGACCCCAGGTTGAGAATCACTGGTTTAGACCATTAGGGCATAATGTACCCTTCCTACATATGGTGCGAACGTTACCCGGCCTCTCCCAGCAACTGATTAAGACGACTAAACTAAGTCTAAAACCGCTGATTCTGATGGTTCAAATTTCCGATTTGGCCCTTTTTCTTTTACAAAATTTAGCAATTTGAATATTGATTTCTTTTCTTGGATATAGGGTGATGAGCTTATTTTCACCATACTAAGCAAGGTGCTTCACTAATTCGGTAATTTCTTGCCTTACAATCAATGGAATGCATAAAAATTGACATCAGCCGCTTTGCTTCGTTGTTAAGAACCAATATAAAAAACACAAATGCGTTGAAAGCAGTAAAATTCTCGTGTTTGAGCGCAATGAAAACTCGAATCGAGTACCCCTATTGTTGCGCTACCATTTAACTCAATGCGTTGAACAAAGATGGCAGACACTGCTCTGACCAACGGCTTCAAATGGGTAGGGTGATAATAGAAACATGGCGCAAATAGGCTCATCACCCTAGATATAGTCATGACATGTATAATAAATTTGTGATATATACATTTGAAAGTTTACAATGAATATAAACAACGATGAAATCCTAGTGTTTTTGATTAAGAAAGGCATAATTATACCGCTAGGTGGGTTAAAACAGCGTCTTTTCTTCATTCGCCATGTTTTGTTTCCTTTTATTATTATATCTTAAATTAGAATCATAGTACCATTCACTAACACAATCAATTGCATATTCTCTCACAATCTCTCATTCCAAACGTACAAACGCTCGTGGCCTTCGCGATAACACAAACCTAATCACAAACGCAAACTTGCAATTGCAATCATCCAAATATGGTCACGCCCGCGATCTCGCCAACATTAAAACACACCGCTAATTAAGTGAACGTTCTAGCACTTACGAATTTACAAACGCGGTCTCAAGTATTACCCACTTGCTCGCGCGATCATAAATCAGCCACGCCCGGAAATCCCTAGCCTCGCCTTCAGATGGACCAATCAAGAAATAATGTCGCCAATATCCAGTAGACAATACGTTCCACCACGCTCTATTAGCATCTGAACCGTACACCGAAAATTAAGCATCAGATTTACGGTCCGCGCTGGATCATCCAAGGACACACTAATATGCAAATGGACACAGGGTTAGAAAATCGAATTTATACACGGGAAATTGCATACAAGCTAGCATACGCGACATTCAAACGCCCACGCGATCGAGCACGTTAACGCACGAACGCTCGGGCCCTTCGCGGTGATACACGCAATCGTGAAGTCTCTACGCCACGCACATATCTGAACCGTAAAATGTATATCGTCGCTGTTGTGCTATCTTATGACAAACGCCATTTAGGGGTAAACTGAATTATATATGCCACATTACTTGTTTGAAAAATCTCTACAAAGTGGCGTTTTCAGAATTTTGAAATTCTATTTGGTTACTTAGATATAGCGAGAAACCTGATAAGAAATTGTGAGTTTTTTGCTTCAAATCACTGTATCTAGGGATTTGCTCAAGTTATATTGAAGTTTTAGATGTTTTTATGTGTGAAAATGTCTGAGGAACACAATGGCATAAACATTTTCAAAGAAAAATTACACGAGTTGTGAGAAAAACGCAGTTTTAGTTTTAAACTGGAAATAAAGCATATTTGGCAACACTGTAATCAAAAATAACATTTTTTTCTAGATTCCCTGACTCATTTCCTTCAAAATGCATTTCACCGACTGTTTATAGAGCATATGAACGCAAAAATATGAATAAAATAAAAAAATGGTTAATTTTTTTCTATGGAAAATTTTCCATGCACGATTATGACACGTCATACAAATTTTGTCATCAATACACGCCTATGATACGTGTGAATGCGACTTTTGTTTACATTCATAGTTAAAACTCGCAACATAGTCAACCGATCTTCGTAATATTTGAGAGATTAATGCAGAATAAATAGAAGCATCAATTGTCTTTTTTGAATTGTTTATACCATTTATAAGTTTCAAAATATTCAATCTCAAACTTTAAAAATCGTTTTTCTCGAAATGTGCTAAATGGCGCTTGTCATAAGATAGCACAACAGCGATCACATTTAGAATCACGGCCCGCTGCAATTGGCCTTAAGCAGTGTTTTAGTGGGTGATATTTTCCCGTCTCGTCTGCAATTGTAATGAATGATTCTGACAGGCAGCCCTTCCAAGAACCTAGATCTACAGTACTAGTAGGACAACTCTCGAAAAAAAAAAGAAATCCCGCTGACTAAATCAATTTCAATGCTATGTAGGTTTTTTTTTAGCGAGAGGATAAAGTAATCGAAAGTTAATGGCACCTTAATTAATATGCCTATAAAGATGAATTTAAGCCCATTATCTTCTTTACAAGTTTACAAGATAGAGAATAATTAAATAATATTGTTCTTTAAAGGAAATATATGAAATGTTGTTTTTGTTTCAGACATATACTATAGAAATATATACAACGAACAGCTCATGTTAATAATAAGGAAAATGCCAGAATGTTTAGATTAGTAAGCACAACAATTGTGAAAATAAATAGATTGCATTCAATTTAATTCATATAAATTACAATCCACCATATAGCATTCTGCCAAACGAGTCATTCGGTCAATTGACCCTCTTGACAAAAGGGCACCAAACAACAAAAACAGATTTGTATTGATCGGATTTTTTTTTTTGAGAAAACCTTGCGATTAAATTTTTTTTTTCGATTTTGATATTTTAAACCATGTACTGATCTATGAAGTACAACATAGAAAGATTTGCTCTCAAATTTTCAGTTTGCTGCCAGTTTTTTTAAAGAGTTGAATTTGAAGATAGCTTTTAGATTACGGTTTGGCTTTAATCACCTGTATGTACAACCACTATGTATGTTTTATTTCAGTGGCTTCGTCAGTTAATAAAGAATTCAGTTCGTTTTAACACATTAGCGTTTTGAACTAAAGAAATTAGATTTTGTCCACCTAACAGTGAGTAGATTTTCTCTTTACCTTCAAAAAGGCAAGCTAAAATTATGACTTCAAGAATCATCGCTCCTGTGACCCAACGAAATCAATTACCTATTTTTTTGTCGTTTTATCAGTGAGAGAATCGAAAGCCCGAAAATGCTTAATCATTTGTATTTCAAATTATAAGTTAATTGAAACTAGAGAACTACAAATAGCCGGGCCTCGAAGACCGTAAATATCTGCTAATATTGGTTTGTTTGGTTTGTGCAGTGAAGCGACTCGTGGAATATGCGGGGGGCAATACGCATTGTTTTGTCTGAGTGATATGATGCATTAAAACACGTTTTATGGACGAAATGTTGATTATTTTCGGCAAATCAATAAAATAATTATATGTGTCCTTTATTATACCTCCGGCAGTTACGACTATTATCTACATTAAGGCGGCCGTTGGCAGCTCTAAGACCAATTCGCCTGAATTTAACAATGCTGTTCACTTAGTGAACTGTGACTCTTCCGGAGGGTTAATTATGATTATATTACTAGTAACCAAATGAACATTGTACACAATGTTTGCTCTGGTTCTGTGCTCATATTAAACTCACATTTTGTGTATGAACTCGAACACGTAATTTCGTACCAAAACACGTGCACATGTTCGACTGCACAACCGAACCTCATGTACGTACACGGTGTGTGTACATCTAGCGTACACACGGGTTCGTGGCACCAGTTTTCTCTTTCCCACTCTCATCATCACTAGCGTTGACTCTTTTTGTCTTGTGAGAATCGTTCTCGTGTACGCACCCGGCGACGTACACGGATGTTTGAACTAGAGTTTGTACATCGCTCGCTTGGGTTCGATTTTCAAAGCGAACCTGTACATCAAGACGAAGCATGTTTAAAGTTGAACGCGTGCATGAAATTTTGTACACAGGTACAAACTTGTCGATGAGCATAGGAAGTCTGCTAGTAACATTAAATTTTGAGCAGTAAAAAAACAAAGTCTTGGTACTACATTCTGTAGCGAAACATGACCTTCAACGGATTTCGCAGACAATTCTTAATATACAGAGCAATTGCAGGATTAGTGCAACGATCGTACTGACCACTAAGAATTCTTCCTGGTTGGGGCTCGAACAGACGACGAGATTCTTTTATGAGACGAACGCCTTTTCCATCTGAACGCTCTTACCTGTCTTATCCTAAATTAGATGAGAAGTGAAAAAGTTTTACTTAGATAGCTTGAGTAAAATAAGTGCTAAATAGAATGAATAACAATTTTTACTGGCATCCAAAGACTCCTCTACCATTCCCTTTCCGCACGAAATTGAAAAATAAATAAATAAATAGTGGTACCAAGGATTGACGATTATCGGAAAATTCGAAAAAGTGGTTTTAGATTATGTTAAATCTATTTGCAAAAAATTAATGCTTTATACGTTTTAACAAAAATATATATTTGAGCTCCACTTTTTTGAATTTTTCGAAACGTACTACTACCAATCCTTGGTACCGCTACTTATCTATCTAAATTGGGATCTTCAAATAGCCGAAGTGGAGTATTTGTATACCACTAAAAATCTTTTTGCCTTTCTCATATAAAGAAAGGCTATGCAATCACTGTAAAAATCGACTTTTTAACCAAGGCCCGGAGGGCCGAGTGTCATACACCATTCGATTCAGTTCGTCGAGATCGGCAAATGTCTGTGTGTGTATGTATGTGTGTGTGTGTATGTGTGTGTGTGTCATTTAAACTCACACAATTTTCTCAGAGATGGCTGAACCGATTTTCGCAAACTTAGTTTCATCTGAAAGGTATAACGTTCCCATAAGCTGCTATTGAATTTTTAGTTGATCCGACTTCCGGTTCCGGAGTTACGGGTTGAAAAGTGCGGTCACACAGCAAATTCCCATATAAACTGGTACCACCATGATGTTCAAATGATGTAAAACATATCAAAATTGATGTAACATTACTCTAGTTTGCGGGTCTGGATCACTAATGATCAATTAAAGCAGCTTTGACCACATTGGCCACCTATGACGGTTCATAACGCCCCCGGGGAACTCGCCAAGTTCCTAAACTAATATCACACCCATTCCACAACGAATTCTCTACCGATTTTTACAAACTTGATTTCAAATGAAAGATACAGTAATGCCATTGACTGCTGCTGAATTTCATTCGGTTCTGACTCTTGCTTCCGGAGTTACAGGAGTGTTGGTAAGGATACACTGGAATTTTCCATATAAATCGGTACAATCGTAATACCTCAGAGGCTAAAAACTATTGAAATGGTCACCAAATTACTTCTAATCGCAGATCTAGATCACTAATTGCCAATCAAACATTCTTTGAATATATTGTCCAATATCGACGATTCCGGAAGTCCGGAATTCCGGGCATATTCCACAATTAAAGTCACATCGGTTCTTCGGTGATGACTGAACCGATTTTCTCAAACCAAGTCTCAAATGGAAGGCAAAATATGCAGTTGAGTATTGCGTCACCACCCCTCCCCCCGCCTTGCCCTTACACCTCCCTCCTTCATCACTCCCCTTCCCTTGGACCACCCTCACGCCTGCATTTCCTTCATCCATCCCGTATACCGAAATAAGATGAAGGATTTCTCACGCATCCTCCACTCCCACTCTACTAACCCCCCATTCCCTACACGTTCAAACCCATTCCACCAACCTTTCCAAATTATAATCACATGAAGATAACATTGAACTCATGCTTATTAAGCTAATTAAATATTATTCTTTTGCCTTTCTTATATAGAAAGGTTATGCAATTGCTCCAAAAACCGACTTTCTAACCGAGGCCCGGAGGGCCGAGTCTCATATAACATTCGACTCAATTCGCCGAGATCGCAAAATATCTGTGTGTATGTATGTGTGTATGTATGTGTGTATGTGTGTATGTGCGGATTAACAAAATGTACACATCGGTTTCTCGGAGATGGCTGAACCGATTTTTACAAACTAAGATTCAAATGAAAGGTATAATATTCCCATAGGTTGCTATTGAATTTCATTTTCAACCGACATCTTGATCCGGATTACGAGTTGAAGAGTATGGTTACAAAACAAAATTTGTTGATTTGTCCACATCGGTTTCTCGGAATTTTCTGAACCGATTTTGACAAACTTGATTTTAAATGAAAGGTCCATCAGCTGCTGTTGAATTTTGTGTGGATCCGAGTTCTGGTTCCTGAATTACAGGGTGATACGTACGATCACGCAGCAAATTCCGATTGTAACGAATTTTGCGATGAATGTAAAAAGGTGATTTTTTTTCCAAAATGTGCACAACTGTTGAATTTGTAGATCTAGGTCCCCAACAGTCATTCAAAGGCTCTTTGGTCACACTGGCCACCATCGACGGATCCTGAAGTATCCAAATTCAGAATAACGGTTATATTGGTTTCTTAAAATGGCTAGACCGATTTGATCAACTTAGTCTCAAATGAAAGGTGTTGCGTCCCCGGAAACTGATATTAAATTCCATCTCCATCCAACTTCCGGCTCAGGAGTTACGGGTTGTGGAGTGCGATCACATAGAAAACTCCGATTCAAACCGATACCGCGATGAATGCAAAAAGGTGCTCTTATATATGTACTTGCCAAGTGTAATAAGAATGAAAGAGATTTCCATAATGTTATATTGTACGAACCAGCTATTATATCATAGTTTGGAGAAATGAGAAAGGCACAATTGCACCTCTAGGTGGATTAAAACAGGTTTTTTTATAATTCGTTTATTTGACACGGCTCGATATGTAAGCAGCAAATAAATGATAAAAATCTTTTAATGTGTGTCCATCGAATTCTCCTTACGCAATTAACCAGTGCACGTGGAGATTTTATTCTGTTATCATGGAGGTTTATGATTTCTTTGGTTTGTTTCTTGGGTTTTTGGATTGCCAACGTAAAACCATCGTTTTCGTTTTCTGTCTTGTTGTTGAAGGTGCTGTTTGTTGTTTCAGATAGTTCAACATGTGGTGGTAGTTGTGAATTAGTTGAAAATGATGAGGCCACTGTATTTTTTCAGTTCTTGTGGGCGGCTTTTGGTAATCCTGCGCGGAGTTTCCCGTAGTGTGCTGATCATTTGCAGTACTGCCAAGTGGGAGACTGATTGTCATAGGTACACAGCGTGGTCTGAGCTCAGATAGAGTCAGGCCACAGAATCACGAAGAAAGTAATGAGGCGCTACAGCCGCACACTCAACACTACAATAGCGTTGCCAAAGTCTGGCAAGTTTATCATCTCTAACGGAAATAATTTTTCCGCATTGCGACATGAACTGGCGAATAGTGCTATCGAGTGCACGCGGAGACAGGGAATGTAGTCGTGGTACACGATTGCGTTATCTACCGTCTTCACACTCAACATAGTGGCGCACGTTGTCAAGGGAAACAAATTGTTCGGCTAAGCAGTTACTTTTGAATCCTATCAGTACTACATGACGTACATGGTGAAACTGGATAGAAAGTTTGCTTGAGACACATTTTATCGTATGGGTCCCCTAATGTTGGGACCACGAAAATTTACACGGTAATGACACCACTTGTGGGATTAGGAATCAACACACAGGGGCGGGCCGATGAGGGTCATACTTTTCTCGTCACTATACTGTTCCGGCCATAAAAGCAATCAACGAAAAAAGTTCAAGGGATCAAAGTAAAAAAATCAAGGAAATTATGGTTTATCACCAGATGGAAGAAATTGTTTTGTGGAACCGTAGAATAAATCGTCGGTTATGTACATACTAAAGATAAAAGAATCCAAGGGCGAGCCCTGTGGTATTGTTTCAGATGATATCTTTGAAAAGCGAACAATTTGTTTACGTATTGCCAACTGAAATTTGTACAATTTTAGGAGTTTGGGAGTTTCACGTCAATAGTGTTAAAAAAATAATAAAAATGTCAATGTGTCGGTAAAAGTATCCTGCTGAAGTCGGTATAGAAGGTTTCTTACTATGTGGTTAAGGTTGTCAAATGACGCGAATTATACTAGATTACATTTAGTTGAGCGACGTTTACGTTTTCTTTAAATACATTGAAGGTGTATAAGAGGGTAATCTGTACATTTTCGAATATCTGCGACACTGATTGCCAATCAATTGACCGAAAGGTTGAACCTTACTACCCAGAGAACGAAGCAAAACGAACAGCACAACCATCATTTTTACCTCTCCGTACCATACCTATCTACATCGCTAGCTGACCCCTTTCCCCAAGAAAGTCCCGCAAAAGCCCAGAAAACGGATCGTGTAAAACAAAAAACCACAAATTTGAACTTGAACTTTGCTGAGAGTCCGGTTTGTCACACGCGCGTTCCTCCAGCTTGTATCTGGAGGTTGATCTCCTCGCACTGGAAAGATGATGCCTACCTAACTACCTACAGCAGAGAAAGGAAGAAAACAGGGAAGAGACTTGGACACAATTTCATCTTCCTCATTTCGATCCGGTTTCACCAGGTCCTCCACTCGGTCTACCACGATCTTGATCGTGGTGGTGGTGGTGGTCCACAAATCTATGTCGCTCGGTTTGAACATGTTGAAAATACGCGCGAGACTTTCCTGAATTACCGGTTCGATCAGCGGATTTCAGCTTATGAGCCGACCGTGAAGTTCGCTGCATTTTTATACGCGCGAATCGGGAGCAGACCACCACCATTACCACACTGCTGCAATGACCGACGCGGAAGGGTAGGCGGGCGCTGTCGGAGGCCAAACGGGTTCGCGGATTGACCTTTGCATTCCAGCTGCTACCGCCGGGTACTACGGGTAGTAGGGAATTCGCACCCATATGCTAAACGGAAAGAGAGGACGGTCAGCAAGTGCTAACAGCGAACAAATAGGCAATTTTTTGATTTGTTTACAGTTCGCGCAGCGTTCCGCTGAATTGTCGCGCAGCAATTAGCGAATTATTCACGTGGCATTGTGTCACCACCTTTGTGGGGACAGCTTTGTCAATGGGGGCGCGACGAAGGTGAACAATTGTGGCGATTTCGAACGAGCTGCGGACAGAGTTGAGTCATCTCAGGCCCAGGTTGGTCAGTGGTCACACGGAGGTGGACAATTACTCAGTCATCCTACACAGGGCGAGATGTAAGTGTGTGAGTGCTTTGACCGCGCTGGTTGATCTCATGCGTGATATTATGAATTACCATAAAAAGACAAGATGGTAGCTTTGATGCCGGCCTAACATCCTCGTGTTAGAATCAAACGTTTCAACGGTGTGTTAATAGTTGGGAAGCTCTTTCACACGTTTATTTTCCAATATATCATAAATGTCACGGCTGGTGTGTTCCAGATATTGACGCACCGGTTCAATCAGGTCAATCCCAATCGAACCCTGGTGAGGCGCATAACCTTAAATAATTTTTCTAAGCACAATGGTGAATGAAACTCTTCAAGGGGACAATTTCTAAGACATTTTCGGGTGTAATAATTGCAGGAAAAGTCTACCTCCTCGCCAAATTGATTGTTACACAACGTGGCAAAACCGCATCGTTCTGTGGTCCACACGAAGTCGAAGCTAAAAATAAATGGCATGCGGTTTGCACATAACAACTAAGCGCTGCAATTATCCACCTCGCCAACAACAACAACAACAACAACAAAAAAGTAGCGAAATTTATGGTGACTACTGTCAGTCGTCAGTCGGTGGTACACCTATCTATATTGGAGTGCAGTGACGGCCTCGACACGGACAACGGACCTCACGGTGTGCGTGTGCGTGTGTGTTTGTGTGCTTATTTGTATGTATGCACGCGTCGTATGCGAGGTGAGTTAAGTTGATTTTCGCACGCAGTAACCAATGCTGGCTGGCTGGCTGAACTGATGATATGGCCGGCCATTGGCCATGGGGAGTACCACCTAGTTTAGGCTTTGGTCCGAAGGTGCACCTTTCCCCCTATTCGATCGTCGTCGTCGTCGTTGGAGAGCAGAAAATGTGGCAACATTGCATACATTAAAACGCACTTGATGCTCATAACGATCAAAATCATGGCGGAGAAACGGTTAATTTCACTTGAAATGATGTTTTAAGAACGGAACACAGTACGTGAAATCAAAACATATATAAACCAGATTAGGGTTCAGTTACTTTGGCAACTCGAAATTGAAAGGGAGACAAAATTTAATGAATTGTTAAAAATATTGTAAAAACTAAGTAACACCCGAAAACAGATGTTGCTTCTCGCTTTCACTTCTTTCGATGCGTTTAAATATTAGATCCTTTATAGGTGAAATCTCTAACTGCCAATTGGGGATTGTTTCAGTTTCCGCTTTCTCAGTTGGTGCTAGAATTTTGTCTTAATTTCAAATTTTTAAATCAAGGAGCCCTTTGTTTTATTTTGTACCAGAACCATAGATTTCAATTTTATCCCAGACATCAATACTAAGGATAGGCGTTCTTTGATTTTTAAGCTTTTCTGCAAAACAGCGCATTTAATTTGATCACAGTTTGTAGGTGAAAACTGTAACGGGATCATTAGGGTTCTATCCAAAGTAAAAACATTTTTCAGTATTTTTTATTTATACTTCTTAACATTGCTTCAGATTAGCCAAAGAAAGCCGACCTTTATTCTGTATCACATTTGTAATCTTGGCTACTACTGAATACTTTTTAGCAAGTTCCCAGTAATTTAACTAACTCATTTCCAAGGACCAGAGCACCGCCTTAAGACCAATGGGGGCTCCATTGGTACCATTGGAGAGTTCCCCAAAACAAACGGGTGTCCCACAGCAAATTTCATCAACGAAAAAAAATCCATTGGGTATTTTCTCTTGAAAATTGGAGAAATGGCGTCACCCGAAAAGTGGCGAACGGCAAAAGGCGTCGGCGAAGTCACGAGTCCGGAAACTGTACACCCAGATGCTGACGAAGCCTCAATGTCCCTTCATGGATAATGAGACTTACGTTAAGGCTGACTTTCGGCAGCTTCCGGAGCCACTGTTTTTCACCGCCCATCACAAGTTTGATGTTGCGAAGGAAGTAAGGAAGCTAAAACTTTCGAAGTTTGCCAAACAAATACATGATTTAGCAAGCGATCTGCTCATGTGGCAAATGGAGTGTGCCGTTCGTGACTACCGGGACTGTAAAACGGGGAGATCTACCTCAAGGAGTGTCTACAGAAGCGTTTGCTACCTCTGGTGAAGCAACACGTGCGCCATACGATCTTCTGACCGGAACTAGCTTCGCGCTACTATTCAAATGGTAAGAAAGCCAATGGGGTCAAATAATGGGCAATTATGAAGCAGACACTACGGAAGCAGCCCAATGAGGTCAAATCTGAGGAAGACATGAGCAAAAAGTAGGTTTCCGTACAGAAGAAGCTTCAGCCAGATGTTGAACAGAACCTAATGAGTCGAGTTAAGCGTAAGGTACGAGCATGCGGTTATGGTATTGAAGTCAAATGAGTTAATTTGCCAAAAGCTTACTAATGGGTTATATTTTATTGTCTGAAAGTTTGAAAATGATCGGTTCACTAGGTAATTTTCAACAGCGTTTTTTTTCGTGGTGCAATTAGATGTGGGACACCCTTTACTAGGACGAAAGTAAATAAAGCACTCCCCGAGTGCACCGACCGGTCGCATTGTAATAATCGTCTTCTCAATCAGTGTTGATGTACTGTCTTCCGAAAAGAGGGTCATTCCGCATTCGAAGAGCTAATTTAGTTCAACATTTGCATCTGGATGCATGAAATGGGCGGGAACCAATCACGAGCGAGCTTCGGTCAGATGTTTTGAAATCGGTTTAGTTGTCCATGTTATTTAATGAATAAATAAAATTAAAGCGGAAATAAAAATAGTGGTCTCTGCTTGTAGCACGGAACAATACAAACTATTTAAATCACAATTCAGCTGACAAATATTATCTTCTTAATGTGTATAGTCCTTTGAGGAGATGTTCGACGACGGTTACACGTTTATATAAACGAATTCAAACACGTGAAGCGTTCAAGTACGTTAGCATAGAAACGCTTGTGCTTTCCGCGATAATACACTACCGAATATATAAACGAGATCTCAAGTGCCATTACACTAAAACTAACACCCGGTCCCACGCGAATACGAAGCGGTCACGTGCGGAAACCCCTATATTTGGTCCTAGTTCCCAAGGTCCAGCCTTTAAACTCTGTCTATAAAAAACAAGCAAACTCATATAAATTAGAGGACTTAGGGCGCCATGACCGGATACTCCACTAATATGGGGAAATTCGCTCTCTTCCACATCTGAACCGCACGTTAAAAAACGCGGGTCGCGAAGGCTATCGAAAGCCTTCGCGAATGTGCAAATTACACGGTTATACAAACGAAATTATACATGTGAAGTTACCTACAAGCAACACACACGCGCCCTCACGACCAAACACGTTAACATACAATTGCTTGATCTCGGCGCGATAATACAGCCCTGGTCACATACGCACACATACAATTGTGATCATCTATGCCAACCTACGCTGGCGATTTCGCATACATAAAAGTGAGCGTTTCAACACTTACGAATGTATAAACACGGTCTTAAGTGCGATTATACAAACGCACGCGTTCCCACACGAACCTGAATCGATCGCTTCTGAAAGTCCCTACCCTCGGCTCTAGAAGCCTAGGTCTATGTCTTATGTTGGACCATTCTCAAAAAAACGCTCATGTACACTAGACCAAAAGTTTCAGGGCGCTATTTGCAGGGAACTCTAATGATATACGGAAACTCATTTTGTTCTAGCATCTGAACTATACACTAAAAATTAAACATCAGACTTAAGATTCGCGTTACCATTCAAGGGCTCGCGCGAATATGCAGATGGACACACGGTTTTACAGACATATTTATACACGCGATGTTCCATGTAAACTTGCACGCGCGACATACAGACGTTCACGCGTTCAAATACGTTAACATATAAATGCTCGAACCCTTCGCGATTATCCACACATACCTAGGTCCGCATTCTCGCAAACATTGAAAAGTCCCAGTGATAAAGTGAATGTTTTAGCTCTCAGGAAATTTATAAACGCGGTCTCAAGCGCGGACAAATGAGTATTTCACCTGGTAATCTTCACGTTATTGCTGTTAATTCAGATCAAAGCGTGTTGCGCGGATTCATAAGCATAACCGCTTACGCGCACTTCTCGGGAAGAAACATTCTCTTTCAACAATAATATCCAGTTGAAAGATAATTAAAAATAAAATTTGTTCAACTTATATCTTCAGAAGTTTTCTTTAAGCAATTTGGGTTGACTATGCACGTTTATCGTAAATAGCGAACTAAATTTTTGGTTTTAAGATAACACTACAAAACAAAATTAAAAAAAAATTGGGAGCAGAACGACAAAAAACTGGCGAAAGTATGAGGTCACAGGAAATCCCTGGTGAAGATTTTTTTTAAAAAAATAATTGGAACGGGGCTTCACAGCTTAAAACCAAAGTTTGTATGGAGAACTAAAAATGGTGATCTTAAATGTTCGCATAAAGTCTTACATAAAATGCTTATTACATCAAAAAAGTAATGTGCATTTTTACCTAAACGATGCTATTTTTCAAAAATTTCACATAACTTTGATTTTAAACTGTGAAGACCCGTTCCAATTTTTTTCAAAAATTTCTTCGCGATGATTTAGTTGGAACCCTAAGTCCGCGCCATCATTTTATTTTTTCTGCTCCCAATCCCGGTTCGTTGGTAAAATTTGATCCAACAATGTCAAAAATGTGTTTTTCACCTAAAAAATGTTATTTTTTTTAATTCCACAAAATTTTGGTTTTAAACTGTGAAGCCAAAAATTTCTTCACCAGGGGTTCCTGGGACCTCAAACTTTCGCCATTTTTTTTTTTCGTTCTGCTCCCCGATCGTCTGTAATAAGACTGTTTCCAGTAATCTGCAAATGAAGCTATGAAAATAATTTCAAATTGTAGACCCTTAGTTTAGACAAAAAAACCATATTTGAAGCAAAGAAATATTAGCTCCTTCAAGCGAACGGATCGTACTGTTGCCAATAAACCGATTGTTTAAAAAAGAAAAGTTGAAAAACAGAATAGAGGTCGATGCTAGAAAAAAAATTCGTTTGGCAAGCAATTTGTATCTACGGAAATACACAATTATGTTACGTTGGTAATTAATAATAAAGACATTTATCGAAACGAGTGTCTTCGGAGTAGGTTCTCAGCGCAATCCCATGTACATGCAGGAAAACATTCCGTTTAAAGTAAGCTGATAACGTCTTTAGAAGCAGTATTTTTTTAAAGTAATTCCGTTAAAAATCTACAATTTGTTTTTTTTCGAGTAAAAAATTTCGACTTTTTTCCTAAAAAATCTGTAAAAGTCAGCCCACACATATTTTTACTAAGAAATTACCAGAATCCATGCAACTAATAAATTCTTGAATTATGTAGCTCCGCCAATTTGCTTGGAGAACACAGTTATTTCATTGGCGAAAGTTTCGTCTCGATATGAACAGTAGTAAAATAGTTCTGCTAATAGATGTAAGACGAGAAAGGAATATTGTTCCTGCACACCACCGACGTTGAAAACCCGACGTTATCAATTCGAAAAAAATGTAGATAATTTTGGCTCCCAGATAAGTTTTATCTGACCACAGCACGGGGTGAGTTCCCCATCAAATTCATGTTTGTTGTCGCCTATAAACTGGTTCAGAAGTTGATGATCCGGCAAGGAATTTACAGCTGCGGGCTCAGAACTATACTTCACAGTAAGAGTGTCTGGAGACATGTATACTGCCTTTCATGAAGGCTCTCCAAAAGGTTTAGTTTAGTTTTTGAAGAATTTAGATGTATTTTAATGTGTTACATTATACGAATCATCAACATTTTTTTTGGTCCAAACAATCGTCTAATTGGATACCGAAATTGATGGGTAAAAAGTACAACGAGGCCGCATAAGTTAATTCACAGATGTAGCTTCGACAATAACTTCAAATTGTAAATCTTTAGTTACAAGAAGTTCAAAATATAACACAAAATAAAATTGGATGATTAAAGATTCGTGTCGTGACTGAATAACAAAGGAAAGCTGAAAAACCAAATTGTGGTCGATGTTATAAAAAGAATCCGTTTGGCAAGTAATTTGTAATTGCGGAAATGTAAGATTCGCCCACGTTTGTAAATATTAATCGAGATATTCAACACAGCGAGTGCCTTTTGAAAAGTTTTTTTGGCCTTTTCCGATAAAACAGCTTAAGAGTACTGTAAAATGAAGCCTCTTTGCAGGAATTGCTCTGATCATGCGATACTTACTTGATGCTGGCTAATTTAATTAAACATTGTACAATAATAATTTTGGAATTGTCTGATTTTAGGCATCGTGAGGACTTTTGGAAAATTGTGGGAGCTGGATCCTGTAACTGATCTCTTAGCAGAGGTCCCATAGTTGTCAAATTACCATCAGCTCTTTTTTGAAGAGATGCTCGAAAATATGGACTAGGGACAATGCTTCGAATGGGAAGCGAAGTTTGATTAGGTTGATTGTCTGTAAACAAAAAACATGCACACCGAAAAATTGCATACATTTCAAAATAGGTTAAAAATTTATTTTTGCAGAATGCGTAGAGTTGAGACAAAAACTCAATGTGACTACAATAATATTTTTAAAAGTGGAAGGAAAATGATAAAAAATAACGTTTTCCTTTTGCCTCTAGTAGTTCAGGATCGGTTTTTATGAGTTTTATATAAATAGCCTCTAAGCTGGTGCAATAAAATTTTGAAAACGAGGACTCGTTTTGGATTTGTAATCTTTAATAATGAAGAAAAGTAAAATTAATGCTCGAAAACACTTTTTTACGGCCACGATCACATTATTTCGTCAATTTTGGGTGTTTAGTATCATTGAAGAATATTTTTTCTAAGAAAGTAATTTTGGCGGTTAATCCTCCTACAAATAATTATAAAGCATAAAAAATTTAGTTCTATATTTAATGTCTTCAGCAAAGTTTTTGCAATTTCAAACAACTTTGTTGAATGGGACGGGCTAAGCGTATTTGGTAAGTTGATTTCCTTGTACTCAGCTCACCTGGGTTCCATTCCTAACCCCCGCATGCAAGGTTAAAAAAAATTTCTAACCTGATAAAGGAACCGAAAGACCCTAAGATTAAAGCCTCTATAATCAAAATGAAAAGAAACTTTGTTGAAGACATTCCATAACTATATTTGTTGAAGGCATGAATGCTTCGTGTATTCAGAGTATCGAAATATATTAGGCTACATGTAAAGAAAATCTTTAAAACAAGTTATCCTGATATTGCTTTAATTGATAATTCTCTTCTGCTATGTATAAACAATAAAAGGTAGTCTCTGAAGCTTACAAGAAAAAGTTTTATTGAAAAAAACTGGCATTACAAAATTTCTTAAATATCGTTTTACTCGCTGTATTTCACTTTTGAAGCCATCAAATTCTCAACAAAGTTGTTTAAAACGACAATAACTTTGCTGAAGACAAATCTTACTATTTTTGAGTTTTTAGTTACTTCGTCATAATTACGTCTAGAAGATTTATCCAACAACATTATTATATCAAAAGATTCGATTTTTATGTTGGAAAGATTCTTCGAGGTTATCAAACCTACAAAGTTGATAGTTTCGAAATTATCTGATCGTGAGTTTTTGAACATTTATTTCACTTTGTATTTGCATTCTTTGACTTCGTTGGCATATTATAAAAGAAATTATAATAGGCATCTGATAGAATTATTGTTTCTGAACTTTCACTAATTTATCAAACTTACAGTAAATTTGAGCATTTTCGAAAAAATCAACGTTTTTTATCAAACCCTCCCCCTTGCAAATCAAATTTCTGGCTACGCCACTGAATGATATGCATTTTCTATTTTAAAAAAGTTAGGGGCAGGCGAGTGTTTTTTTTTGCTGCAGTGGAGGGAACTGAGACTGAACATGTGGCCTTCGACTGGCATTCTCATTGGTACGGATATATTGACTGGTTGGTGAATGTGTTTTCCTACTTACAAGTGAATTGATCAATATACTTGGGTGAGGGTACATGCCGTTCCTGTTAGTTGTCAACTCTGATCCGGATCACATCTCACAATCACCAAAACACCATGGAAATGGTCTCAAAATATGGTGTTAATATAAAAAATACCGGACCAGGCTAATAACCCGAGAATACTTTTTTTGGTATTCATACCAACACTTAGTATCCATTGAATATAAAACCTCATTGAGGTATTAAGCAGGTATTTAAATACATTTTTCAATGCCTACTTAATACCTCAATGAGGTATAATACTTTATTTCAGTATTATTTATGTATTCCAGCGATTTTTAAAAATACTCCATCAATACCTTATTGAATACCTCCATACAATGAATTTTCTTTTCGGAAGGTTCAAAAATGTTTTATTTTTTCAGGTATTAAAATAACTCCTTTCATTTTCAAATAGTTATTCGTAGAGCATGTCTGTGTTATAATTTTTTGGTGTTTTACCTCTTCTGTAGATCTCATTAATACCATATTTTAGTATACCGTCGTTGGTATGGAATACCTGAATTTAGTATTCCGCCAGAGTTTTTCGTTTTCTCGGGAGTCAAAGATCGGCAGGGCAAAAACAAAGCTAGGAGTTGAATGCTCGCAGCGGCTGCTGTGTCACGGCAGATAACAATATGACGAGCTGAAGGCAGTCTAGAAAAAAATGTTGACTAGCGTTAGAAACGTGGGTACATATTTCGTAAAAGTAATTACGATTAAAATGAAGATTATTATGACGAACGACCAGGCGTGAATTTGTTTGCATCGTCGGAAAGAAGTAGAACTTTGAGTAATTATTGAACGAACATAGTAAAATCACAAACACAATAGATCAGCTATTGATCCTAAGAGAAAAAATGTTATTAGGGAAATGGGAAAACCTGCAAGTCTGTAGGGATGAACAGAATTCCGACCGAACTTACAAATTGAGTAAGCGGTTGTTTACAACGTAATCGAGCTGATCTGGAAAGAAGAAAAAAATACTTTGGATTAGCTGAACGGTCTCTGGGATTCTTGTGAATAGCAGACAGACTAAATATTATTTATATTTTTAAATTAGTTATGGAATTTTCGTTTCGACTTCGTCTCATCAGAATCCGACACTAACTTAGTGACAGGACTAAGCTAGCGCCGAATTGACGCTAGCTCCAAAAAACGGAGGCACAATTTGCGTTCCTGAGCAAGCCCCTATTCAAGCTTGATGTCCCGCAAGAAAATTTCGAATAATTTAAAAATGCTGTTCAAGAAACTTTTAAAACAATATTGCCGACTTTCATGCCAGAAATAGAAATAACCTACCAACCAACCAATTTTTCCTTCCAAGAACAAAAACTTTCCACTACCTCAAAACAAACTCATAATAAATGTAAAATTGGTTCTCACTGGCTGCTGCCACGTCCCCTCACCGCAACCATTAGGCAACCTTCTCCTATCATACCGAACCCCCGGAAACTCCTAAAATACCTTCGAATGAAAGAAAGGAAGGAAGGAAATGATGGAAACAGCCGTGGTGTGTAAAGTTAGCCTCGGAAAGATATGCGTGAGTGCGATGGGATTTTGAGTTCCATCACGCACACATTCAAGAAAATGAGATGATTCCCTCGGCACTCAGTAGTAACTCAAACCTAAAGAGAGTCGCCGCAACACGTGCCCGTGGGATTTTCTCCGCAGAGAGATCCTGCGCCGTTTCTCCGGTGGCACACACTATAAATGGGCAGAGTGCATCGGCATTTGAGCGATCTTGTTTTCGTGTGGTTATTCCCTGTTCCTTCCCCCACTCCTGCTCCCGAGACTCACACACAGGATGACACGGTGAGATTTCTCTCATATTCTCGAAACGGTTGAAACGTAATTATGTTATGGTAACTTCTTTCAACAAGGTGGTGATCCTATTTTGTTTTGGGGTGTAAGTACTTCATTGGATTCACTGGTTGCATGCATCCTGTTACTCTAGTTAGGGCGCTCGTTCGGTCGCTCGCGCGTATGTATTTGTGAGTGAAGAAATGGGTGTAAAAGGGACGAGGTGGCAACCCTATAGTCAAGGAGTGAATAAATGAGGAGGTTTTTTTTATTTATTTCGATAGCCTCTCCCTCTCGAATCAGGACAAAACCGCCTTGTCGTTTGCGATGCCCACAGACGGTGAATGACGGTGGTTCTGGTGAAAATGTGGGCGACAGGAAATTGAGTGCGCTTTGGCTGGCTGTTTAATGAAAATCGATACATGGCGCTTGAATTCGGTTAGACATGCTGACGTATTCGTGCGCTTGTTGGGGAGCTTAAAACCTACTCGTAGGAAGGATGGAGGGCATGTAGGCGTTCATAGTTTATAAAAAGGATGAAAACCAAACGAAAATGTTGCTTCAACTCAGATCCTAACACATTAAAAATTCCATTACGTAATGCGTAATGAAATATTTAGTCTAACTTGATCCGATCCGTATCTATAAGGAGAAGAAATAGAAGAAGCAAAATGCCGTTTCATTCTACAACAAATAACAGAAGGGGAGAAAGATAAACGACGTAGATGGGAAGTGTTGTACGAAATGCGTTGTTAATATACCATGATAGGGGAAGATGAAGATCAAGATGCCCAGATCCGTCAAAGGTTGAGGGCATTTTATGTTCCATTGCTATTGAAAGCAGTTTTACATGGCAATTTTAGAAATTGGCAACCCGCAAACAAGCCATAGTCAAAGATTATAGAACTTGCTTAACAACTCATAATATTATCGAATGACACAATCTTTCTTCGAAACCCACCCTGAATGGAAAATACAGGACGCGATTAGCTGCTACTACTATTTTTATAGACCTTTGGAAGGGATGTTGTGCGTGGTTTCGAGCAGTGTCCTTGAGAGATGTCTTTTTTGTGGTATCTTCCCTGGAAAGACGCAGTTTCGATGCGACGTAATATAAGGAGGGTTAATTGATGGCGCAGTAATATCTACGTAAAACCTGTATGCAATAATGGGGTAGGGTGAGGGAATGCGCCAGTGTTCGATGGGCTGGTAGTTTTCCATTGAACTAGCACGATTTTTGACTACGCTAATAACATTCATCGGTGGAGAGTTATACAACTTTAAGACGTGAATCGATCTGATGGCAATGATATAAAAACATATTTTATTTCCTTTCTTCAAAGACGTTATACTCTTCTGTCGAACGAGTTTTTCTTGAATATCGTACCAGTCTCCGCAAAAGTTGTGCTTTTAAGTCACAGCTGCAAATCGCCAACCAAACCAAATATTATTAAGTAATCATTTTATTTAACCTTGCAAAATATAAATAGTAATTCTTGGTCAATAACAATTAATTATGTATAACAATTATAATGAGAATTTGATATTTATCTGTGACCTGATGCCAGGGTCTAAGTTTATAGAATATGGAACAAATATCAAAGTTGTGCAGAACTTGCTCTGCAAAACTTGAATATTAGTTCCATATTCTACAAGTTAAATACCAGCGAAAAAAAAAAAAAATAACGAAATTCAAGTTTTGAAAGCGTGAAAAAAACTAAAATCAGAATTTTAAAGAACTGCTCATGCTTAAAAGAAGGAAAAAAATTAATAGAAGTAACTATTCTGACAATATTCAAGCCGAAACCTACCAAAAAGGCGTGGTAGCATCTCGATACAAAGATGCGTGAAACAATTTCACTCCGTAAATATCCATTTTAAATAGCATTTAAAAACGGGTGAAATTATCTTCATACAAATAAACGACACCCGAAAGCTGCCATTGAACAACCGGATAACGCCTTTTCAAGCGACCGTCGGAAACCATTCCCTACCGAACACGGACCGACGTAAACAGTGTGGAAAATATCGATTTTCATACCTCGTTTTAATTTTCTTCTTGTCGCCGCGGGTTCGGCTTGTCGGTTTTTTTTTGCCGTTCTAGCCATTTGCTGGGCTGAGATGGACTTTTTTTTGTGCTGTCATAGCTCAACAGGAGCGGCGAAACCTTTTCTGGTACACACACAGACAAACATTCACACACGAGCGCGCTTGCGATCGAGAAAGAAAAGTGGTATTCTGGTCCTTTTTTTAATAAATTTTCATCCTTTCTTGAGTTCGGGCGACCGAATTTTTTTCCCACTCCCGGAGTCCGGTTGAGTTCAGAATATATATTTTTGGCTTTACTAGCCACTAAAAACTCCTGTTTCATTAGCTAAATCATCGACTTTAACTAGAATCCGAGGGAATCAGAACTTCACCGATACTTATTGCACTTTTCCTTTCTTTTGTCTCTCTTTACAGGTAAGTTCATTCACTGGATATTTCACTCAACCCACGTGTAATTTTGTTATGAATGATATCGACCAATCTCGGATGAAATTCCCACGGCATTCCAGTTTTGGTATAGTATCGATTGAAATTGTTTGATTCTATTCAACACAAGCCAAAACCATAACGCTAGCAATGCTCGATGTTTGGGCATTGCGTCATTCAATAAGACTTTAAAAGTTAGTTATAATAAAATATTCTTTTATTGTTAATATGTGGAAGAAAAAATTTATCTGAGATTATGAGTTTCAATATCGTTTCTAACTGTCTGAACTTGAGTTTTAAGTGGTTTCTTTCTATTCCACGGAAATGTAAGAAATAATAGAGTATACGAAAAATGACACTACCAAATATTGGCATGAAACAAATGGTAAAAGAAAAAAAAATGGCTAAAGGGAATAACGGAAAAAAAGGAAAACAAAAATTAGGATGACTCAAAAAAAATGGTAGAAAATTCGAAATCGAAATTGTGTTGAAATTGAAACGTGTGAAATGTAAAAAACAATAAAGCGGAAAATTTAGAAACTAAATAATCATGAAATGGTAAACCAAATATTATGTAAACGAAAAAAGAAGAACTATTAAATGAATGAAAAAGAAGCAAAACATCGAAATATACAAAAAATATCGAAAACTGTATGTACATCTATTTAATCAAACAGGTAAAATTGGAACTGAGAAAAAAATTGAAAAAAAAAACTCAGTGATAGAAACATAAGAAAGGTGTAAAACAGAAATTTAAAATAATGAAAAAAGACGACAAACTGTAAAAATTAAGGATTGGAAAGATGAGAATTCAGAAATCTAACAAGGAAAATCAGAAACGCTGGGTTTCTGATAGTAAAATAGGAGCACTTGATTTTTTTTTGGTGAAGTGCTGGGAACTCCTGGTTGTATCTCAATTTCCCAAAACCAGGAGATTTATAGCAGCACTTATAGTTCACGAATGATTTTTATTTTGTAATCCTGTTTGTGACAGCTTAGGGCCCTTACGAGGAAGCTGGGGTCAGGTTGGATTAGGTCTTTTCCTACAATTTCCAAGCAGAGCTAAAGAATGCCCCTCGCTAGGGTCATTAGAGGCGGTTGGCAAAGGGAACCTATGGGTTTTCGGAGATAAGTGGCGCAGCTCTTTTAAGCATTCCTGCGTAAGCACGTCTGAAGCGATCGTTGACGGATCACTTCAATTTATCCACTCACAGCTTGTACGTTGGGTATGTCAAAAGCGCATATGGATTCTCCCCACAGTAAACACACTTCTCAGCGAGCCTGCTGCATGCATTATGCGCATCGCGTTCCCCATGTTTGCCGCACCGCTGCTTGTTGCTACACTAGAAGGTGGCGGTATGACATAGCAGCTTGCAATTGGAACAATTTATGACCCGCAGGTATAAACAGACGCACAGGTAGACGAGCTCCTCCCACTTCAACGTAGCTCGGAAGTGTTGATCCGGCAAAAGTCACGCGAAACTAGTCTGCTGGATAGAACTTCCCATCTTCGATGAATATTGAGTGCAATTGCTTGCACTCAAAAATCTTAACTGATTGAAAGTTAGGGTCCTTAAAGCGGCCAACCCCATCATTCATCAGATCATCGACAGTTAGACCCGCATCACTTACCACACCGTCAATCTCCACATCACAAGAAGGAATGTAGACGCGATAATCCATCGTAAAGAGGCTATTGCTAACGCTTTCATTGACCTGTTTCAAGTCAGTAACGACTACGCGCAGTTTATCTGACTAAACCTTTTCAATCTCGGGTACGGCCGAGTAACGTTTTGTCAGCTTCCGCGCAGCAGTTATGCTGTTTACCGTTTTATTTTTGGGCCGTCATCCGCGTGACCTTCACACAGTAGAGAGCTGGTATAGCTTGTCTAAACAAAGCCGTCTTTCAGGTAAGAAAACTAGACACAATTTATTGTTTATAATGTTTATACTCTAGTTCTTGCTGAGATAATCACCTTCACCGATATCGCCTAACTGAAGGTAATGTTACACCAAACAACGCGTGTGTGTAAGGAACGGGCGCTCGGTTACGAATGTATCCACAGAGATGAATCCTAATAATTATCTTATCTCACGGTGTTGACATACAGTCTCCGGACATCTGACAAGTTGACTTGTTGGACTTGCTGAAACCCAATGAAATCTTTCTATTCAAGATTTGCGGCTCGATGCATGAAATTAGCGGGAACTAATCACGAACAAACTTCGGTCAGTTGATTTAAAATCGGGTTTTTCGCGTGTGTATGCTGCCCTCCATCCATCGAAAATGAAAGTAATGCCCTCTACTAGTAGTACGTAACAACACAACCTAATTCATTTACCAGCCGTGTACAGCTCACGAATATTTCCTTCTTGGTATTGTACAGCCTTCCGTTCACCCCAAGCAGCCGAATACGAATGATAATAGAAATAAATATTTAAAACTTTTCATCATTTAAGTGTTCGGTAGGTTATTGACGGCTCTGACCGAGATGAGTTGAAAATTTTCACCATTTCCGAATATTTTTCGAAATATTTTTTTCAAATCACAGTTATTGCGTTATTAATGCACTTTTTAAAATTTTAATACTGCATTGCCGAACATATTTTCGACAAAATGGCCCGACCCATCAAACCATTCTGTTAGGTATAATGTAAGTTATTAACGTTCAAAAACTGACACTGCTGCCACAGCCGATATTTTGAAACGGAACCTCTATACTGAAAGCTTAAATGTATTCTACATTAAAAAGATGAGTGGGTAATGTCTGGGACATAACCGAAGTGAAGTAGAATACACTTAGACTATTAATTCGAATGCTGCAATGGCAACTTGAAGACGATGGTTTCGGTAACGGGACCCAAAGCTATCGATTTACAAGGACCATTACAAAATACCTTGGACAGTTTGTCTGCTTGGGTTATTAAGCTGGGTATCGAATTCTCCACGGAGAAAACTGAGCTAGTTGTATTTTCTAGCGTGCGTGAACCAGCACAACTACAGCTTCTATTAAAGGGTCAAACTATAGCTCAAATCTTCACACTGAAATATCTACGGGTCTGGTTCGACTCGAAAGGTACTTGGGGATGCCACATTAGGTATCTGAAACAGAAATGCCAACAAAGGATCAGCTTTCTTCGTACAATAACCGGAACATGGTGGGGTGCCTACCCATGAGACCTCATTAGGTTGTATCAAACAACGATACTGTCGGTAATGGAATGCTTCTGCTTTCGCTCAAGATGTTTTTGCTATTTTTCCATGAAAATTATGAAAATTACTCGACATTCTTCTGAGGAAGCGTCTTTGTTTTAATAAGTCAGTAACGACTACGCACAGTTTATCTGACTAAACCTTTTCAATCTCGGGTACGGCCGAGTAACGTTTTGTCAGCTTCCGCGCAGCAGTTATGCTGTTTACCGGTTTATTTTTGGGCCGAAAGTATACCACCCAAGGACCAGCGGATCCATCCTGATAAACCTTGACACGGGGGGGGGGCTGTGAGATATTGAGGGAAAGTAGGGAAGGTGGATCTTCTGTCTCCGAATCAAATAGGCGTTCCTATTCCCCCCAAAAGATTCATCTTTGGAGGTCACCCGCGTGACCTTCACACAGTAGAGAGCTGGTATAGCTCGTCTAAACAAAGCCGTCTTTCTGGTAAGAAAACTGTTTAGCACCTCACCACACTGCACTGCCAGACACAATTTACTGTTTATAATGTTTATACTCCAGTTCTTGCTGGGATAATCACCTTCACCGATATCGCCCAACTCAAGGTAATGTCACACCAAACAACGCGTGTGTGTAACAAACGAGCGCTCGGTGACGAATGTATCCACAGAGATGAATCCTAATAATCACCTTATCTCACGGTGTTGACATACAGTCTCCGGACATCTGACAAGTTGACTTGCTGGACTTGCTGAAACCGACTGAAATCACAATTCTTTCTGTTCCAGATTTGCGGCTCGATGCATGCAATTAGTGGGAACTAATCACGAACAAACTTCGGTCAGTTGATTTAAAATCGGGTTTTTCGCGTGTGTATGCTGCCCTCCATCCATCGAAAATGAAAGTGATGCCCTCTACTAGTAGTACGTAACGACACAACCTGATTCATTTACCAGCCGTGTACAGCTCACGAATATTTCCTTCTTTGTATTGTACAGCCTTCCGTTCACCCCAAGCAGCCGAATACGAATGATAATAGAAATAAATATTTAAATCTTTTCATCATTTAAGTGTTCGGTAGGTTATTGACGGCTCTGACCGAGATGAGTTGAAAATTTTCACCATTTCCGAATAGTTTTCGAAATATTTTTTTCAAATCACAGTTATTGCGTTATTAATGCACTTTTTAAAATTTTAATACTACATTGCCGAACATATTTTCGACAAAATGGCCTGACCCATCAAATCATTCTGTTAGGTATAATGGAAGTTATTCACGTTCAAAAACTGACAGGGCTGCCACAGCCGATATTTTGAAACGGAACCTCTATACTGAAAGCTTAAATGTATTCTACATTAAAAAGATGAGTGGGTAATGTCTGAGACATAACCGAGATGAAGTAGAATACACTTAGACTGTTAATTCGAATGCTGAAATGGCAACTTGCAGACGATGGCGTGGTTTCTGTAACGGGACCCAAAGCTATCGATCTACAAGGAGCATTTCAAAATACCTTGGACAGTTTGTCTGCTTGGGTTATTAAGCTGGGTATCGAATTCTCCACGGAGAAAACTGACCTATTTATCATCAAAATCGGTTGAAAAATGGCAGAGTTAATTTTTTTTTCCAAATAAAAACTTGCTCGCAACTCTTAAGGGGTTAGTTAGATATTGTCTCACACTATAAAATGCTATAATTATATATTCCGTTATTTTTTTCAATTTCAAGCTCAATTTTCACACACATACTTTTGAATATATACGTAACCAAGCAAAAAAAATATTTTTTGAAAATTTTATATGAGACTGTCCCCTTAAAAGTTTATGCGAGCAAGTTTCGGATTTGGAAAAAAATATTAACCCTGCCATTTGCCAACCGATTTTGATCTGTAATTGGTCTTTGGATGGGGGGAATTAAATGTCTCACTAAACCTATATTTAAACGAAGACTCTTCCTAATAAAAGTGTACAGCAATTCGCATATTTTTAATGAAAATATCACAGAATAATGGGAACTTTCATATTGTTGTCCCAAAACCGCATAGTACTTTTAACAAAAGTAAATAACATACCATATCGTTGGAAAGGTTCGTTTTTTTTCCAAAACACTTAGAGAATTTAAAATCTGTTGAAAAATGACCTTGCTGAAAATTTTTTCGTGCTAAAAATCCTGAAAACTTGGTTTTTGCTATAAATCAAGATTTTGAGGGTATATTAAATTGATCAAACGTGGTTTTGTGTTGTATTTGACGAGATCTACAACCTTTAACAGATCACTTTAAAGTACATTATTTTTTGTTATTTTGTAGCACCGTGTGATTGCTCTGGGCAATCGGCTGCCGAAAATTTTGAAGATTTATCATATGGTGAATTAATACGAAATTTCTCATTCGCGAAATGTGCTTATATATCCAACCATGTGAAGTGCTGTTTATGCTGTATGCATTCGAATGTTGTTCAAACAGCGAGCAAGCAATAATATTTTTTTTCTGTTTCTCTAATTCGTTAAAATCCATCCAAATAGAATTTTATTCTACTGTCTCAACTTCAATCGTGACGTGTGATGATACCTAGATCAATAGAATTCCGATTCCGCGCGATTTGATAGTTACTGCTTATGATAAGTAAATAAAAATGGAAAAAAATACGTTTGTAAATTCATGAAACGAAGATCACGATTCCGTAAACGGAACGATTTTTAAAAGCCGTGCCCAAGTTCCAGAAATTATGAATAATTAACAACGTTTTCATGAAACTATTAGTGTTTCCAAAAAACTAGTTCGCCACGAATATATGCATTCGAATGTTTAGTTGAGTTACTGTAATCGTTCCCTGGTCGTGGTTAGTTTTTGATTCTGGTTCATAATTTGGGAATATAGCGCCGACAGTAAAACGATGTCCATTATTTCAGGAGCTTATTCGTGATTTTCGTAATTTCTCATCACGTCACCGTCATGAGATAACTGCCGGATTTTTTGCTGGAGTAGCGTGATTTATGCTCATGATTTCAGGATCTTAGTCAGGATTTTCGTAATTTTAATTCACGTTATCGTGATTCATGTTCATGATTTCAGGATCTTAGCCACAATTTTTTATATTTTTGTTACGAATAGTATGATTTATGTTCATGATTCATGACTGCATTATTTCGATTCATTGTCGTGATTCATATGGGCGCTATCATGATATTTTATTCTTGAGTTTATTTACGAATTTGACACGTGAAGTGATGTAAAACATGCTGAAATACACCAAAATACAGTTTTTATATGGGATCTTCTGGATCTTGGTTATAGAATTGTCATGGATTGAACCCATTTCAAGTACTATCAAACCATCATGCAGTGGGAATTAATTTAGATCAAGAGCATAGGGGGATTACGGGTTTTTCTTTTGCCCGGGAAGTGTGACTGATTCGTGGAATATTGTTCTTTTTTTATTTTAAATATATTTGACATGGCTCTGCGTTAGCACAACTGAGCCGTGGATCTTTTATGTTTTTACAATATTTAAAAATAGAAAAAATATCGTTACAGCCTGTTCGTCGGGTCTTGTTGACGCATCGTACTGCTGCATGTTGAGATCCTCTTCCTGGCAGTTGGTTTAGTGGTACTGGGCTCGATCGTTGTTGAGCTGGTGTTTGTTAATGCCCGGTCCGCAGTCGTTGGTTTACCAACTGGTTGTGGTTTAGCATACGACCACTGTATACCGGCTTTGGTCGTATCAGGTGATTTTCTTAGCAGTCTCTACGCAAGATTTCCCGGGGTGTAGCGGCTGATTACAATATTGACATGTAGGAATCTGCCCTGAGTATGTAACTAGTGTTCGTTGTGAATATTCAACACCTTGAGGTGATTTGCATGTAAAGGCCAGTAAGAGGGAATAGGTTTTGTCGGACGCATTCTCACAACATGAACGCTGTTGCGGAGTCGTGAGAAGAAGTTCCTCCAAGTATCTTCCTTAACACTATTCACCTCTCCGTATTTTGACATGATTTGTTTGATAGCGAAGGAACTTGTACGTGGTACCAGGTCATGTACCTTTATTTCAATACTGTCAACATCTATATACGTTGGGATACTGTATAAAGTGTCATTACAATCGAGGGGGTGTTTCGTGTTCTGGGAAGAGAAAATTCTGCTTAACTAATGTTTTTGATCATAATCAGTACCACATGACGTAAATGGTGGAATTGCACCGCATTAACTTTTGCTACGTTGAGCTTCATGTTCACCTTCAACATTTGTTCCACTCCATAGACCAAGCGGCGCGCGAGTAAATTTGATTACCTGCCCTACTATAACCGCGGAGCTACTTCTAGATTCTGAACTGGGCGAGATGAGAAACCGAACTGAATATTGTTCTGTGAACTATATCACGAACACGATTTGTAACTCTATAATGTGGAGTAGAATAGGGGGGAAATAGGTATCAGCCCCCAAATAATTCAAGGTAACGTTCAAAACATTACGTATTCGCGTGAAAGGAAAATTCTCGTCATAAATGCAAGCGCGTTAGATATTTTGCCTGAGTTAACAATATACTAATTGAAGGTGTTGTTGAAGTAGATAATCGAAAAATCATGAGCGGAAAGGAGAAGGAAAAGGAAACCAAAAAAAAACTGCTCCGAAGCGCAAACGTGATCGTCGCACAGTTAAGCAACCACGTGAGCCGGAATGCACAACTTCAATTCCACACTCTGGCAACGACGAGGACACCGAAGAAGTCATTCGAAAGTACAGAACCAGACGTAGCTGCTGAACAAAAAAATGTTATTTCAACATTTCCTTCCGCGGTTTCATGATTTTTCACATCATTTGCCACTTCCTCGTTTTCTTACCTGAATGACGTCAATGGATTGCATGTATTATTTGTGTTATATTTTTTTGAACAAATCTACTGCTCGTACTTATTACTGGTCGCTAGCATCTGGACATTCATGAAATAGTGCATGGAACAAATATGATTCTTCGAATAATATTCCAAATTTTGTAAAATAGTTCTCGCGAAAATGTCATGATTTTTTTTTGATGCATGAAATTGAAAATAATAAGGGGTATCTTCTAAATACCACAAGCATGCAAAATAGAGGAATTCCACGAAGATCCGTCCGAAAATCATTAAAATCGTGACCGACCATCTTAGATTCCGATGAAACTTTTCACGTTTCACCGTCATGGAAGACTAAATATTTTCCACAGGTAATAAGATTATTTTGACTCAAGAGCAACTTTTCAAAAGGGCGTAAATGTTTCTACATGTATGAATTTCAATTTTTTTTTGTTCGCTTACTATATTTTATACGGCAAAACTATCTAAGAACGAGTTACAGGGAATGAATACTTCTGTCTGAAAAAATTTGCGCTGAAAAAAATGTGTCATTTTTCAAAGAAACTAAAATTTATGATAAAAATTTAAATTGCTTAAAAAACCCCATTTTTTAAAACATTTTGAATGTGATTGCATGATGGAGAAAAAATCGGTAAAAAAGGTTTTCTAACAATAACTTCGTACATGTTTTTAAATTTCATACTAATTGACATACAAAATTGTAATTTTATTATAAAATATAATTCTAAGCACCATTTAAAATTAAAATGCATTTTACAAAAATCTTCCAAAATGCGATATAAAAAATTAAAAAAAATGGGTTTTTAAATTTAAATTTTTATCATAAATTTTTGTTTTTTTGAAAAATAACACATTTTTTTCAGTGTATATTTTTGTCAGACAGAAGTATTCATTCCCTGTAACTTGTTCTCAGAGAGTTTTGCTGTATAAAATACAGTAATCGAACAAAAAAATTTTGAAATTCATACACGTAGAGACGTTTACGCCCTTTTGAAAAATTGCTCTTGTGTCAAAATATTCCAATTGCCAGAGAATATCATGGAGATTCATACAGTGAACACACTTGCAAAGTTTCGTTCGAATCGACGATGGTCATATTTTGCGGTCGGCCGGTTTCTCATGGAATCCCTCAATAGTCGTAAATATTATACTAGGTATCATGAACCAGTTTACGAGTACATGAACAACATTTGATAATGTTGCGAACTATTTGACGAGCAATTCCGAGTTACGTGAAATAGCTCACAAGAAAATATCCAGACTGTTTTGGTTCTGTGAACTAATGTTCCTAAATCTAAGAGGTGTTCATAAAGTTATTAACTAGTTCTCGTAAATAGTTTCTGAATCCAGAAAACTAGAAAGTGGGCAAATCGGCTAAAAATTATCGTAAGTGCTCATAGTATTTCAGTTTTGAGGGTACTCGAGCATCTTATTGGTCTGTTACTGGATCTTGCTCTTCCACAGAGCCCCGCCTGTTATATCATCAATTTTATTCTCCTAAATGCTATGCTCAGCGATGTTCTAAGTTGCCACTAAATATCAATTTCTCACTTAGAAAAGGACATTGGATTTTTTTAGTTTGAAATCGGAAAAGGGTACCCTGTCGGACACATAAGGGTTAATCGAACCGATTAGGCCACAAAAAAGACAATTTCTGAAAAACTATTCGAAATACATTAAAAGTTTGATAAATTTTCATCCAGGCCCAGTGTGCAACAAGGGGTTAAACGCAGTCACGAGGCTGAATAAAAGCGATTAATACCACGTTCAATTGGCAATAACGAAAACACATTTTATCCGATCCGATCTACTTTCGGACGGTCATTGAATTGCCGTAATCATATATAAAGTACAAACATACAAATACACACACAGAGAGAGCATTTTAGCTGCAATGAAGACCGAAAAGAAATTGCGGAATAATTATCAGCTTCTTTTTGTACCCTTTTTATTGCACATTTTCTTTCGAACGGGATGCACCACCAACACCATCACAAAGAGGGAGGAATGTGCAACGACTGGCCCCCATAGCTGCGAGAGAATATTTAATCGGAGAGGAAACATTTCCAAACAAGATATACGATCAATTTCACAAATTGGGTGTACTAAAATAGTTGCCGAGTTGTGCTCACTGCACAGCACCAAAATTATCATTACCTTCCATAAAAAAAGTGTGGCAACGTCAGGTTGTAAATAAATCCTCCCCGAAAAATTGGCAGCGTTTATCGATCGAACGATATGGTGTGTACCATCAACCACAGTAATAAAAATATTATCATGCACCGAAATAACTATAATTGAAAGAGGAGAAGAGTGAGAAACCCAAATAAACGTGTATACAAAATACAAAAAAAAACTGAAACATCACCTACCAAACCGACGCCGAAACGAACGAAAAAGGTAGAAGACACATACCGAAAAAAAAAATTGTAAACATTTCCGTGTGTACATATTTTAGCCACGGCTGCCAGTCCCGCTGAAATGGAATGAGGTGAATGAAGAAGCGCAACAACGGCAGCAGTAGGAAAAAAAGTGAAAATTTGTTAGTATGCGCGCGTCCACTTATCTACTGGTATCTCCTCTTTTTTCTATATCGCTTTGTGGTTCCTCCTCGGGTGCTGTTGAGTTTGGGTTTCCCGAGTAAAGAAGGATACTCACATATGGACTAGACTAAGTGTGAGAATATCAGGCAAAAATATGGATTCAATGAAATAATGATTGGAATTATCGACTCGTTAGTTTATCAAAAAAACTTATAAAAGCTCCCAAAATAAGAAAAAAAAATGAAATGAAATGTTTAGGTTGTTATGAAATGAAAATCAGAAATGCAATCAACATTTTTTTTTAACGGACCACTTCAATGTTATCTGTGATAATAGCGCATCTGTATGTTATCATGTTTTCCTATGTATTGGTAATGTGCATTGCCTCCATTATTCTTTGATACCTAAAATAAAAGTCGAAAAACATTTAGAAACGCTCAGCGAATAAAAATATTTATCCGTTACGAAGATTTCCTGTCCCAAAAATCCGCATCTCAGTTCAGATCGCCGCAGTATGGCGCTCTCTGACACTGCAGCACTCTGGGTCATTTATCTCCGTAACTAAACAATAGAACTCACTCAACGTACCTTGATCCCTTTATGATAAGTATTAGAAGCTTTCCTAATTTATAGTTCCCTGAAAAATAGTGCCGAAACAGGAATTTCCTGTCCGTAAGTTTTGCGTAAAAACATGTTTGTTTACATGTCCATCGGCAACACTATAGCATATCAGAAGGCTTTCGAGCACTACGTGAAAATCATTAGATTGTGGTCAAAATTGGATATGTAATCTTGCGAAACACACATATTGCATCATAGTAAAATTTAAACATGAAATAGGTCTTTGAGAGTAAGTTTTATTTCGGAAAAAGTAATACAGGTAAGCGTTTATCTCATTTCTTTGAAATAAAGCTATGAACATTTGCTAGCATAATTGACCATTCATTATCGACCGTTTGTTACAGTGTGAAAGCTTTTTGGATAAAATCATATCTCATGGCCAGCTAGCCACAGTTTCGCTTGTTTGTTGATATAAATGACTTGACTTGCATTGATGTCAAATTCTAAATCTAGGCCGCAAGTTGAAAAGGGTTTATATTACTTTTGGGGAATCGATGTTTTATTTTTTCGCATGCTACTAAGGCCAATGTTGTACATTGTACCTGTAATGTAACTGTATGTTTATTTCGGAGATAAATTTGTATCAGTATAATAATTGCAATGTAACAAGCCGACATCTATCATATTGCACGACAAATAACATGTGACTTTTGTAAGTACTCTGTATAACAAAAGATAAACTCAAGTTTACCAGGTACCATACAAGCCTATTCGAATTGATGGTTAATTGCATGCATGCTTGGCACAATCAATCGAAATAAACGAGGTGTATTGTCATGGAAAATTCGGCCACGTTTGACGAATAAAATGAATATATTCGTTTGATATAGACCGTTATTTTCAACTACTTACGAGGATTACCATTTTTTCATTCATCTTACGGACTGTGTGCAGGAGCATGCTGTACGATTACGCCCCTTTGCCATATGTTATACGCAAAAAATCGTCAAAATGTGTCAATTTAGGCGTCAACAAAAACAAAGTAAAGCCATCGTTCCCAAGATTCGACGCAAAACGGAACAACGGATGCAAATCTACCGAATTTATGAATTCTTTTTGAATGGACCTCGGACATTTCATTACTGTTTTGTAAAATCAGTTCTATATCTCTGTACTGCCAGGTCAGGTACGTTTCCACTATCGGTAAAGGGTTACAGCAGCGTGTGATCGAGAGCTGGTGGATGAGTAAACAATGCGAGGTCTTGTTTGTTATATTATAAATAACTGAACAATTGTTTTTGTAGCTAGCGACCCTTCTAAGACAAAATTTTGAAACAAATCCACGAAATGGTGTGGTTTATGACATTCAGTCATGATACTAGTCAAGTGAATAGCGTGTTCGGTAAGAAACGACCAAGTACCATGCGAACCTCAGAAACACGGAGAAGAGACAGAGGCTAGTGATATTGTAGTGCTGCCAAAGGACCAAAGCACCCTCAGTGTTTTCGAGTGGAAGATATTGTGAAAACTTTATGGTGGACAGCAGATATAGCATAAACCATGAAGACAACCTATGGAACACGAATTGCGACAACTGCTTGAATAACTTCCCCGTCGGTCATATAACAACAGCTGATCCAACAGAAGGACAAGAGATGATCAGCGGGCGAAAAAAATCGACAAGATTGCAGGTGATATGTAGAGTCTTCCTTTCCTAGGGCGACGTACGGCCATCGACTATGAGGACTAGATACGCATCAATGGTCATCCAATGAGACTTTCGTCGTATGTTCATGAACCAATCTGCAAATACTTTCAGTGTCATGGTGTTCATTTTTTGCAATTGTCCTATATGCTGAATGTCTGCTTCGAAATCTCTTGAAAGGCGCGGATACATCATAGTTTATAAATGGATTGTGAGGTACGCAGCTCACCTGGGTCCGATTCGAAACCATCGCACGGGTTTTCCTAACCCTGGTGATAAAAAGGAATCTATGTTGCAATTCATATAAGAACCCAATTCGGTTTTTTGTTCAATGCTGAAAAAACTTTAGGCACGCATCTGAGATCAGCTTCATGCAAAATCGACATTATTCGCATGTTATTAATACGTGTAACAACTAAAGGACCTTTTCAGATGTAACGCTCATTTATTTGTAATGCGTGTCTTGTCAAAACCCATCAAAGTAATCAACAGTGTTCCTAAAATACTTTCATCGTCGATATAATTTTTCCGTTGAAGTGGTCCCTTAATTGTAGAGGTTTTAACCATAGAGTCATTCACCTCTTTTCGGGTTAGAGAAATCTCTTTTGGAAAAATCTCTAACACTATGTGCGGGGTTGGGAATCGAACCCAGGTGAGCTGCGTACAAGGCAACCGATTTACCAACTAAGCTATGACCGTCCTCCATTAACTACATAAATTTATTTTATGAATTAAAAAGCACATTTTCTTGTACTCATTCCAGTACATCCCAGTACTCGGGACTCATTCCGGAAGTTTTACTAGTCTCATGCCGCCAGTGCTTCTTCAACACCTCAATAGCACACTGTGGTAAAATATGTTAAGGCCCTGGTGCCCACACAAAACAAACCATCGCTTAATTTCACGGATGGGCCCCTCGTCATCCATCGCAGTAAGCAACGGCGATCGAATCAGTATCAAGTGACCACCGATCACCATCAACGAACCCCCAACTCTTCACGAACGGCCCGCGATCACTCTACCTACATGCACTCACTCATATCGAATCTGATCGGATCGAATCGTATCGTATCAGTGATCCTACGGTAGCTCCACTGGGGAGATTGAACCACAAACCGTGTGAAGAAGGAAGGGGGGGGGGGGGGGGGTGTTGAATAATTTAATGACCTTGAATATAAACGAGCCGATGCTAATGTGGTTGTGTGAAGCGACGCCGGGCGAGCTTTGCCGAAGCAGCAGCAGCAGAAAAAGAGCACTGAACTCTGGTGGTCGCGGCCGCGTACTGCGCGGTAAGCTCCCCGTCGTCGTCGTCGTCGTCGTCGTCATCGTCGTTGTGGGCAGGCATGATCGCGAGCCGGATCGGTGTGAGAGATCGGCCTCGGCATGGTATGGCATAGTTGGCGAACGATTGGGGCCCCCCCTCATGATCGCCATCAGCGGAAAACGGAATGTGCGCGAGAGATTATTCATTCTTTCCTCTGTGTGTCAGTACGCCGCCCGTGTGTGTTAAGTGGTTTTCTTTTATCTTAATTCGGCGTTGTATTACACGCTTTTTCGGTGTTCGGTTCGGTTGAGGTGTTCTGTTCGAATGATGTGGTACTTTAGTACCGTATTGCTTGTGCATTTTGTATGCATTTATGCATTCGAGGGGAGTGTGATTTGTCTGTTGGAATATGTTATTCATCGACTGTCATAAATGGCGACCATCAATGAATAACAAATGATAAAGAATAAAATATCATGTTTCGTTATCCAGTTTCCATGCTTATTCAATTTAAATGTATTTACTAGCTCAAAATAAATCAATTTGGGATGATAATTTGTCCAATTTCAAGATTGTTAGAAAAGTAGCGTGAGATATTGAACGATAATAATTCCCGTTGTACTGAACAAAACGAATAATTTATGGCGTTATTTTCTCGAAAATTGTTACAACAGTTTTAAAGAACCTCTGACAGACAATTGCTTTAAGATGGCTATTGCATTACGCCTAGATACCAGTGCATCGAGAAGACCGAGAGAGCTTATGGGCCTTTTTATGTTTGGTGTTTTTTCATACTCTGCAGCAACCCAAACTAACGATCAGCCAACAGCCTGTGCACACTGGCGTGGCCGACTGGTGGGATGCCGTGGATTCTTTTCTTCTGTGGGTTGTGTCTGCAAACAATGTTCAACATTTGCTAGCATTTAGACGAGTTCAAGTAGTTTGATTGCATGTTACATGTGTTCTTTTATTCTTCTTCATTAGTCTGTTTTTCTTGTACTACTCATGTATACCAAAAATAATATCGATCAATTTATACGCTTCTGCCTACTTTCTTTCTTTTTGTTACTATATCCTAAATTAAATTCATACTAACATTCACTAACACAATAAATTGCCTATTCTCTCATAAATACTCACAATCTTTCCCATTACAAACGTACAGTCGCTCGTTGCCTTCGCGACAACACAAACCTTGTCACAAACGCTAACATGTATTTGCTATCATCCACACATACTAACGTCCGCGATCTCGCCAACATTAAAACATCCCGGTAATTAAGTGAACGTTATAGCACTTATGAATCGACAAAAGCGATCTGAAGCACGTCCGAAAGTCTCTGCTCCCGATCCTAGCAGCCTAGACTCATGCCTTCAGTTGGACCAATCAAAAAATTATATTCATATTCATAGCGGTTCTCAACCTTTTTCGTTCCACGGACCCCTTGGAAATCACCCTGCACAGTGGGACGAGCCCGGACTTAAGTCCGTATATGAAGGTTATGCGATATTCCCACTAGTATTTTTCTCGTATCAGCTGTGCCATCAGAGACATTTTCGCGAGATTTTAGGTGATTTGAACGTAAAATGGATTTTTGACAGCTTTTTGAAGGTCATAACTCAAGTGTTTTTGCATTATTTGACCATAGGAACTACATACGATTATTTTCATTTTTCAAAGAAACGGTTGATTTTATGCATTGCATTACTTCACCAAAATTATCCGTGTGATAAAATTACATCGTAAAATCGCCAAAAATTAGTCACTAGTTGGTTTAGTTAGTGTTTAGATAACTGTTTGTCATGATTTTTTTTATTGAATTCGAACTTCAAATGCGATAACAACAACGACGCCCGTGAATGCCCGCGATCACACTATACTCATTCGAAAGCTTTTAATTTTCTCTTTAAAATAAGTCTATGCTAGTTTTGCGAAAACTTGCGATAAGAAGTCAAAATTAAAAAAAAATGTCAATGGAGACGCATGGTTATTAGTGATATTGAATTTGAATAATCACTTTATAGCTAGAATAATGACATTAATACATACACAACTTTCAAATAGCATTGAGAGCATGATCTACAAGGGTTTTACTAGTGATCAAGAATAAGAAACCGATTGGGAAGTTTGGTTTTTAGGTGGTAAAGGTATTAATAATGTTTAAAAATCAGTAAATATTCTCAACCATCTGAAATATGTCAAAATGTTTCTGGAACTATTTTTGCTAACTTATGCAATAACTGTCAAATTGAGTGAAGTGAGTTCTAGTCATTTGGTGAGACTATTTTGATCCGAGTTTGCATAGCACTGATATAGCTTAAGGGTATGCGATATTATCCATGTAAAATAAGACCATTTTTAATTTTTACGCGAAAAAAGGAATTTGAATTTTTTATTTAAGATATGAAATAAGCAATCTAAGTAACTTAAAACACACCTGTGAAAAAAAATCTTGTTGATTAGTGAATGTAAATCAACATTCCACTAAGACGCTCAAAATGTTTGTTTTGGAAATGAATGAAAATGTAGTTTTCATGTCAAGTAACCCAATAATGAATTAAACGTCCCAAAATTAGTCTAACACATCTAATTTGATCCTTAAAAACAAAATAATCATTTCTAAAACCCCATAATGAGATGACAATCAATTCGTTTCAATGTGGAAAATAAATTTCAAATTTACTATTGAAAAAAATCATTACAAAAGACAATATATTTACTTTTGAGCCACTCTAATAAGTAGTAAAGTTAATTTCTATTTTCATAACCAAAATAGCGCACAAAAATTTCTTTAAAAAAATTTTGAACCTTCACAACAAAATAATTATTTTTGAGCCACCCTAATGTATAATGAATTTTTTTAAGTGTTCATATAAAAAACGATTTAGCATACAAAAATTAACATACACAAATTTTAAGAGCGATTTCGAAAAAAAAAATTTTGGGACACCCTAATGAATGGTAAATGTTTATTTTTAAAATGTTTTAATATCAAAAACGAATTCAGCGCACCAAAATTACATAAAAACGGCCTATTTGAACCGATACGGTAAAGTTTGGACTTTAGTCCACCTTTTGTTCTAAGTCGTGCCACTGTGCCCTGGGTTGTTGCGGACTCCCACCGATAAATATCGATTTTGTTTGCTATCAATATGTTATTTTCAGTTTGTTAGAAAACAAAACTAGAAATTTCAATATGCTCTCGGAAAATATATTTTTCATCGCGGACCTCCAGCAACAACCCTAGGAGTCCGCGGACCCCAAGTTGAGAATCACTGCACTAGACAACTCGTTCTACGGGGCCATGACCGGGAACTCTAGTGATATGGAAGACTCTCACTTTCTTCTAGCATCCGAACCTTGCACCGAGAATTAAGTTTCAGATTCACGGTCCGTGCGCGATCATCCAAGAACACATGCGAATGTGTGAAAGGCACCTGATAATAAAATCGAATTTATACATACGAAATTACGTACACGTTAGCACACGCGACATACAAATGCACACGTGATCGTACACGTTAACGCACAAACGCTCGATCCCTTCGCGATGATACACGCGCTCGCGAAATCTACGCGCGCACATACCTGAACCGTACAGTGTATATCACGGCCTCACGGCCCGCTGCAATTCGCCTTAAGCAGTGTTTTAGTGGGTGACATTTCCCGCCTCGTCTATAATTGTAGTGTGTGATTCTAACGGGGAGCCCTTCCAAGAATCTAGCTCTACAGCGTTAGTAGGACAACTCAAAAAAAGAAATTTTAAATCTTTGTTAACCTTGTTTCTAGTTTTTCCATTTCAATTTTTATTTTTTTTTCATTTTTTATACATTCATTTGCATTATAATTGTTTTTATTTGTTAATATATTTCATTCCTGCACTTTTGTTACTTTTATTTTTACTTTGCTTTTAAATTTATTTATTTTTCATAGTTTTGGATTTTACTATTCTATTTAGCAATTTGTAATTTTTTATATTTATTTTTTTGTGTTTAATTCTTTACTTTTCTATTTTGTAATGCTTAAATTGAATTTTTTATTTACATTTTTATTATAATTTTTGATTTGCTAATATGTTTCATTTTTCATACAATTTTTTAAATCTTTATTCTTTTTTTAACTTCTAGTTCTTTATTTATTTATGTTTATCGTTTGCGCTTATTTACTAGTTTTTAATTTTTAGTTTGTGTTTTAGTTTTTGTGTACATTTCATAGGTTTTAGATTTCAGTTTTTAATTCTTAGTTTTCAGGTTTTAGTTTTCAGTGAAGTTTTATTTATTATTTTTCATGTTTTCTTAATAAAGTTTTATTTCACATGTTTTTGTTTTCGTTTTCAATTTTTTCTTTCTACTTTTTTATTTGTAGGGTAAGGTGGGGTAAATCCGACCTAGTAAATGGTTTTGGCTGTAAAATGCTCATTTTACATCGGATCAAGTCGTTTTATATACCAAATTAAAGGTTAAACTCCTGGGCAACTTTCTATATACAGCGTTTTATTCGCATCTTGGGAAAATTTTGAGATACAAGATTTTAACGAAAATGTTAATTTTTGCTGTTTTCAAAAATGGTGGGGTAAACCCGACCCCCTATGTTTTTCGTTGATTTAGCGCAGATATTACCCAAATTTTATGGTTTTTCAATGATAAATCAATGAATCTTGTGTTATTGAATTGTAACATGAAGAAAATGGAGTTCAATGTCAATCTTGGAATGCTAAAATCACGAGCAGGAGCACGTAATGATATTCCCATTTGCATCGGAGCAATTGCTTGACGAATACTATAATCATCACGTTTTTGTGTCTTTCATTTGTAATTATGAACCATTTTTCATAAAAATAATAAAAAATAACAATAAAAATATATTTCAATTTGATAAATAAACATTTTCTTAGCAAAAAAGCGGTCGGATTTGCCCCACCGCGCCATTTTTCATTACGGTGCAATTAAAAAAAGTTATGAAAAAGGTTGAACCAAATTCCTACACACTTTATAGGACTTCATTCAAAGAATTTAAATCTACTTACATTTTTTATGCAATCACTTTAACAATCAGAAATATCCTGTTGGCAATAATGCACAAAAGTCAAATAAAAAGTTGTAAAAACACACTTTTTGTCGTTTGAGCATCTCAATGTAGATTAATAAAATGCTGTCATGCCACCATTATGATTATTTTCGATGCTCTACACGACACCATTGATATTAGTTCGCGTAGTGCTTCTGATTTTCGGTAACAGAGAGTGGTCGGGTTTACCCAACGGTCGGATTTGCCCCACCTTACCCTAATATTTTTGGTTTATATATTTTTAGCGTTTATTTTTAATGTTTCATTTCGTCTGTTTTATTTGTTATTCTTAATTTTTTATTTCTTTTCAATTTTATTTTCAATTTTAGTTTTGTTAATTTTTGACGGTTTAGTTTTTATTTCGTTTTTATTTGTTTTATTTTTGATACAATATTTTTATTTCCAATCTTTTTATACATTTTAACCTTAGGGTCATTCGACTCTTTTCGGGTTTGGGTCTCTCTTTTGGAAAAATTTGTAAACCTATTTGCGGGGTTGGAAATCGAACCCAGGTGAGCTGCGTAAGAGGCAATCGATTTACCAACTACGCTATGCCCGTCCCCTCCAATCTTCTATATTGATTCCTTATTTTATATTTTTTATTTTACATTCTTTATTTTTTATATCAATTTTAATCATTTTTTATTTTGAATTGCAGTGAAGATCCGATTTTGTCAGACTCATGCAAATTCGCTTGATGGGTCCTAGCAAATGAACAAAGTCAAATTCGCGTAAATCCTTTCTTGAGCACTTTCTGGTTTCGAAATTAATTTTCATATTCATTTTTAATTGTTGTTTGTTCATTTAGCTGTTCATTTGTTCAATTATTCACTTGTTTAGCTATTCACTTGAATATTTTTTTCCTTGACAGCATGTTTACACTTTTTACTTTTAACGGTTTCACCTTTTTACTTTGTTTCTTTTATTTTTATTTGGCTTCATTACTTTTCATTTTTGCTTTGTTACTAGTTATTTTTTTTAATTATTTTCTCATTTTTCTATTTTTTCACTTTCAATTTTTTTACATTTTAATTTTTTATTGTTGAATTTTTTATTTTAATTTTTACATTTTTTACTTTTTGCATTCTAACTTTTCTACTTTTTCTCTTTTTTGCTTTTCTACTTTTTCGCTTTTCTACTTTTTACTATTTAATTTTTCTGTTACAGTTAACAGAGTTTTTTTTTTGGGTTTTTACGTAAGTGCCATTGCCTTAATTTAAGACTTTTTTGGTGATATTCAAAGGGGATATTATTGCTGCCTTCCATATTTTTGCACATTATTTTCGTGACTCCAAAGCATATTTTAGGCCACTTCGAAGCTTCTAATTGGAACGAAATCAGTTAACAAACTTTTTCTAGATGAAACATGCAGGTTTTCCGCCATATTGCAATTTTGATAGAAATTATTTTGCAACAGCTTCTGGTTGGAAAACTCAATCTCTACACCTGTTAATAATGAAATAAATTTTAAACCATGAAGTTTGGTGGTTCGGGTCTCATGTAACCTTATTAATCTGTTGTCATCCATTAGTATCGCTCTCATTGAAAACGAACCTACAAAAATCGTATAGATTTGCTTCGCCCATTCATTTGCTGAATGATTCGCTGTAATTTTCATTGTTATTTACTTAAATATAATTTTTTTCCGACAGTGATTTTTAAAACAACATAATTTTTGTTAAACGAATTTTACACTGTTGCGAAATAGCGTGGGTGGTATTCCCCGGGTAAAGAAAGCGTATATTGTACTGCCCATGAGTAGGAGGACAACACCAATTGGGTTGTCGTATATGCGTAAAAAATACGCATTACGATGTCAGAGTGGACCGCGATAACCACGGAATGTGCTGAAGCATCGGTAGAACGTGATAGTTCAGTTAATTAAACCTTCTGGCAAATTTCACTCACAGCTGATCGAGTTTAGAAACACCTTCTTTGATTGTCAACGCAACTATTCAGGAAATGTAATGTCGTATTTTATTGGGGCTAAGTTCTAGTCATTTAAGCAAAAAGTTTTTTTTTGTGAATCAGATTGTCAGACCTATTTTCATAGTTCTTTAGTCCTCAATCCTAAATATCTGGGAAATATGAAGTCTTGAACATTCTCTATTTTTCATGTTTTAGATTTACGAAATTTTAAATTAATATAACAATTATAGATCTCAGCCGACTTAGCGATCTGAATATCATTATAAATCTTGGTTTTGAAGTTCTTATTAGTCATGGGTGCGTTTCGACTTCGTCTCTTCAGAAACCGGCACTAACTTTTTGTCGGAATAGATTAGCGCCGGCTTGACGCAAAATCCCTAAAACTAAAACACATTTTGTGTTTCAATCGAACGACTGGTCGAGCGTGATGTCCGTCCGAGCAAGAGCTAAAAAAAGTCCCGCCTTGTCCCACTTATTGCCTTTCGTCGATATAAAAGTTCAAGGTATCAACTAGTCAAAACCAAATTTCAGCTGCCGCTTTGTGGGTTGTTAAAATTTTTATGGGACGCATTTTTTCAAAATTTGACGAAGAAAACCTTTAAATCTTATAACATTTATCACATTTTGGAACTTTTTTTTATATATTTTTGAAATTTTTTTTCCATAGATATGGCACATATGTTGAACATATCAAAACAAACAACTTTACTTACGATTAATGTAACTCTCAGAAGTGTTATCGTGTGTTTGTTGCTCTGGGCAACCGGCTACCGAGAATTTATGATAGATTAAGCGTTTGTTGAATTTATTTTGATATGCTCGTTTTGTTAAAAAGCAACATTATTTGCGCGCGTTGTTATGCTAACTGCAGTGCATTTTAACGGTATAATATAAGCACTAATACCTGAAATACCTGGAACGAGTAACTTTGTATGTTTGAATATACAACCGATGACATGAGCGCGGTTTTCTTATGTTAATTACTAGATCAAGATTGGAGGCAATAAGAACGAAAAAAAACTAATTTAATTTAAAACAACGCTGCAGATGCAAGAGACAAAGATGGGACTCTGGATTCTGTCATTTTCTTTCCGAGAGTTGTCCTACTGGAACTGTAGAGCTAGGTTATCGGAAGGGCTTCCGATTTTGTCATTTTTTACGTCAATAATCAAGCTATAATATTTTTATACTCATGATTAAATGTGGTTAACAAAGCAATCAATAATATAGTGCATTTACTACTCTAAAGTATATGAAAGTACTCAATACAATGAGAACAATTATAATTGATTGATATGACTGCTTGTGTGACTGAAGAAATTGGTAACTGGTTTTGGATTCTTCTCACGAATTGTTGATCCTCAACTCTCATACGCAATTCAAAAGGCATTATTCGCTCAGACAAGACCATGCGTATTCCCCACACGCATTTAATTCCCGGTGGATTAGTTTCCTAGTTGGTTAACTAAAAATGTATTAAAATAAAAAGTTTGCATTAACATAAGGTTGGAAATTGTTTTTTGCATGCATTTTTTTAAACTATTTAGAAAAAAAATGATAAACTAGACAAAGTTCGAAAATGCCAGTCACCATTGGAACAACACCCTAAAAATATGCTGTGAGAGACCAGATTATGCTAAAAATACCTTCCAGTGCGCAAGAAATTCACGTTCCACGTGACACAGGGGGAACGCAAGAAAAAAACCCACATTGATTTATTACTGAAATGCCCAAGATGGCCGCCGCCGTTCGAAACTGTCGAACCTCTCGCGGATTGGAGATTGCATTAGCCTGCCGGTGCTGCTGCTGCTGCCGCTGCTAAACACAGCAGATCGAGAAGCACCTCGGTGGTGCCGGTTTGGTTCAATTTCTACCACACCGCATGTACACACTCAACCCCGGTCGGTCCCCTCCGGCAGAGGCACCCTTCAAGTTTCGCGCATTGAATTGTGAATAGCATTAGCCAGCCAGCATAGGCAGCTCTAGTCGGTGTATTATAGCTCTAGGTACCTATATAGTATCTCCGTTTCTGTTGTTGTTGTTGGTTGTTTGGGAGAGACCCCACCAAACCGACCGGGGCCTGGGCCCGGGCGGACTAACGAAGAACACCGTCAACAAGCAGCAGAAGAAGAAGAAGGTAACCGTTTGTTCGAACCGAGAAGAGTTTGGAGAAATACGCAGAAGCAACGGAGGAAAGGCAACGGTGGCGGCTGTGGACCAAACCGTATTTTGCAAAGTATGTATTCCACCATCCGATGCTGTGCTGCCGCATTTATGCCTTGTGGAAGCGACCAAAGCCCGTGATTCGCGCACATACCTATCACCTCGTCGTCAGTGAAACTAGTTTTTTTTCGTTGTTGTTCGTTCACTTTTCTATACGTGCACCGAAAACTGCAGCTATGTGCTATAGCGCATGTGAAGGCGAAATTTCTGTAACGAGAGACCCCCCGAAAGCCCCCGCCCCCCCTCCTCTAAATCACCTTGCCACGGGGTGGTCGGAGTTGAAACATTTTGCAAGCCGCGCCACGTTTCGAGTTCAAATGGTCAATGTAACAAACGTTGCGAGTTTTGCACAACAAATCTGCTTACGTTGGCGACGACCCGAGCTTCCAACTGATAGGTCGAACACCAGCATTCCGTTGGAGTTGGAAGAAGTGACCTACTTTCGGGCAAGGGTGCAACCTTTGGGCGCGAACAGCGGATGTCATTTCGAACAACATTTTTGACCCTAGCAACATCAGTCAGTCGGCTGTGCGTGTGTAGGTGTGCGTTTGTGTAATAAGACTCGATTCGAGCTAGCTATCGATGCCTAGTGTTTTTCCCTGGAATCTATCCGTTCAGCCACGCCATCAGCAGCTATGTTTTCTAGCACGGCTCGAGCGATTTGACGGTGGCTCATCATCTATTTACATACATTTTCATACCCTCCCATGCGGAGCCGGCGGCCTAGCGACGATCGAAAACGGTGACGCTGAGGGGAAGGTGGTAGAGGACAGTTGCCCGGTTACTAGGGGTAGGGGAGTGCCCCACCTTCTCAAACCAATTTCTCTTCGTGTTTTCTGCTAGAGAAATCCTATATTTCGACTAGTTAGCTAGGTTGGCTGTTTCGAATGGACACAAAATGGTGGAGGACCACGTAATGATTATTATTTGTGATTGTTTCGTCGAATTTATTGCAAGTACATAACCCATGAAAAACACCCCCACTCAAGGTGTTAGTCAAACTCAGTCCGCATTTTACTGTCAGACAAATATAGTTCTGTTGATCTTTCGTTATAGTTCGAGGATTTTGTCCTCTAGAGAACAATTTATCGAGTTAAAGCAAGATATCAAAAAAGAAAGACTATGCAAGTCAGATATCTTATGTAATTGATCTGCGAGAATCGGAAATAGTGTATTAATTAAAAACCGAATTGTTTAGAGCAGTGGTCTAGCAAAATAAATTGCCAAACAAATATCCCTAGTAGCGATTGAGGTTTTATGGTAGTTTTATAGTCACTGATAAAACTTAGATTGCTCTTGTAGCGTGCTATAAAACATCAATTGTTACCTGAGATGTGACCGGCTGAGGTGTTACGAAAAAAAGTTTCTGCATATGATCTGGTCACCCTATGCAAACATCTTAGTCTCGGGGCATAGTAGGTGTTAGCTCTATCGATTTCCTAATGACCAAGCAGTACATACTGATGCCATTTTCCTTTCGCAAGCCCGCTCATGTATAATTCGAGTTTCAAATTTAAACCAGTATTATAGTCAAACTATTGATTCCTTGCTGGGAATCCTTATGCATTAGTGACAAGAAAAAATGACCTTTTCCTAGTACCACCAGAAGTGTCTGCTCCAAATTGGAATCGAAGACTAGTCTAGCTACCAGACCAGCAACGTGCTTGGCAATTTTAGTTGCACATTTCACCGCATACAGGGGACTAACACTAACTTTTCAGTGGTAAGAGATATAAACAAGGTACAGAGGTCCCAAAGAGCAAAAAGGGTTTTTTTATTGCGTCAAAACTTCAACAATGTGATGTCTTTGAGAAAGTTTCTTAGAATGGAACTTCCCCCTTAATGGTGAATTACGAAATTTATTTTCTTCAATAATTCAGATAGAAAAATACTTACTTCAGCAAATTAGTACAGAAACTCATTACAAACACTCTACCTGAAGCCTTTAACTCTCTAGCTTTTATGATTTTTGAGACTTAGGGCATTATTTGTAAAAGGCCTCTTGAAAACGGTTTTTTCATCTAAGATTTCTTCTAGATTTATATAAATGTTCTAGAACATTGTTTGGACTTTTTTATGTTGTAACGACATTTAATTAGCAAGGGACTAGAACGTGTGAAATATTGTTCAATATTAAGAGCCATAGTACTTAAGGAAGAGCAGTGCTACGATCTACATTTCAAGCCTTTTATATGTATACATTTTATATGTATCACCAATACAGTTGCGTCGGTTCCCATGGTAAAGAGGGATAAGTCTGTCTTTGTCGTGAGACATGTTGGTCGACTTGAGCGATTCGTAGTAACCTAAGCTCGACTCCTGCCAGCAGAAGACAAAAGATTAGTCCGTAAGATTTTAAGCCTGTTTCTAATGACCCTGCCTGCCCTGAGTTGTATACAAATATTAAAAAAAAACAAAATAATGAGCAAACATTAAGATTTGTAGCCTGTGGAAACCTTGCAATGTTATGTACAGTATTAGCAATCAGCATTACGCTATGGATTTTACGTTTGTGACGATACCTTTTCCGTTTCGATAACTCGTCACAGTACACCAATAAACACTCCCTCGTATCGGACAGTCTCCGTAGTTCTATTTTTGATGGCCGCCAGGATATAGTCATTGTACCTCATAATATGGCAGATAATCAATATAGAAGCAGCAATATTCGAATATTTGTTGAATGATTAACAAAATGCATCATTCTTTCTTTCATGAGCTGTTCTTCGAGGACACATATTTTCTTCTTGGACAATTACACCATGCATGTATGTAAGAACTAATCTAAGTTAATGTGCGTTATTCATACCCTAATACAAATGAGACGGATTTTAAACAAGAGCGTTGAGTTTAATTTAGTTATGTGCAGTGCTGTGCAATCTCACGATGACCTTTGAATTGTGACGGTAAATATAAAGTGACTGTATCACCACGAAAATGATCGTTATTTAATTTCCATTTTCAGTTAACTTCCTCTCGCAGAAGCTGTGCAAGAGAGAACACATTGTAATGATAGACAAATTGAGTTCCATTTTTTGTATTGGTTTGGTAAATGAAATATTTTCAGTGTATTGTATTCAGGCAGCATGCGGTGCTTTGTTGATTATTTCTCCACCTTTCTCTTTCTTTTCTGCAAAGCTATTTGTGTGAAACCGTCTGTTTGTTAATACTAGCTCGTTGTTTGTAACAAGATGACCGTAATAACCGTATTTATATTATTAATAAAATGACGGTCAGTTTCAATTTCTCTCAATAATGATTTCAATGAGTGAGAGATTCAGAAGAGAACCGTCTTACTGTTGTCAATTCATTGGAATAAGAACCGCAACTCAATAAGCATTACTTACTGCTTTAATTGCTAAACGTTTCATTCTCTTTTGTCTAGCAGGTTTGCCATCAGTACCGTAATGGAGCTCAGCACTGGTTATATGTAATCTTTCGATTGTGCGTCGGGAAATTAACGCAAGCTGAGTTTGCAAAGTTCTGCTTCTTTTATTTAAGTAAAGATTTCTTCAAGTTTGATCAGTTTCCAGAGTAATTTAACAACATTAAAAAAGTTCAAACATTTACGCTCTTACCACGCGATTCCATCACCGCCAAAAAGTGATTTCCTTGAAGTGGTACTTCAACGTGATAATTTATGCCTAATGTCCATTGTGCAAACGTCCATTATGCCTTATGTATATTACGCCTAACGTCCATTATGCCAAACGTCTTTATACCTAACGTGCTTATGCCAAACTTATTTATGCCTAATGGGGCACACCCCAAAAATAATATCGATCCGTTCATACGCTTCTACTTCATTTATTTCCTTTTTTTCTTTATTCGGCGTGTTATTTTCCTTTTATTACTATATCCTTAATTTGATTCATACTGACACTCATTAACACAATAAATTGCATGTTCTCTGATATATACTCACAATCTCTCATTCCAAACGTACAAACGCTCGTGATCTTCGCGATAACAAAAACCTTGTCACAAGCGCGAACTTGCAATCATCCACACATACTCACGCCAGCGATCCCACCGTCACAACACCTCGGTAATTAAATGAACCTATAAATTTACAAACGCGGTCTCAAGCATTAACCCACCGCTCGCATGATTATGTATCGGTCACGTCCGGAGATTTTCACCCTCGATCTTAGCAGCCCAAACTCATACCTTCAGTTGGACCAAAAAAAAATAACGCTCGTATTCACTAGACAACACGTTTCATGGCGACAACCGGGAACTCTAGTGAAATGGGCAAACTCACTCTCTTATAGCATCTGAACCATACACTAAAAATTAAGTATCAGTTTCACGGTCCGTGCGCGATCATTCTAAAACACGTGAACATGCGAATGGCCACACAGTTTTAAAAAATAATTTTATGCACGCGAAGTTACATACACATTCGCACACGCGACAAAAACGTTAACATACAAACGCTCGAATCGTTCGCGATCATCCATCCACACATAAGGCCAACGGTGTCACAAATAGGATTACACCCCGGTGACTAAGTGAACGTTTTAGCAATTATAAATTCACAAACGCGGTCAAAGGATGTGAACCTACTATCGCCCGTGTTCGCGTAATCATGAATCGGCTACGTCCGCAAGTAGCGACCTTTGGCCCTGGTAGCATCGTCCAATTTCTTCAAACAAATGACGCTCATATGCGCTAAGCAACACGTTCCATGGTGATATGACCGGGAATTTTAGTGATGTGGAAGACCCCACTCTCTACTAGTACCCGAACCGTAAGAACGCTCGCGCGAATATGCGAAAGAACTTCTTCACTTTACGTGGTAAGTGGGAGGGTTCGGTAGGCTACCTTACCGGGGTCGCGCTACCTACATCGCGCTGGTGGGGCTACCACCTTAGGTATAGCTGACGTGATACAGCATTTCATACTCAGCTGCTGGATGCCAGAACAGACGCTGTTTGAGCCGCACCTCCTTGGTGAACAGACGCTCGGGACGTACCTCCTCAATCTAGCTGAAGTCAGAAGGCTGCACTACCAGCTAGGCACACAACTCTTAGCTGGCGGTCGTTGTAATCATATGACCCGGGGAATCATGAGGTAGGGACTATGTTGGAGCTATGTTGGACGCTCCTTCCAGCGAAAGAACACACGGTTATAAAATAGAATTTATACATGCGAAGTTACATACACTTTAGTACACGCTACATACAAACACCCACGCGATCGAACACGTTAGCGTACAAACGCTCGAGCCGTTCGCGATGCTACACGCGATCGCAAAGGCCCTACGCTCGCACATATCTGAACCGTACAATGAATATCACATTCAGAGTCACGGCCTGCTGCAATTGACCTTAAACAGTTTTTTAGTGGGTTACAATTTCCGTCTCGTCTGCAATTGTAGTGAGTGATTCTGACGTGGAGCCCTTCCGAGACTCTAACTCGACAGCTCCTGTAGGACAACACTCGAAAAAAAAATTAGTTTAATTATCAAGTTTTTTTTATTGATTATTTATGTTCTATTGTCCAGTATCTTGTGCAAAAAAACGATTATCATTTGTCCGTTAAAGAGTCCTAGACAAATTATCCGCATAAGATTTCACAACCAGAAAATCACCATATAATAAACTCAATAACCTACACGCAGGTTTTTACGAAATTTTTTAACCGGAATTTTCCAATGAACGCGGTTTTTCTTCCGCGAACATGTTCTAACTCCTTTTGTAATACTTTAAACAATTTCCTTGACAGAGTGAAAAACGGATCTCATCTCAACAATATGTGTATGATCGGAATAGTCATGACCAGTAGATGCCACAGATCGATGATTGACGCCATTTCAAAATCCAATATGTGCACTTCTGAGTTAGCAAATCTACACCAGATGTTATCAGTTTCTAGCTGACGAACAAAGCTTAATTCGTGTGAATCTTTTCTTGGGCATATGCTATTCATCTTATAGATGAAGATGGCGATCAGTTCAAGTTTTCAAAAATTAATAATATCCAATGAAATGCTCGAGATAAAAAAAACGCTTTAATGAAGGTTGTGTATTTCGACGATTGCAACAACTACTTTGAACTTATGAAACTCTTAGGGATTATATTCGAAAAGATGGAGATTATCCAAATATGTTATATCGCTTTAATTTCTAAAGCATTTAAAGAAGAGATTTCGTGTATTCAGAAAAGATATTCGAGAAATTATTCTCCACAACTTTTTCGAAAGCGTCAGCTCATTTCTCCTACCCCAGAAAAAAAATCAATTAAATAATTTAACTTCTAAGAGGATTAATCAATAAGATAGAGCACCAAATGACAGATTTTGCCATTTCGAAGATACACTTGACGTAAAGTAAGTCGTTTCAACGGAAACGTCCAATCAATACTTGCATCACTTCATTTTTCAAAATTTCGATGCTGTATTGTGGAAAGTTGTTCATTTTGATAATACAAACCTTTCTACGAAACACACCGAACTTGTCAGGATGATACTTAAAAAGTTACATTAAAGAGTTAATTTTAAGGGGTTACACCCACAAACTACAAGAAAATCGTTAAAGATATTGAAAATGAGAATTTTGCATATTCAGCAAAGCAGTTGGCAACAGTATGCTCTACAACTTTGCTAAAAACATAATCTAAATACATTTACTTGAAAGAAGGTTGGTAAATATATCTTACTTTTAGGTGGATTAATCATTAAAATCACAACACCCTATGAAAAGTCTTATAATGTCCACGGATTCCTCCGAAGACGTCATTGACCCAAGTTTAACGATGTAGTTCAAGGCGTTTCCAAAAATGTATGATGTTTACTAGTGTTACAAAGAAACCACTTGAGTCCTTTGATGTTCGTAGTGTTCGTTAATGGAATCGGCAAAATGTGCTACAAAAAATCAAATCTATAATTCAAAGTTCAAAGTATAGGCAAACGATTTTTTTCATTTAAAATTACCCGACGTTTTGGCCTCAAAACTGCTAACAATATTTGTTAGATGTTTCTCGATCAATCGGTGGCTTAGTAATTGAAGTCCATCAACTTATTGGATTATCACAAACTTGCATAATTTTGTTACAATGAAAATTTTTCAAAATTTACAGTAAGCACCAGTCCCAGATGATAGTCATTATCTTTGGTTCCAAAATGGCGTCTAATATCGATCTCCGGTATCTATTCGTTAAGCCCAATTCCTAAAATACCATTGTTGTTGTTGGGACACGGCCATAAATAAACTTCAAGGCCAGTGGTTGATCATCAATCTTCGCCATCTACTTGCCTACTACACTTTTAACTGAATAATACATAAAAATTTAGATTTTAGTGCTTACGAAAGCTCCCAAAAGTAGTGCTCGATCATCAAACAAACATAACATGCGGTACCAATCAGCACTATTGTACATCATTGAACTACAGAAACATCAGCGGTTCAAGGAGCCTTCCTTGAGGGGTTCTTGACATACAAGTAAATTAAATGTAGGTTCCTGGTTTTCTCTATTCTTCGATGCTACATCATGGGAATTGGAACAATCGAAAAAAATTGCATTCATTCCAAATTTCTCCATTTTAGTGATTTTATATCGCGGTTCACCTTGAGCGCAACCTTCCATACTCTCTATTATCTAGGATGACAGGCACAGACAGTTGGTCGATGTCGAATCCTGAATGGTTCCATAATGAATAGTTCGAACAACGGCGAGACTGCGCTCATTAAAGTTATTCCTCGAAAGTTTCTGACGTCTAATTTACATTTTTAACATACAAACAAAAAAATCTGCTGACCAAAAATTGGGAAGAAATACCAAAATATCGATGAGAAGCTCTCAGATACCAAATTATCTTCCAGGTAGACTACATCTCAACTGTTCGGGTTATCGCAGAAATTTCAAAAAGCGTTCAACAGGAACTTAAACTGTAACTATACCCAATGACACAACAATGCGTATTTTGTCCGCATATTCAAACCAAATAGAACATAGACTTACCGAAAACATGATAATTATTCAGTAATCAATTATTGAAACCTAGGCCAGTCGCCGAGATGCGTTACCAACAGAATGAGCGATGTGATTGTTTAAAAGTAAGTTGAGAATCCAATATCACTCCAATATGATGTGAAAAACTACTGTGCAAATGTCTCAGCGATTGGTCCAGTAGATTTTAAATTATGATGTACACCGCAAAACCAGTTTTCGACTGAATAGATAAATAATTTTCGCGTCGAAAAAAAATTAAATTATCCAATTTTTCGCCGATAACACCTTACACAACTCCCTTTAAGTTCCGACACGATTTAGGCGATTCAAACAGGGTTGCTATGGTTACTAATAAAATCCATTTGTTTTGAAGTCATACTGCTTCTTTAGCTAATAACTTTTCTCAACGAATTTTTAGAGACTTGCAATGTTCCCCGAATGTGTTCAGTAGAAGAATACCTTTAGAAATATATAGTGTACTGATTAATTGATTGATGAGGTGATTTTTTAAGTATTTATTTTCAATCTTAACCGATTTTCCTTACAAACTTCCATATAAACTTTGAAATTTTTGGAGGGTCCGTAGACACAACCGATCGGTACCAAAATTTGCACAATTACTAAGGGCCATAAAAGGAATCAGTAGAGCCTGGTGGACCTAAAAGTCAAAAATTGAACCAGTCTAGTACATCATTGAAGTACAACAGAAACATCAACGATGCCAGGTGCCTTCCTTGGGGAGTTCCTGACGTAAAATTAAATATAGGCCTGGAAATCTCTACTTCTCAATCCTACATCGTAAGAATCGGAACAACCGCAAAAAAGTACTGTCGATTCCACATTTCTCCATTATAGCGAATGTTATATCGCGGTTCATTTTGATTGCGACCTTTCATTTTCTTTATTATGTAGGGTGATAAACACAGACGGTTGGTTGACGTCGAGAAACCTGAACGGTTCCATAATGAGCAGGTTCAATGAGCGGCGTGGAAACGCCGGTTTCCAGCAAGACGGGAAAATGCAACTGGCGGGAGATGCTCGAAAAATGAGAAGAAACGTAGTTACCGAAACATCGATGTGACTTTTCAGAAGTAGTGAAGCGAATCCGCAAGCTCTCGGATGCCAGATTTTTTTCGAAGCGGACTACACCTCAGCGAGATCTGAAGAATTCCCATTACTATTTTTGAGGTCATTATTTTTAGTTTTGCTTGTAGAAAATAAATAAAAGATCAACGGCTCCGTTAAGCAAACGCTATGTCAATTAAATTATTTTAAAAAAACTGCTCGGGGTTAGCAGCAACTTAAACTATATTTGATTACATTATACCAAAAAAACTCATACCAACCGTGTCCTATGACACAACCATGCGCATTTTCCCCGCATATTCGTACCAAATTTGACCTACCGAAACAACAAATTTCCCCGTTTTTTCCAAAGAAAAATGTGAATGTAAAAATCCATGAAGAAATGGCCAGTTTGCTCGATTTAATTTGCTGACATCCATTCACCGCCAAACCAGAAAATATCAACCAGAGTGTAGGTTGCCGTTACAGATGTGGAACAAAAAACGACACAGGGTAACCCGAAAACAAACCTCAACCAATTGGTGGACCCCGTTTGCACCCGACGAAGAACGCTGTACCGCACCTCATCATTATCATCATCAGCATCTGTGCTCACTGTGATGACCTGGCTCTGGGACCGACCGAAAACGCAGCCGAACAGCCAGCAGAAGAAAAAAACAGTCAGCAGCACTGTGTGGGTTATTAAAAAGCTCCTCCGCGCGCGGATATGTAATAAATAACCGGAGAAAATAAGAAAATTTGTTGACGTAAGGCGAAAATGGCGAAAACTTGGACGTGAGGGAAAAACAACATCAACATCTCGAGGAAGGAAGAGAGGAATTAAAAAGAAAACCGCACACATAAAATTGAAAACAAACTTGAACCGTTCCGCGGATCCGACCCTGGCATGGATGGATGGGCCTCATGGGAATGGTTCCTATTACACGCACGAACAGCAACAATAGGAAGACGTTCCATTCGCAAAATCGTACACAGAAAAAAAACTCCGTTCCGTTTGATGGAAAGTGCGGCAACGCTGCTGCTGCTGCTGCTGCGAGAAAACAAAATTAAAGCAAACCAAAATCTAATAACAATAATAAGTGTGTAACAGCAATAACAACAACAACAACATGCAATCAATTTCCATTTCCACTGAATTGTGAAGCTACTACACAATGCCTATGATCGCGCTCTAATGCGGCAGCGTGGCAGCAGACGCCATGTTTGATTTTGACACCGGTTTTCTCGCCGGCCTTCCGATCCGATCCGCGCCGATCGGGTTGATGAGGTGTAGGAGCACACAATTTTTCTTTTCCCGTATGGAAAATTGTACAGTGCACCACCACCACCGCCATTAAGCACCCTTCCGCCTTCGAGCCTATTCGCTTCCGGCGTTTCGACGGTGGTGGTGGTAGTTACCGAAGTGATTCAACGTTATTCGGTGAAGAAAGCAGGTAAAATTAAATAATGGTGCTGCTCAAAATTAATGGATAGGAAGGGAAGGTGCTGGCAGGGGTTGGAATGAACCCGCGCATGTTCTTTATCGGAGTTTATTTTTACACGGTATGACGTGGATGACATTCCTAGGTAAAGCGTTGCTTAATGTTTCGGGGCACGGAACGGAAAAAAATATGGAACTAGCTCCAATTCCTACTCTTTCTAACTGGCTGACATAACTGTGGTTGGCAATCTCTTGTAACTGTACCTGTACACATAAACGCATCACCATTGTCGGTATGGTTTCATCACTCAAGTGAAATGAACGGGGAAAAGGTCACCTTTCACAACAATCCAAATGGTTCCGAGTAGACGAGCTTTTTTTTCTTGATAACTTTTCGAGTCTAATGTTTTGAAACTTATTTCGCCACCTCAACATCTAACTGTCGACTATTTCACTTGTTTAGCGCACCACTCAGATTTTTTTTACCATAAGCAATGATTTTCAGTTTTGATCGAGAAACACTTTATGTACCCAGAAATGTATAATATTTTCTGTTAGGTATCTTACAAGGAAGTCACTTGAGACCTGTGATGTTTCTTAGTATTCGCTAATGACAGCGACAAACAGTGTAGCCTGATGCTACGCATCCAACAGAGCAATTAATAAATTAATTTATGGTTTGGTCAATGAGTGCAACCTGGGCGGACTATTTTTTGCTCGTTGTTTCGACTAAAACAATGCTAAGAATCTTTGCGTATTTTTCTGTAGATTGATCGACGGCTTAGCAATAAAAATTTATCATACCCTTTTGGATTCTTTTTATGTATGTGGCTTTGAATTAATTCATTCGTCACAGCAGGCCTTTTCGATTGCGCATAAATGGCTCTGCTTATGAAGTTTGACCCTTCATACAGTTATACAGTACATGAATTGCATTTGAACTAATAGTTCAATTTTTGGTCTTTTGACTTAAGTGCCAATACCTTATTTAGGACTGGTGGTATCCAACGGGGGAAAACGATCGGAAATGGTGAGTGACGCTAAGCTATCATGTGAAAAAACTCCCCCCAGAGGCGAGATTCGAACTCGCAACTTAAGTGAAAAGGCCAAAAATTGAATTATTAGTTTAATTCGAACGGGCGGGTTCGCTTTCGTCATACCTCTGTTCACTGGGCAAGGGACCAGAAATCGATAGTCTTCATTAGCTTTGTCACCCACCGAAGTACGATGGGTAATGAACTAAAAATTAGACATCAGACAATAATAAAAACCGGGCCCTGGGTATCTAGTGATGAAAGTAAATAGATCAAATTTGTTTAGGGTGATCAGCTGCCGTTGTGTGATTCTCGCTTTGCAGGCAGGGTACGATCACCGTCGCCATTGGGATAATATGTTCTTTCTGGGATGTCACCGCACCCAGGGATAGCATGAGGGTTAGTGCATTGGGCCGGAGTCTCAAAGGTTGCGAGTTCGAATCTCGCCTCTGGGGGGAGTTTTTTTTTCACATGATAGCTTAGCTTCACTCACCATTTCCGATCGTTTTCCCCGTTGGATACCACCAGTCCTAAATTGCATTTAATTACATAATTCTGTCCTTTTGCTGTTAAAAGCATTTGCAGCCACCGGTGTAGCACGCATTGATGCTGGGTTTCTAGCATATCATCATTTCTTTATTTTTAATCTTTTACCTTATATGCTTATATCCTTATTTCCTTTGTCCTCTTGCCGTGTTTTCTTGTCTGTTATTTCCTTATTTCTCATTTGCCTTTTCAACTTTCTTTTTTTTGTTCTGATTATAGAAATTTTAACTTTTAGGTCATTCGCCTCTTTTTTCGAGCTAGAATACTTTCTAGTTATATCTTTGAAAAGCACCTTCAACTCTATGAAAGGCCTAATTATTTGTTTATCCTCTATTCCCATACTACCAATAACCATTGACCCAGAAATGCGCATTTCCTCCCGCATATTTGATGTACGGGTGGGAATCGAACCCAGGTGAGCTACGTACAAGGCAATTGATTTACCAGCTACGCAATGCCTCCGCTCTTATTTTATTTTTTCTGATTTTTACATTTACTAGTTTCATTTTCGACTTATTTACTTATTTAGTTTTTGACTCATTTTTGCGTTTTCTCATTTTGCTTTTTTATTTCTTTGTTTTCTTATTTGCGTATTTTTCTTTTGCCGTATTTTATTTCTCCCTTTTTTCCTATATCTTGCGGAGTTATTTCTTTGTTCTATTATCACTGTGTTTCGTTTTTGTCTCGTTTACCTATTCCCATGTTTCCTTTTTCCGTGTTTTGTTATATGGTTAGTGCTACTTCTCTATTATTTCCATTTTAACTTATTTTTTATTGTTCTATTTTCGTTTTTTCTTATGTCTATTTTGCCTTATTTTCTGTTTTAATTTCATTATTTTCCCTATTTTTTGTTTCCCTTTTCTGTCATTACCTTATTTCCGTATTATTAATTTCTTTAATTCCTATTCACCTTATTTTTCTATTTCCTTAATTTCAATCTTCTTATTTTTTTTTAATTTCTTGTCTCCGCTCCGAAATATTTTCTCATTTCCTTTTTTTCTAATTTTAGTTTCATTACATTACATTATTCTCTTTCGCCTTATTTCGTTGTCGCTTATTTTATTATTTCTTGTTTTATTATTTCTTGTTTCAATCGTTGTCCTCTTTTTTTATTTTTTATTGTTCCTCCTTATTTTCCTTTTGCAGTATTTTCTTATTTTGTTCCTTTCTTAATTTCATTATTTCATACATTCTTATTTCATTATTTCTCTATTTCCAATTTCTCTTGTTTCACCATTTTCCTACTTCCTAGCTATTTTGATTCTTAGTTTTCTTGTTTTCCTATCTCTGCCAAGAAATCTAATGTCTAAATTTCTTTATTCATTACTTCCCTTCCGTTTCTCTCATTTGCTTATTTCTTTATTTCCCTTTTGCTATTTTTTTCTATTTTTATTATGGTTATTTTCTTATTTTTTTCTTCGCTTTTGCCTAATAAAGCCTCTTTCTATTTTTCTATTTGCATATATTCTTATTTCTTTTTAGTCATTTTTCCTTGTTTCGCCTAATTCCTATTTCTTTATTTTTATTTTTCCTTTTTTTCTTTTGATAATATTTGTTCAACTACAGATTACTAAGTAGAGAAAGTAGAGCCAACTGAGAGCACGGATGTTGGTGCTCATGGTAAAGAGGGACAGACTAGTAGACTCGAACGATCCGTAGTAACTTTGCCTTAGGTCGACTCCTACTAGCAAAAGACAAAAGATTAGTTCGAAAGATATTAGGCCTGTTACTAATGATTCTATCACTTCTCGTTTTCCGATCTGTGTATCCAAATTTTTATGCTTTCTAGTTAGTACACATTATCTAATAAAATGTTAAAAGGAAAAAAAAGAAAAAGGGAACTAAATGGCAGACGAATTATTTTCTTTCACTTTTTTGGCTTTGGGCGTATTTTTGTGATTTTTATTTTCTTGTTCTCTTATATCTCTATTTACTTATTGCCTTGATATCGTATTATCATATTCCTGCTGTCCTATTTTCTTATTTCTTTTTAAATTTATTTCTCTATTTCCTTATTTTTAATTCATTTCTCTATTCCTTATTTTATTATTTAATTTCCCTATTCTGCCAATTTGCTTATTTGTTATAATTTCTTATTTCCCTTTCTCATTAACGAATTACAGTAAAGACCCGTTTTTATCAGCCCATTGGCGAATTTTAAGCTGATAAAATCGGGACGAATATTTTCCTTTCTTTTTAATAAACCGAGGCTCTTAAAATATTTTTCTTTGGTCCTCAGATATAGCCTCACAACGTTTTCTGACTATTTATTTTAAGTTCCCCTTAAGGGGGTCTGACAGCGCAAAATTTATAAAAAAAATAATATTTTTATTTTTGCATTTTTCGGATCTCTAAGATAAGAAATATATGCCCGAGAAATGATTTACTCGAATTCAACCTAGTTCGTCTGCTAGAGCCCATCAAACTACCAGCTATAAATT